>NW_028327172.1:97210161-97517244 GCF_987537825.1 Furipterus horrens
ATTTTCCGAACCTGATGAGAGAAAAAGCTATGCAAGTCCAAGAAGCACTGAGAGTTCCAATAAAGAGGAACACCCAAAAACCCACTCCAAGGAACATCATACTTAAAATGGCAACATTCCAAGACAAAGAGAGAATCCTAAAAGCAGCAAGAGTAAAACAGCAAATAACTTACAAGGGAGCTCCAATAAGGCTATCAACCGATTTCTCAACAGAAACATTACAAGCCAGAAGGGAATGGTCAAAAGTATTTCAAGCAATGAAAAACAAAGGCCTACAACCAAGAATACTCTACCCAGCAAGGCTCTCATTCAAAATAGAAGGTGAACTAAGGAGTTTCTCAGACAAAGGAAGACTAAAAGAATACATCTCCACCAAACCAGCATTGCAAGAGATGCTAAAGGGAATATTCTAAGAAAAAGGAAGAGAAAAAACAAAAAAAGAGTAGAGGAACAGAGATACAAAAGGGAAATGAATAAATACATGTCAATAATAACCTTAAATGTAAATGGATTAAATGCTCCAAGTAAAAAACATAGGGTAATGGAATGGATAATAAAACAGGACCCACATATTTGCTGTCTACAAGAAACACACCTCAAAACAAAAGATTTACGTAGACTGCAAGTAAAGGGATATAAAAATATATTCCAAGAAAATGAACCTGAAAAAAAGCTGTGGTAGCAGTCCTCATATCAGACAAAACAGATTTCAAAGCAAGGGCAATAAAAAGAGACAGAGACGGACATTTCATAATACTTAAAGGAATAATCCATCAAGAAGATATAACACTGATAAATATATATGCACCCAACATAGGAGCACCCAAATACATAAAGCAAATACTAGAAGACCACAAGAAGGATATCAATAACAACACACTCATAGTAGGGGACTTCAACACTCCATTATCAACAATAGACAGATCATCTAAGCAAAGAAACACCAAAGATATACAGGCATTAAACAACACACTAAACCAAATGGACTTAACTGATATATATAAAACTTTTCACCCCAAAGAAGCAAAATATAAATTCTTTTCAAAGGCACATGGGAAATTTTCAAAGATAGACCACATAATAGGACACAAAATAAGCCTCAACAAATTCAAGAAAATTGAAATCGTATCAAGCATCTTTTCAGACCACAATGCCTTGAAACTAAAAATCAACCTCAGGGAAAAAAATCAAAGACACCCAAACTCATGGAGATTGAATAACAGGCTATTAAATAATGAATGGGTTAACAATGACATCAAAGAGGAAATCAAGAAATTTCTACAAACTAATGACAGTGAACACACAATAGCCCAAAACCTATGGGACACAGCAAAAGCAGTCCTAAGAGGGAAGTTCATAGCAATACAGGCATATCTGAAAAGACTAGAAGAATCTCAAATAAAAAATCTAACCCTAAAGCTACAAGAACTAGAACAACAACAAACAAAGCCTACAGCAAGAAAAAGGAAGGAAATCATCAAGATTAAAGCAGAATTAAACGACATAGAGACTAAACAAACAATCCAAAAAATCAACAAAACTAGGAGCTGGTTCTTTGAAAAAATAAACAAAATCGACAAACCTCTAGCCAGGCTCATCAAGAAAAAAAAAGAGAAGACCCAAATAAACAAAATCAGAAAATAAAGAGGAGAAATCACGACTGATACCTCAGAAATACAAACAATTGTAGAATATTACTACAAACTGTATGGCAAGAAATTTGATAACCTAGAAGAAATGGACAAATTTCTAGAAACATATAACCTTTCAAAAGTGAATCAGGAAGAAGTAGAAAGTCTCAACAGACCAATAACAAAGAAGGAAATTGAAACAGTAATCAAAAATCTCCCTGCACACAAAAACCTCCTTGCACAAAAAAACCCTGGACCGGATGGCTTCACAGGAGAATTTTACAAAACATTTAGGGAAGAACTAACACTTACCCTCCTCAAACTATTCCAAAAAATCCAAGAAGAGGGAAAAATCCCAAATTCTTTCTATGAAGCCAGTATTACCCTAATCCCAAAACCAGGTCAAGACACAGCAAAGAAAGAAACCTACAGGCCAATATCACTGATGAACATAGATGCTAAAATTCTGAATGAAATTTTGGCAAACAGGATCCAGCAATACATCAAAAATATCATACACCATGATCAAGTGGGATTCATCCCAGAGATGCAAGGATGGTTTAATATTCACAAGTCAATAAATATAATACATCACCTAAATAAAATGAAAGACAAATATCGCATGATCATATCTATAGATGCAGAAAAAGCACTTGATAAAGTACAACACCCATTTATGATGAAAACACTCAGCAAAATGGTAATAGAGGGAGCATACCTTAACATAATTAAGGCTATAGATGAGAAGTCCGAAGCCAATATCATACTCAATGGACAAAAACTGAAAGCATTCCTCCTGAAATCGGGAACAAGAAAAGGCTGTCCACTCTCTCCACTTCTATTCAACATAGTATTGGAAGTCCAAGCCACAGCAATCAGACAAGACAAAGAAATAAAAGGCATCCAAATTAAGAAAGAGGAAGTAAAACTATCACTATTTGCAGATGACATGATATTATACCTAGAAAACCCTATAAACTCCACTAAAAGACTACTCGATATAATAAGAGAATTTGGCAAAATAGCAGGGTACAAAATAAATATACAGAAATCTAAGGCATTTCTGTACACCAACAATAAAATATCAGAAACAGAGACAAAAAAGACAATATCATTTACTATAGCAAAAAGAAAAATAAAATACCTAGGAATAAACTTAACCAAAGAGATAAAAGACCTGTACACTGAAAATTATGCAACAATGAAGAAAGAAATTAAGGAAGATACAAATAAATGGAAGCAAATACCATGTTCTTGGATGGGATGAATCAACATCACCAAAATGTCCATACTACTCAAAGCAATTTACAGATTCAATGCAATCCTTATTAATATACCAATGACATATTTCACTGACCTAGAACAAATACTCTAAAAATTCATATGGAACCAAAAAGACCCAGAATAGCAAGAGCAATCTTGAAACAGAAGAACACAGCAGGAGGAATCATGATACCAAACATCAAACAATACTACAAAGCCACTGTGATCAAAACAGTCTGGTACTGGTGTAAGAACAGACATATAGATCACTGGAACAGAATAGAGAGCCCAGAAATAAAGCCTGGCCTCTATGGTCAACTAATATTTGATAAAGGAGGAAGGAACATAAAATGGAGTGAGAAGAACCTCTTTAACAAATGGTGCTGGGAGAACTGGACAGGGATATGCAAAAAAATGAAACTAGACCACCAACTTATACCACATACTAGAATAAACTCAAGATGGCTTAAAGACTTAAATGTAAGCCATGACACCATAAAAGTCCTAAAGGAAAACATAGGCAGAAAAATTTCAGATATCCCACGTAACAATATCTTCATGGATACATCTCCCAAGGCAAGAGAAATAAAGGGAAAAATAAACAAGTGGGACTACATCAAACTAAAGAGTTTCTGCTCAGCAAAAGAAAACATCGGCAAGATGAAAAGGAAACCAACCATATGGGAAAACATATTTGCCAATGATATCACAGACAGGGGACTGATCTCCAAAATATATAAAGATCTTATATGACTCAACATCAAGAAAACAAACAGCACAATTAATAAATGGGCAAAGGACCTGAACAAACACTTCTCCGAAGAGGACATACAGAAAGTCCATAGGCACATGAAAAATGCTCAACATCATTGCCCATCAGAGAGATGCAAATAAAAACCACAATGAGATACCACTTTACACCTGTCAGAATGGCCATCATCAACAAATCAACAAACAAATGCTGGCGAAAATGTGGAGAAATGGGAACCCTGCTGCATTGTTGGTGGGAATGCAGACTGGTGCAGCCACTATGGAAAACAGTATGGAATTACCTCAAAAAACTAAAAATGGAACTGCTTTTTGAACCAGCAATTCCACTGCTAGGATTATACCGGAAAAATCCTAAAACCCTAATTCAAAAAAACTTATGTACCCCTATGTTCATAGCAGCCCTGTTTACAATAGCTAAGTGCTGGAAACAGTCTAAGTGCCCATCTGTAGATGAGTGGATCAAAAAACTGTGGTACACTTACACAATGGAATACTATGTAACAGAAAGAAAGAAGGAACTCCTGCCATTTGCGACAACATGGATGGAACTAAAGAAAATTATGCTTAGTGAAATAAGCCAGGCAAGGAAAGCAAAATACCATATGATATCACCTAATACAGGAAACTAAAGAGCAACACAAACAAACGAAATAAATAGGACAAAGAGTAGAATAGTAGTCAGTAGGTGGGAGGGGGGAGGGAGAAAAAGGGATAAGTATGGGAAGGGTCTAGTCAAGGAACGTGTATAAATGACTCATGTACATGGACAACGGAGAGGGATATGATTGTGGGAGAAGGGATGGGTTGCGTGGGGGGAGCAATGGGGGAAAAATGGGACAACTGTAATTAAAAAACCAAAGAAAAAAAGAAAAAAAGAAAAAATAAAATAAAATAATAAAGGACATAGAAGCTATCAGTAAGAGCCTGGAGGAAATGAAGAATACAATTTCTAAATTGAAGAACACCGTAGAAGAAATTAAAAGCAGGCTAAAGGAAGCAGAAGATCGGATCAGCGAGCTGGAGGGAAACGTAGAAAAAACCTCCCATCGCTGCAACAAATGAAAAAAGACTGAAAAAGAATGAAGAGGTTTTTAAGACAGCTGAAGGACGACGTGAAACATAGTAATATCTGTATCATAGAAATTCCAGAAGGAGAAGAAGAGGAGCAAGGGATAGAAAACCTGATTGAAAAACTAATGACAGAAAACTTCCCTAACTTGATGAGAGAAAGAGTCACGCAAGTCCAGGAAGAACAGAGGGTCCCAGTGAAGAGGAACCCCAACAAGCCCACTTCAATACACATCATAATTAAAATGGCATCATTCAAAGACAAAGAGAGAACCCCAAAAGCAGCAAGAGAGAAACAACTAATAACATACAAGGGAGCTCCAATAAGGCTATCATCAGATTTCTCAGCAGAAACACTACAAGCCAGAAAGGAATGGCAAAAAATATTCCCAGCAATGAAGAACAAAGGCCTACAACCAAGAATACTCTACCCAGCAAGACTCTCATTCAAAACAGAAGGTGAAATAAGGAGTTTCCAACACAAAAGAAGGCTAAGAGTATACATCTCCATCAAACCAGCATTGCAAGAAATGCTAAAGGGTCTGCTTTAAGAAGATGAAGAAACAGAGATACAGAGAGGAACAGAAGTACAAAGTGGGAAAATGACAATGAATAAGTACCTATCGATAATAACCTTAAATATAAATGGATTAAATTCTCCAATCAAAAGACATAGGGTAGCTGAATGGATTAGAAAGCATGACCCACATATATGCTGTCTATGAGAGACTCACCTTAGAACAGAAGATCTACACAGACTGAAAGTGAAGGGATGGAAAAGAGTATTTCAAGCAAACGGACATGAACAAAAATCTGGGGTAGCAATATGTATATCAGACAAAACAGATTTCACAGCAAAGGCCATAAAAAGAGACAATGAAGGATATTTCATAATACTTAAGGGAATAATCAATCAAGAAGATATAGCCCTTAAAAACATATATGCACCCAACATAGGAGCACCCAAATATGTAAGAAAAATTTTGAAAGACTTCAGGAAGAATACAGACATCAACACACTCAAGCAGGGGACTTTAACATCCCATTGTCAACAATGGACAGATCTTCTAAGCAAAGAAAAAACACGAAAGATATTGAGGCATTGAACAACACTCTAGATCAAATGGATTAGTTGATATATATAGAACTATTTGCCCCAAAGAAGCAAAATATATATATTCTTTTCAAGTGCACATGGAAAATTTTCAAAGATAGACCACATGTTAGGACACAAAAGAAGCCTCAACAAATTCAAGAAAATTGAAATTATGTCAAGCATCTTCTCAGATCTCAGTGCCCTGAAACTGGAAATCAACCTCAAGGAAAAAACTCAAAAACATTCAAACTCATGGAGAATAAATAACACACTAATAAATAATGAATGGGTTAGCAATGACATCAAGAAAGAAATAAAAAATTTTCTGGAAACAAATGATAATGGACACACTACAACCCAAAACCTATGGGATACAGTGAAGGCAGTCCTGAGAGGAAAGTTCATAGCAATACAGGCCTACCTAAAAAGAACAGAAGAATCTCTAATAAAAAAATCTAACCTACATCTACGATAACTAGAGGAAGAACAACAAACAATGCCCAGAGCGAGTAGAAGGAAGGAAATCATCAAGATCAGAGCAGAATTACACGACATAGAGCCTAAACAAACAATTTAAAAGATCAACAAAATTAGGAGCTGTTTCTTTGAAAAGATAAACAAAATCAACAAGCCTTTAACCAGGTTCATCAAGAAAAAAAGAGAGAGGACCCTAATAAATAAAATCAGAAATGAAAGAGGAGAAATCACAACCAATACCACATAAATACAAAGGATTGTAGGAAACTATTAAGAACAACACTATCACAAGAAATTTGACAACCTAGATGAAATGGAGAAATCTCTTGAAACATATAATCTTCCAAAACTGAATCAAGCAGAAACAGAAAGCCTAAACAGACCAGTAACAACTAGTGAAATTGAGGCAGTAATCAAAAAACTCCTGGCACACAAAAGCCCTGGACCTGATGGCTTCTCAGGTGAATTTTACAAAACATTTAGGAAAGAACCACCTCTTATCCTCCTCAGACTATTCCAAAAAATCCAAGAAGAGAAAAGACTCCCAAACTCGTTCTATCAAGCCAGTATTACCCTAATTTCAAAACCAGGTCAAGACACAACAAAGAAAGAAAAATACAATCCAATATTGCTGATGAGCATAGATGCTAAAATCCTCAACAAAATATTGACAAACAGGACCCAGCAACACATTAGAATGATCGTACACCACAATCAAGTGGGATTCATTCCAGGGATGCAAGGATGGTTTAATATTCACAAATGAATAAATGTAATACACCACATAAACTAAATGGAAGAAAACCACATGATCATATCAACAGATGCTCAAAAAGCATTTGATAAAGTACAACACCCATTTATGATAAAAACTTTCAGCAAAATGTGAATAGAGGGACCATACCTCAACATAATAAAGGCCATATATGAGAAAACTGAAGCCAACATCATACTCAATGTGCAAAAACTGAAAGCATTCCCCCTGAGGTCAGGAATAAGACAAGGATGTCCACTCTCTCCACTCCTATTCAACAAAGTCTTGGATGTTCTGGCCACAACAATCAGACAAGAAAGAGAAATAAAAGGCATCAAAATTGGAAAATAGGAAGTAAAACTCTCATTATTTGCAGACAACATTATAGTGTACATAGAAAACTCTATAGACTCCACTAAAAAAACTACTGGACCTAATAAGTGAATTTGGCAAAATAACAGGGTACGAAGTCAATATTCAGAAATCTAAGTCATCTGTACAACAACAATAAAATTTCAGACATAGAAACTAAAAGAAAAATCCCATTTACCGTAGCAACAAGAAAAATAAAGTATCTAGGAATAAACTTAATCAAGGAGGTAAAAGACCTGTACTTGGAAAACTACATAGCACTGAAGAAAGAAATTAAGGAAGATACAAATAAATGGAAGCATATACCTTGTTCATAGATGGGAAGAATCAACGTCAT
The DNA here is from genome assembly GCF_987537825.1 of Furipterus horrens. Lineage (NCBI taxonomy): Eukaryota > Metazoa > Chordata > Mammalia > Chiroptera > Furipteridae > Furipterus > Furipterus horrens. The sequence continues at coordinate 97,217,931 of NW_028327172.1, forward strand.
TAAAATATTCATACTATCCAAAGCAATTTATAGATTCAATGGAATCCCTATTAAAATACCAATGTCATATTTCACAGGCCTAGAACAAATACTTCAAAAATTTATATAGAACCAAAAAAGACCCCGAATAGCCACAGCTATCTTGAAGAAGAACACAGTAGGAGGAATCACAATACCAGATATCATACTATACTACAAGGCCAAGGTAATCAAAACAGTCTGGTACTGGCATAAGAACAGACATATAGATCAATGGAACAGAACAGAGAGCCCAGAAATAAACCCAGGTCTATATGGTCAACTAATATTTGACAATGGTGGAAAGAACATAAAATGGAGTGAAAAGAGCCTCTTCAACAAATGGTGTTGGGAGAACTGGACAGGGACATGCAAAAAAATGAAACTAGACCACCAACTTACCCCGTACACCAGAATAAACTCAAGATGGATCATAGACTTAAATGTAAGCCATGACACCATTAAAGTCCTAGAGGAAAACATAGGCAGGAAAATTTCAGATACCCCGCATAGCAACATTTTCACTGATATATCTCCTAAAGCAAAGGAAATAAAGGAAAGAATAAACAAATGGGACTATGTCAAACTAAAGAGAATCTGATCAGCAAAAGAAAACATCAGCAAGATGAAAGGGAATTAACCATATAGGAAACTATTTTTGCCAGTGATACTTCAGACAAGGAATTGATCTCCAAAATATGTAAGGAATTTATACAACTCAAGACCAAGAAGACAGACAACCCAATTAAAAAATGGGCAAAGGACCTGAACAAACACTTCTTCAAAGAGGACATACAGAGGGTTCATAGACATAACAAAGAATGCTGAACATAACTAGCCATCAGAAAGATGCAAATTAAAACCACAATACAATACCACCTCACACCATTCAGTATGGTCCTCATCAACAAATCAACAAACAACTTGTGCGGGCGAGGATACGGAGAAAAGGGAACCCTGGTGCACTGCTATTGGGAATGGAGACTGGTGCAGCCACTTTGGAAATCGGTTTGGAATTTTCTCAAAAAAGAAAAATGGAACTGCCTTTTTAACCAGCAATTCCTTTGCTAGGATTATATCCGAAAAATCCTGAAACCCCAATTCAAAAGAACCTATGAACCCCTGTGTTTATAGCAGAACTATTTACAACAGCCAAGTGCTGGAAACAACCTAAGTGCCCATCTGTAGATGATTGGATCAAAAAACTGTGGTACATGTATACCATGGAGTACTATTGGGCAGAAAGAAAGAAGAAACTTCTACCATTTGCAACAACATGGATGGAACTAGAGGGAATTATACTTAGCGAAATAAGCCAGGCAACAAAAGAAAAATACCTTATGCTATCACCTATTACAGGAGACTAATGAACAACACAAACAAATGAGCAAAATTGAACCAGAGGTATGTAAACAGGGAATAGACTTACAGTGACAATGGGGGCTGGGAGGAGGGAGTTAAGGGGGTAAGAAGCAGAAGGATCTCATCAAAGTACATGTATAAATTACCCACAGACTTGGACAACTGGGGGGGGGGGACTGACTGTGGGAGAAGGAGTGGGCAGGGTGTGGGTTAGCATTAGGGAAAAAAGTGGGACAACTGTAATAGAAATAAAAGAAAATTTTTAGTGGGGAAAGAAAGAAAATATGAAGAATGGAAATGCAATTTTAGTGAATACTAGAAGGTCAAGGATTTTCCTTCACACTGTATATTTTTCTCCCTACATGATCCCTCCAGAGTTTGGCATTCTAAAGAAGTAAGCAATGACATAAGGTTCTTTGCATAAAACTAATAAGACTAGTTGTTAATAGAGGTTTTGTTAACCAAGACTTTGACTGAAATGTCATGCCTAAAGGAGACATGCTTGGCTCTGGTTGTTATCAAAAAGCCCTGAGGAACTGGGATTGACTTTCGAGGGTACTAGAGGCGCATAAGAGAAAAGGTCTGGTGCCTTGATTGGTTTTGTGGCCCATGGCAATCTCTCCATTGAAGAAACAAAAATTGCTTCCTGAAAGGTGGCTAGAAGGAGCCTTAAGGCACAATGGGAAACCTGAAGGACTTGGAGAGGACAGGTGTTTACAGGCAAAGCTGAATGGCATGTATGTGGCTCAGCTCCTGTGCCCTGAATGGCAGTGAAAGTCACCCTAAAGGTTCCTAATGTAAGTTCCAGCAAAGCAGACTTAGGATCATACTATTCTTGTAGTTTTATGCAAATGAACAGGATGAATTAAAAATGGACTTAATGCAGTCCCTTTAATAACAGGTAGGGTAATCTTAAGGAGAAAAATTGTGATTCAAGGAAAGTCACAATGCTAGTGGTAGACTATAAAATACTGCAGCTCAGTGTCTTTAAAGTCTCTTTTCATGTAAAATTTGTTTTCATTTGAAAGTTAAACTAGTTCTGTGGCATCATCAAAGATGCTTAGTTACAGGCAAGAAGAATGTCAAATGCCTTGCAACTGGAAGTCTTCCCAATAAGACAGTCTTATAGATTTAGAGACTGGTTTGTGGGTTATGTTGCATAAATTAACATGTGTTTTCTGTGTTCTGTTTTTGAGTGATTGTCTGTACATATAGGCCTCACTTAATTCTGTCTGCACTGCTGCCTCCTAAGACTCAACGGTGTGGTTGAACTAAGTGGCTGGAATACAACAAGGATGCCAGCCTGTTAACCAAGCACCCCATTGTCCAAGGACAGTCAGCTGACCTGGAATCTGCACGATCCTTCCCCATGTGGGAAGGCCACCCTCCCCTCCACACCCCCACTCTTACTAGGGATTTCTGGACCCAAGGGTAGGTAGGACAATGACCACGTCCAGCTTGAAGCAGCTAGAGGAGCATGAGACCTTTGCTCAGTGTCTTTTATAAGATTATAAAGGGTCTTAATTCTGAGGGGGGGATATTGTTAATTTTTACTGTTATAAAAAATTAATTAAAATTTTTTTAAAGAATAATATAGGAAAGGGTGAAGCCAGAGAGCTTGTAAGCATGACCCAGGGACATCAACTGGTGTGGGGGAGGGGGATTGCTGGGGGAGGGGAGGTACTGGGCAGAGGGGAGCAAAGGGGGAAAAAATTGAAACTTCTAACAATATAATCTATAAAATATACTTTAAAAAAATGCATATTTTGCTTCTTTGGTGTGAAAGTTTCTGTATATATCAATTAATTCCATTTGATCTAGGGTGGCATTCGATGCCTCAATTTCCTTTTTGATTCTTTGTTTGGAAGATCTATCCATTGTTGACAGTGGGTTTTTAAAATCCCCTTTGGTGACTATGTTCCTGTTGATATCTTTCTTGAAATCCTCCAAGATTTTCCTTATATATTTAGATGTTCCTATTTTAGGTGCATATGTTTACAAGGGTTATATCCTCTTGTTGGACTACTCTCTTAAGTATTATGTGATGACCTTGCTTGTCTTTTGTTGTGGCCTTTGTTGAAGTATATTTTGCCTGATATAAGTATTGCTACCCCAGTTTTTTTTTCTTTTCATGTCCATTTGCTTGGAATATTTTTTAAAGCCATTCACTTTCAGTCTATATAGATCTTTTGTTCTGAGGTGAGTCTTTGTAGACAGCAGATATGCAGGTTGTGTTTTCTTATCCATTCAACTACCCTGCATCTTTTGATTGAAGCAATTAATCCATTTACATTTAAGGTTATTATTGATAGGTACTTATTCCTTGCCATTTTTTCCCTTTGTACCTGAGTTCCTCTCTCTCTCTTTTTCTTCATCTTATTATAGCAGTCTCTTACAATCTCTTGCAATGCTGGCTTCATGAAAATCTATTCTTTTAGTATTTTCTTTTCCTTTTTTTTTTTTTTTTTTTTTTTTTGGTCTGGAAAGCTCCTTATTTCCCTTTCCATTTTGAATGAGTCTTTCTGGATAGAGTAGTCTTGGTTGCACACCTTTGCTTTTCATTATTTAGACTACTTGCCATTCCCTTCTGGCTTGTAGTGTTTCTGTTGAGAAATCACCTAAGAGCGTTATAGGAGTTCCCTTGTATATTACTAACTGTTTCTCCCTTGCTGCCTTTAAGATTCTCTCTTTGTCTTTAAATTTTAATTATGATGTGTCTTGCAGTGGGTCTCTTTATGTTCATCTTGATTGGTACCCTCTGTGCTTCCTCGACTTGAATAACTTTTTCCTTCACCAAGTTAGGGAATTTTTCTGTCATTATTTTTTCAGAAAGGTTTTCTATCTTTTGTTGCTCTTCTTCTCCTTCTGGTATCCCTATTATATGAATATTATCACATTTCATGTTGTCCTGCAGCTCCCTTAAACTATGTTTGTTCTTTCTGAGTCTTTGTTTTGTTTTGTTGCTCTGTCTTGGTGTTTCTTTCTACCATGTCCTCCAACTTGCTGATTTGATCCTCTGTTTCATTTAACCTGCTTTTAATTCCTTCTACCATATTCTTCATATCATATATTGTATTCTTTGTTTCATCCTTGATTTTTTTCATAGTTTCTATGTCCTTCTTCATGCTGATGTAATTCCCAGCAAATTCCTTATAACTGCCATAAAGTTCCTTGTAGTTCTCATTGAGTTCCTTCAGCATCCTTATAACCATTATTTTGTACTCTATGTCTGATAGATTGCTTCCATCAATTTTATTTAGCACCCTTTCTGGGGATTCCTCCTTTCCTTTTGATTGGGGGTTGTTTATTTGTCTTCCCATTTTAGGTGACTCTTCTTGTTTGTTTCTGTTTCTTAGATTGATCTGCTTTGACTCCCTGTCTTTGTGGTATAGTGTTCTGTGTTAAGAGAGCTGTGAGATTCAGTGGTGCAGTCTCCTTGATTTCCTAAGCCAGACACTCTTGGGATGCCCTTCATGCTGTTTATGTGGTCTCTCTAGTTGTAATTGGGTTTGGTTGTTGCTGTGTCATTCTTCAATGGGTTCTTCCCTCTGGCTGACTAACTGAGAGTCACACTGCCTACCACCTCTTGTATGCTGTTGTACAGGTGCTGCCAGAACAAAACTAGGCAACCCAGAAAACAAACCCACACCTGCAGAAATAACCCCCACCCATGACCACACTATCAACATCAAATGAACAAATATTAAGTTGTGAAGATTAAGACTATTATAAAAAAGGAAAAACAAATATGAGATAACTAACTGAAATTAAAATGATTTTGAGGGGATAAAAAGAGAGGAGAAATAATGAGAGTAGGGAATATAAACAATGCAAAGAGGAAAAGAAAATAAAATTACACCATAAATAAAAAAGAGATGGAAGAAGGAAAAATGGAGTAATAAAAAGGAAGAGTATAATACAAGGGTTAAAAAAATTTAATAGGAAAAATTAGGAACCAAATTGAAGAAAAATATTCACCACAGCAATATCAAAGCCAAATGAGCAAAGATTAATACAGGTAGAATTGGAATAAGAAAAAAGAAAGGAAGGAAGGAAGGAAGAAAGAAAGAAAGAAAGAGAGAGAAAGAAAGATTATGAGATGTCTAAAGGAAAGAAAAGTGACTTTGAGAGGATAGAGGGAGAATAAATAATAAGAGTGAGGGATGAAAACCAGGCTAAGAGAGAGACAAAGTAAAATAAAAAAAAAAAATAGAAAAGAAAAGAAAGGGCAGGAGGAAGGCAAAATGGAGTAGGAGAGGGGAACAGTAAAATTTGAGAATTTAAATACAAAAATAGTGAAGATCTATGAATAAAATTGAAGAAATGCAATAACAACAACCATATCAACAACCAATGAGCAGCAATTAATAAAGGTGCAGAGAAAATAAGGGTATTTTAAGAACAGGAAAAGAATGTGAGATGACTAATGACAAGAAAAACTGTTTGAGAGGCTGGAGCTGGGAGAATTAGTAAGAATGCAGAATAGAAGCAAGTCATAGTAAGAGAAAAAATAAAATTTAAAACAAAAAGAATAAGAAGAAAGTAAAATGGATTAAGAGAAGGAAGGAGCAAAATATGAGATTTGAAATAAAATAACTAATGAAATAATAAAAACAAACTTGAAGAAAAATAAATGAATGGTAAAAAGTTATACAGGAGAAAAATAATGCAAATAATAAATAAGACCATGGTGGAATTTATCTCAGGGGAGTCCAGTGTTTGTCACTGTTTTCTCTTTCTGGATTGCCCTGGTAATGTCAGATTGTGTCCTAACTAGGTCCTAGGCAACCTGTTCAATCCATAGTCTGTCTGTAACTGTCACCTTCAGGCTTGGCTGGTCCCTAGTGTTTGCCCTGCCAGATTTCCATCAGCACAAGGCCCAGTAGTGGTTCATTTAATGACTCAAGAACACTGCCAGTATCTGCTCCATCTGCCTCCAAGAGGGGGCCTCTGGTGCAGTTGGGAGGGTCTAATCTGGGGTCACCCTCAGAGGGCACTACTCAGCTTCAGGGAAGGTGACGGGAGTGTTTCCCCTCCCCTCACCACACATCTTGGTCTGTCCCAGATTATTTCTAATAATGTCTTATTTCTGGTGAATTAGCTGTCTGTTTCCTGTGAGGGAGCAATCTCTGTAAAAGGAGCAGCTCTTTCCTGCTTGGTACAGACAGCAGCTCTAAGAGCTGAGGATGAACATGGTCCTGAACACTGCCTGTTGCACCTGTAGAATCTCTCTACTCTGGTTTCAGTGGATCAGGGCCTGAGGAAGTGTAGCTAGTAGTGTCTGGTAGAAGTTCACAAAAGGGCCCTTTCAGAGCTTTTCCTTCTTTCCACTGTGGACATGTGCCCAGCAGGGGACTTCTGCGCCTGGCCTCACTGATCTGCAGAGCCTGTAATCCTGCAGGTCAGGGTTGGGCAGACCTGCCTGGGAGGGGACCTGCCTGGCTGCAGCAAATCTCAGGCATTCAGCTCCTGGCTGTCCAGTCCCCAGCGTGCCGCTCTTGCAGGAGACTTGGGCTCAAACTCTCGACTCTGCACAGTCCCCTGCTCACCAGCTATGCTGGGTTAGGTCCCCCAGTCCTTTCTGTGTGACACTATCACTTTGGTTTCTCTGTTGGCAGAGCCACTACACGTATGCGAGCACAAGGTCCTTGCTGAGTTTGAGTCTTGCCTCAGCTCCTCTTTTAAATGAGTTTCTATATGCCCCCCACATTGCAGCACCAAGCCCTGGGGGGCCTGTTCTCCATGTGCTGCACCTCTCCTAAAAGTACGAAGTCTTTCTCAGTCAGGGCTGACCACAGGCTGCCAGTGCCTCTGACAGTTTTAGATAGAGTTTCTCTCTGGATCTCTCCCAGGTGGCACTGGGAAGAGTTTGGCAGCAATACTATAACACAGCACAGTGGTGGGGTGCTCATGCCACTCCTTCCAGTGAGTCTAAGCCTTGGGCTCTTATAGATGCGCTACTGCTGCACTCCCAGTATGGTCTCTGCAGCCAGTGCCACCCCTGCCAACTCTATTGTCTCCTGGCCCTCACAGATCCTAGGCCGATCTGCAGCTTCCTCAGTCAGGCTCTGTCTGGCTCTGGCCTGTTCACATTTCCCATGGTGCCTGGGGTAGGAGAGGTGACAGCTGCCTACCCAGTAAATACTGCAGATCCCAGAGCCTCACTTCTGCGGCCTTGCCTGAAGGGGAAGGCGCAGAGACACATCTGGGTACTGATGTGTGGGCATTCTGAAGGCCTCTTCTCAAAGAGGATATTTTAAATTCTTCAAAATGGCTCCCTAAATCTGAGCAGTCAGAAGTGCCAGACTGCACAATGGCAGAGGTAGCTGCTCTTCCAGGAGAGCCCAGGCCTCCTACTCTCAAGTGCCCTGTAGGTGGGCAGGCTCTCTCCCACTCACACACATTCCCCGCACACTCATCCGCATACACACTCACTCACACATGCTCTCACTAACACTCAGCTGGATCTTTGAGTTTATTGCTCCGTGCTTTAGCTGCCCAACAGGTCTAGGACTGAGAACAAGTGGACAGAGCCTCCAGCTACTCTGCAGCCATCTTGGAACCCCTGTTCAAATAATCTCATGATTTCTATTTTAAAGGGCACCATAAGATAGTTTGATATTTATTATAGTGAAGAAAAATAAAACTACTCTTTTCCATTAATCAAAAAGAACCATAAAAACGGGTTTCACTAAAAGCTAACACTGACAAGTCCAAATGGAAAGTTTGATTTTGTAAAAAGATAAAGAATAGTTTTAGAAATATTGCAATCAATTCTTAAAAACTTAATATTTTTTCCATCCATAGCTTTTTATCTAATGTGATCTTCAATCCCAAGTGTTTCTTTGAGCAATTTAATTTTGTCCCACAGAAATAAAATGAACTATGTAGCTTCACACTTAATGGCAAACTCCAGTTCAGCATATACATTAAGCCCAGTACATTTAGTTCTGAACCTGAGGCCCTTCTTGCAGTCAGAGGCCCTTGCTGGAGATAAAATACCAAGCAGTCACTGATTCATGCTCTCTCAGCAGGACACTCACAGGCAGTGCCCAGGAACCAGAGTGGGAAACCATATGAAGGCAATTAACGGGTCTCTGGGAAAATGCTGACCAGCAAGGACCAGGAATCACACCTGAAAATCAACAGACGTGAGCCCTGGTGTAATGCATGGGGCTTTGTGTGAATCTGGACTCTGTCTACGTTCAGTAAGAGCAGTTCTGATCCACATGGGGCACTCTTGGACTCAGACTGAGGAGTCCGCTCCTGAGGTAGAGGTGAGGAAGGGCTACTCAAGCAGGCTGCTGTCTTTGCCCAGCTGGTGCTGGGACTGGGAGAGGCACTGCAGCTGTCTCGTTGCAGACTCTTGTGCCTAGTCAAAGGGACCCTGCAGGTTCAACACAACTAGCACCTGTGGTAACAGAGTCTTTATCCCAGACAGCCCTCCAATGGGGCCATTCCACTGGTGAAAACACAGATGTATGTCACCAAATAGGTATGTCATAATGCAGAAGCAACTCCTTTTTCTGGCTGGCAAAGTAGAACATGCTTTACAAATATTACAGTTTTGCTGAAGAACCTTGAAGTTCATGAAAAAGTTGAGAACAACAATAACACATCAAGTAGATATGTAGCAACGATAGCAAGAGAAAAGCCAGTTACAAATGTTTTAACAGAATATACTTTTGTATCTTCTAAAGGAAAACTACAATGAGTTTTTTAAAATCTGCATGTATGTCCAATACTTCATAGAGAGGACTGGAGTAGACAAGTCACACATCCAAAAACCTTTAAATTAGTGCTTGACTAATTTAATCAGAAAGAAAATAATTAAGGAGCAACATACCTCTCACAAAAATGCTCACATTAAAAACCAACATTTCAGTTCAAAAGGACCCATTTGAACAAACTGCATATCATCTCCATGAAATGAAATGATTGCACATTCCTTCATGCATCTGCCCATCAGTTGTTAATGTAAGGACAGAGAGCCCATATTTTCTCTAAGCAATTTCATACAGTATAAATTCTCAAGAAAAAAAAATGTTTAAATCACATAACCTATGTGATGCAGTAGGTCAAAATTAGTTTCCTTCCTCATATTTGTTAGGTCAACTTGCTTATTTAGGAGGATGTGCAGAGTAGAGATACAGGCACTATTTAGTAGGAAAAAGATGAGCAATAACAAAACCACCCTGAGCACTCTCAGAGACCTCTACTTCTTCCCACACAGTGGCCTCCATTTTCTAGGTGAATTTTGATGAAAAACATTATTCATTTTGTGCCATTCCAGGTACCCCATTGGAGATGATTTTTCACTGTTTTCCTTTTCTTGTTTTGTTTTGGTTTTTATTTTTAATAACAACAGCTGTGTGTGAAACAACTTCTTTTTGTTCCTTTGACAATGGCTGGAATCTGGGAGGTTTGAAAGATGCTTCTTCGTACCATTGACCAAAGATTCTTTTCCCTGAGAACTGGTTCACTCCCTAACTGTACATTAATCAAATTCTTCCCTTTTCATCAAGCACCAAAAGTATTTTCCTTCCCTCCCTCTGGCTTTTAGTCTGATTCCATATTAGGAGAGTTGATGAAGTGACTTTGTTGCAAGGAAGACTCAGAGGAGTTTCATCTAAGAGACCACAGATTCCACCAGTCAGACCGTTCACTAAACCATGGGCCCCTCCATGGTGGGGATGGGGTCAACACTTGAGAATTGGTAGTGACCCATCCTGCATGTTTGTGAAGTGATGACCTACAGGGGACAGTCTCCTGTGGGACCTGACCCTTGATCACACATCAGGAGTCCTTTTCCAAAAGACAACTGTTCACTTTCTTTGCCATCAGCCTCTCAGCTATTTGTCTTCAGTGAGTCATTTTATCTTCTGCAATAAATTTTTATTGGTCATCTGTAATTCTTTTTGATTTGGAGCGCTAATGAAGAATCATCTGGTCATATGAAACATTTTTTTTTTCTGGTCCAAGTAGCATTAGGTAGCCATTACTTCACCCGATGTAGAAAATGCCTTATTCGATGTCCAACTTTTGGCTTCCTTATCATATTCTAATTGCCTGCAATGGTCCTCTTTCAGGCTTAGCCAATCTTATTCTGAGAACACTCATTCTAATTCACAATGGATAAGTAAATAAAAAGCTAGTATGTGCAAAACCAAATCATTGCACCAGACCTTTAAAAATTCAGAACTCAGCTTAAAAATCTGTTGCCTAGCAACACACTACTAACTTTGCTCTACATTTTCCAAACCACTTGATAGCCTCCTGTTGGTTTGTCAGCATTCCAGTGTAAAACTCCCCCACCCCCCTTTTTAAATTAGAAATGCATGCTTGGCTTTTTAATTTATGGAATTGACTTTTACCATAATTACTTTTTTTTCTGAATTTCACCATTATCCTGATTCCCTGGTTCTCAGTAAGTTCCAATTTGTTTTTCTTCTCTGATAAAAACTACTTTTATCCTCCAATTAAGTAATATATCTAAGAACAATTTTCATATTTCTTATAGGCTTCAAATAGAGGTTTAATTGATTTTAATAAATAATAATATCACAAGGAAATTAAATAGCACTTTATAATTATACTTTGCAAAGTCCTTTCATGTCCACTAATGAATATATTTAATTAACATTTTACATTTTAGATGCTTATCCAAACTTCTCTGGCTTATGCTCAAAACTTTTTTGAACTGTGGAAAAAAGTTTTTGGATGATGTCTTTTGTTGTTTTGCTTTAGATTAGGAGACACTATCCTGGGACGTGGCTTTCTCATGATAATTTTGGCATTTCAATCCTCAGTCTAGTCAGAAATCTAAAGAAAAATCAAAATAAAATCTTTTCTCTATTCCATTTTTTTCCTCCAACACTGAACTTAATTTAATAGGTGATAAGCCATGGTCAGAGGTGATTAACCAATGAGAAGCCCATTTTTCTCTCCTCTCCCAGGCCCATGCCCTCTGGGTCTTTGATGGGAAGCAATGTCACAGAGGAAGCTCCTATGCTCACTCTTATCTTAATGCTTTTTTCTGGCTATTTAAGGCCTCTGAAATTTTCTCCAGACAGAAAATAAAGAGACTCTGACAACATCTCCTTATATTTTATAACATGATGGCTTTCGGTGTTATTATGAACCATGTCAACTGTGTTTAACGGTTCATGAGTCTTTGTTTTGACTATGTCCCTTCCTCGCAACTCTCCCTTCTCGCTGGCTTCCTGTTGCCTCCCAAATCATGGGCTAGCATTAGGGGTTGCAGACTACAAAAGCACAGTGATTTCTATTCTTTGTTAATTCAGCCAGGGAGCAGTTTCCTAGGCAGCAGAGCCCAGGTTAGGCCAAATAAATGGGCAAGTTTATTGAAGTCAACCATGCCTCATCTCTTCAGTGAAAATGCTCTGCAGGGCACTGGTCTTTGCTTTTAGAGTCTGGAAACAAAGCTTCAGCAGCACCCATCACAAAAACCATTTAGATAGTCAATGTAAAGTTTGAATAAATTAAATTAGATGAAGGAATTGTCACTTCCAAGGGCTGTGTTTAGACATCAACAAAAAGTAAGAAAATAAATGTGTCCTAAAATATCGAAATCCCTTGGCAGCTGTATTATTTGGCTTGTGTTTAAGGATATGCAAATATGTATATTTTAAGGCTCCAAATATATAATGTAATGAAGTAGAGAAGGAATACACTTAAATATTCATCTTGCCTTCCCACAATGCTTTCACTGACCAAGTAAATTTCAGGATAAAGTATGATTCTTCCATTCTCTCTTTTTATTCTTTCACACCATAAAAAGGATTTCCCAAAAGTCTTTCTCATTCCTGTCCCTCACTTTCTCTGCAGCAGGCAGCTGGCCTCATCACACTTCCATGTGGTTCATCTCTTTGAAAAGCAGAGGGAAAATGTGCCCACTCCACCAAGTGAACAACCTCTAGCCAGGACATAATTTGTGGGGTTGAAACCAAAATAAAACAGCAGGCCCCTATTTTAAAAATCATTAAGACCCCTTACTGGTGTGGTTCAGCATCCTACCACAAACCAAAAGGTCACTGGTTTGATTCCTGGTCAGGGCACATGCTTGGGTAACACAGCAAGTCCGTGGTTGGGGACATACAAGAGGCAAGCAATCAATGTTTCTCTTGTACATCAATGTTTCTCTTCCTCTCTTCCTCCCTTTCCCTCTCTCTAAAAATAAATAATCTATAAAAAAGATTATTAAGCATTTCCAGAGGGCTGCAATCGAGCATGAAACCCAGCCCAAGGCTCTTCTTGGGTCACACACTTGTGGAGTCCACCCTGCCTCTGGCAGAGAGAGCTCCTCTTAGATGGGACTAGAACCTCAAGAAACACTACAAAGCAGCCAAGGAGGGGATGGTCAACAAGAACAGTAGAAAATGTGACACTGCTCCTCTCCCTCAGCCTCCTCACTTCCTCCACCATGTTAGTAGAAAAGGCAGTTTGGACCAAGAAGCAAGAAAAAAAACATTATCAACATCGGGCATCATATGGGATAGTTGTGTTTAATTCCTGCTATTACATTTAACTCCTGTAATAACATTCTGGGGAAGGTATGTCAGTTTAATCAACAAAAGAAACTCAAAGAATGTTAGCATTGTTCCCAAATTTTACAACTTTAAAAGTGATAGAGATTGTATTTGAATTCTGGTCTGGATTCTCCTATGCTTGCCCCTGCTATTGTTTCATGTAGTTTCAGGTGAACCTGCTCTTAGTGATCCTTCTCAGCACTAAAGACAAGCACATTCAATCGAATGAAAGAGGGAAACTAATGAGTATGCTGATTGAAATGGTATCCCAAGTGCTCCTCAACTATACTTGGTGTTTTGGGTGTTCACCAGCCCCCAGGAAATGCTGTTCCACTGTCTTTAGATTCCCCTGCATTCTCCCCTTGGTGCCAACAGCATGCTCTGGACTTTCCCAAACGTCATTTTCATCAAAATGTTCTGATGCTATATTCCACTAATGGAGGGAAAAAAATGTAATGTGCTGAGCTAACTAATCAGATCAACATATTTATGAGTCAATACCTTAACTGGACTCCCAAATGCAATAGTATGTGACTTTCAAAGCTTTGTAATGAAGTCATTGAGGTTAATGTTTTTTTCCTGAGGAATGCTTTTCTGAACCCCTCAAATTGTACCTCCTAGCCATTTTAGGCCTGCTATTCAACAAAATTAATGATTTAGACATGATTATCTGGTTCATAGGTTAGGTAACATGTATTGATAGAAAGTAACCTCAGGTATTACAAAAGTTGCACAGCAACAGCAATAAAACACTTTATGTCTGATCCGTAATATCCTGTACTCTGTTAGTGCTAGCCCTGCAGTGAACAAAATTGTCACTTCTGCAAAATTTCAGGGTTAGTGATTCTGTGATCTGGAGAAATGTTCACTATGTTCAGTATGGATTCAAATGAAATCATCATTGACCTTACACTGACAACCTATGACAAACTTGAACCATCTTTCCCAAAAGTACATTTATATCTCAAACCATCTCACTATGGAGTAAACTAAAACAATAGAAGATTATCTGAGGAAGCATTCATACAAAAACATACACAGTATATTCAAAACTCAGTACTCTTCTTATTGGATAGAATATACTGTCTCAGAGTTCCCTGGTTTTAATATTTCAATGTTCATCTTTGACAAGAAAGAAGTTATAGCCCATGTGATAAACCTGGTTCATGCACAAGTTTCAAACAATTTGAAAAGAATAATTATTTAGATTTAGATTTGAAATATAATTTTTTTTTTTTTTGGTTTTTCAATTACAGTTGTCCCCTTTTCCCCTAATTTCTCTCCCCCACCCAACCCACACCCTCTCCCGCAATCATATCCCTCCCCGTGAAATATAATTTTATCCTAACTTTAAATATGGTTGTGATTGCTGTGTCTTCAGGGTGGGCTGCAAGACTCTCTGCTGCCTCTGGGTTTATGGAGCCCCTCCCATGTCTGCTGAGAGTTTGCTTTGATAAGTTCACTTCCCACTCCTCTCAAAAAAACCTCTTCTCCATCTTTCCATTACTATGTTAAAACTTCTCAGATAGTTAACCAAACCCAACTTTCCTCCTCATGAGAAAAAAAGAGAACATACTTTCATTGTACCTAAAAACCTCACCTGACACTGACCCCACATCAGGTTCTGTTTTCAGTTGTTACCTCACCAGACTGTTTACCTTACTCTTAGGATACTGTAAGTGTCCTCCACTCTCTTGAAATCCTTACCCACTTTGTACATTTATACCAAATTGCTCTTCATAAAATATGTGTTTCTGTTAATTTTCTACTCAGAAATGTTTGGTGAATGACTTCCCTTTTCCTATGGATAAAGTTTTATATCTTAAGCCTCATAGTTAAAGCTCTTCAAAATATCTTCAACTAATCTTCTCCAAAAACCCCTCTGCCTGGTTAAATTCCTATGTCCCATGACTGCCATGGTGTCTCACTCACTCTAACTTACCCATCATTTATCTCTCTGAATTGAACACCTCCTGCTACTTAAGTTATCAAGAGTCAAGACATTCTCAAAGATTCAACCAAAAAGTCTTTATTTTCTAAGCTTCTCCCTTAAGTTCAATCAAAAATAGTCTCTTCTTCTAGATTTTCTAAGATTATATACCAAGTATATGATGGTGTCTTATGTCTAAATATTATAATTATAATATTTATGTTGTAAATTTTGCACATAGCTTTCCTGCTAGTTCACTTCCTGGAGCTATGATTAATATTTCTTTTTGTTCATCATGGTGGTAAATATAGTGTCTCACACACAGTAAGCATTTGAACATTTTTCACTGGCTAACTAAATTAATGAATGAATAAGTCTTCCCTAGCTACAACTCTTGCTAATAATAGACTAGTCTTTCTAAAACAGCTATAAATTTTGCTCCTTAGTATTCTTTGAAGGAAGCAAGTATTGTGGTTCCAAAGATGTTTATATGTAAAATAATAGAGTTCAGATTTGCATCAAGCTATAATTGATATTAGTTATTATTAATGGTGAGTTCATGTTTGTTTATCTTTTAAGTACTATATATTTAAGTAGGAGGGTGAAAGCAAGGTTTTCTGTAAATAAATTAATTAATAATAATTACACTTATCTAACACAAAAATATCTATCAATATATCCCCAAGTAAATTAATTTACAATTATCTAGAGCTACCAGGAAAGCTACATTGGCAAGCTGAGAAATTATTAGTTTCCTGTTGTAAAAACATGTAGTTTTTATGTGGTGTGATAATTTATATTTGAAAGGAGATTATTAATTTTTACGAACCAGGGGTATGGACTTGGGGGGGATTGCTGGGGGAGGGGGGTGCTGGGTGGAGGGGAACAAGGGGGAGAAAATTGGAACTGTTGTAACAATATAATCAATAAAAAACATTAAAAAAAAAAAGAAAGGAGATTATTAGGTTCTACCTGTGTTCTATGAGTAAAGAGCCATCTATCTGGTATCAAAACCTGTATGTTCAAAATGCCAAAGTGTTTCTAAGCATTTAAGACCCAAGTGACATAGAGACCAGTGCTATTTCTTGAATTTTTAGAACAGTGTAGGGAATGCCATTTGAGCAGCAATTCATCAAGCCTGTGTACTCTGAGACTCTTGTTGTTTCTAAACAGCTATCAGGCACTGTGGTAAGTTGTAGTGGGGGAGGGGAAATAAACGAGAAATGGCCCTGAAGAAATTCTCATTCTAGGCTGAAAAACAGACATAAAAACACATTTAGCATGAGGTAGGTACTTCATAGAAACACAAAGAAGATAGCCCCAAACTCTGCCAGGGAAACAGGCAGAGAGAGAGGTGAGGCAGAGAACAGAGATCAGAGAGTGCTTCACCTAGGAAGGAACACAGAGTTGGGTCTAGAAAATGAGTGGCATTTTGTCAAATGAAAGGAAGGCTGCTACTGGTAGGTGACTAATATGTCTAAGGCATGGAAGAACAAGAAAATGTTTTTATATGCATCTTCTAAATTGTCCAAAATTAATATGTTTAGTATACTTGTAAAATTGAATAAGTTATATTTTGATTATTTATAATTTTAAAATATCCTAAGTAGTAATATTTGTCAGGGCAGCCTTGCTCTGAGAAATCACCCGGAGACCAATGTAGGATCAGGCAATGGGTTTATTGAAGGAAAAAGGGGAAGAGAGTGGAGGGAAGAAGCAACTCCCGGACCAACTCAAGGACCTGTAGGAGCAAGGGGAATGGGGAGCAAGGGAATGGGGAATGGGGAACTGGAAATGGGGAATGGGGAACAAGGAATGGGGACTCCTGGTCCTCCTCATGGGCTTGTAGGAATCCCACCTGCACTTCTGCAGGCACCTTTTTTATACTTGTCAACCACACATTTCGGTAAGGGTGAGTTTGCTTATTGACATATTTACTAGGTTATTTACA
Source organism: Furipterus horrens (assembly GCF_987537825.1). Lineage (NCBI taxonomy): Eukaryota > Metazoa > Chordata > Mammalia > Chiroptera > Furipteridae > Furipterus > Furipterus horrens. The sequence goes on from NW_028327172.1 coordinate 97,234,741, forward strand.
TCTCATTGTTTCCCTCCACACACCAGGTTAGTTAACATATCAGGCTAGGTCCATTACCATTTCCCCTGAGAATGGGTTCAGTCCATCAGCATATCCTCTGGGAATGGCTAAGCCCAGGGCCAGGTTGATTAGCATATACCAAAAGTCCAGGTATGCATTCTAGCTGCCTCCATGTGCTGACAATATTCCCAGGTAAAGGAATTTTTTATTTTTTAATTTGTTGTTTTATTTTTTAAAGCAGAAAACTTCAGCAGTTTCCTATGACTTGGCATTCAGATCTAGAACAGACCTAAAGTTGTTTGGGAAGAGGTGAACAAATGTCCTACATTCCAGAGAAAAGACACTGTGTGCAACTGAACTGAGGACCTGTGTCAGCAGAGATGCCAGGAGCCTATGCTTGCTTTATATGGAGATCCTGGCTGTGCTTGACCCTGGGAGAAAAAATTACCTCACATTAGTCACTCTGGATCCTGTTGCAAAGAGCACCTCGGTACAACCTCTCAGTAAAGAAATCTGACAAAGAACATCAGAAACATTAAACGAGTGTTCATTCCTTTTGAGCCAATAATTCAACATCTAGACTCAAAATAATTCAAAATATGAACTAACATGTCAACAAAAATGTATTAATAAGGAATTGTTTATTATAACAAAAACAATATAAAATAATAAGAAACAATCTTATGGACCAACAGTTAGGTTATGGTTGTGCAAATATGAAACTTTTATAAAATGAAGCATTATGCAGTCACTAAAAGTAGTGTTTATGAAGAGCTTCTTAAAACAAAAGAAAATGTTCATGGTATCACGTTCAATTTAAAAAAATGAGTCCATGATTGTGAGTGGAGTATATCTCAAGCGGCCAGCGATGCCTCCTACTGACTTTACTCTCTCTTCATTCACTTGACTGCAGGGCCTTGCCTGTGTGTCAGAAACAAGTGACTCACAAGGAACAAGCACTGGATGAGTATTTTTAGATGAAAAAAAATTAATTCTGTAAGCAATACATTGTTTACAATTGGATGATTTAAAAGTACAGTCCATTAAGAGGTAAGTCTAATTATCAGTTTCTTAAGCACTTGATAGAGTTCAGAGAATGACGCATATAAGTTCATTACTTTTCCCTCACCACCTACTGCTGCCCTGCCACCTACAAATCCTTTCAAATAATTTCTATGGGAAGGGAGTGTGAGCACAAGCCAGTTCATACTCACATCTCCCATCACATCCTTCAAGATGTGCTTGGTCACTTAAACCCTTCTTTATTCCCCAGGCTTTTCTTTCCAGTTGGGTTTTCCCATCCCAAAGAAGCCTCTGAATGAACTATTTATGAGGGAAATACAACACTTATATTATGAAGTGTACCATCTTTTAACATAATTCCAGTGTTCAAAAGATCAGTCTTATTCTTCTCAGCCTTACTAAAGGTCTCTTTTTGTTAGGTAACTTATAACTTATATGGGCCAGTGCTACAGAGAATTGAGTATTTAAAGAAGAAAGACAACCTTCATTGTCATGAATGTAAATGCTTCATAAAACAACTAGAAGATATATATACCCAAACAGCTAGAATAATTTTCTCTGGGCCATAACATTATAAATAATTGTATTTACATATACATTTTTAAATATTTTTTACAATTGGCATATAAAATCTTTAACATTTGAAAGCTAGTTGACATCATTCACAAATTTTAAATGTCCTTTTCTATTAGTTCACAAACATAGTAAAAGAAACCATAATTTAGCAAAGAAAATAAGTAGCATTTATGACGAGCCCCTCAGAGCAGTGTTTTCTTTGAAACCACAGCAAATTGGAATGGAATGTCATATCACACTCTGTCCTTCTACCAGATAATCTCTCCTGAATGATTTTGAGGCAAAAAACAATCTGTATAGTTTATCAAAAGTTTGATTTCTAAAGATCCCTCCTGATCTCTTTTGAGTTCCTGAAACTCAACTCCTCTGACTCATAAGTCTAAAAGCATACCACATCTCTTCTCATTGAAATTCCAGTTTAGTATTTATTGAGAGATATGAATCTCGACACTAGGCAGGGAAATCAGTCTCAGACTCAGTGATGAATGTGATAATTACTATGGTAAGCAAAGCTAGGTCTTTATGCATTTTGCTAGTCTTGCTAGTTATTGAATACATGCCATTTTTTAAAGCAGGAAAATTTTAATGGCATTTATATATTTGTTTACTCACTGTATTAATTTATTTTATTAAATACAAGTCAGTGAAGTTTCAGTTATGTTCTAGACTATCATGAGAGAATTAACAAATAAATTTTAAAAGAATAAATACATATTTTATCAATGTATATTTCTTGACATGTTATACACAACCACTGTACATTATCTATTAATAGCAACCATCTTCCTTGATTGCTCCCACATCTCTAGATACATACTTCACTGCAATACCCATATTTTCTGGTTCCTGAGAACAGACTAATTGAGAGGGTGCACTGTATTATAAAGTGTGATTTGCCTAAAAACAATATTGCCATCTCACTCATTAATTTTACATTACCATACTGTGCTTCTGTTGTTATTATCACAATACTGTCTACAGTTACTTACTGCAATTGCAAAAATACACAGATCATTTTGTCATTAAGAAGAGTGAATGAAACAACTGAAGAAGACAGACAAAGGCAGTAGATCCCTGGAAGTCTCCAACAGGCTGCCTAGGCCCAGACTGGTACAGGATCTGACGCCACCAGGGGCAGACCCAAGAAGTGCAGATCATTCTAAGAAGCACCAACAAACAATAGGATTCACAAAAATGAGGAGACAAAGAAACAACCCCCCATCGAAAGGAAAGGTAGAATCCCCAGAAAGAGTGCTAAATGAAATAGAGGGGATCAAACTATCAGATATGGAATTCAAAACATGGATTATGGAGAAGCTCAATGAGCTCAGTGGAAACTACAAAGAACTCCAGAAAAACTACAAGGAACTTAATGAGAATTACACCAGCATGAAAAAGGACATGGAAGCTATCAATAAGAGCCAGGAGGAAATGATGAATATGATCTCTGAATTGAAGAACAAAGTAGAAGGAATTAAAAGCAGGCTAGAAGAAGCAGAAGATCAGATCAGATCAGCAAGCTGGAGGACAACTTAGACAAAAACTCCCAGACAGTGCAACACAATGAAAAAAGACTGAACAATACTGAAGAGGTTCTAAGACAGCTGCAGTATAACATGAAACGTAATAATATCCGTATCATAGGAATTCAAGAAGGAGAAGAAGAAGAGCAATGAATAGAAAACCTCTTTGAAAAACTAATGACAGAAAACTTCCCTAACATGAGGAGAGAGTCACGCAAGTCCAAGAAGCACAAAGGGTCCCAATGAAGATGAACCCCAACAGGCCCACTTCAAGACACATCATAATTAAAATGCCAACATTCAAAGACAAAGAGAGAATCCTAAAAGCAGCAAGAGAGAAACAACTAATAACATACAAGGGAGCTCCAATAAGGCTATCATCATATTTCTCAGCAGAAAACTATAAGCCAGAAGGGAATGGCAGAAAATGTTCCCAGCAATGAAAAACAAAGGCCTACAACCAAGAATACTCTATCCAGCAACGCTCTCATTCAAAATGGAAGGTGAAATAAGGAGTTTCCAAGACAAAAGAAGGTTAAAAGAATACATCTCCAACAAACCAGCATTGCAAAAGATGCTAAAGTGTTTGCTTTAAGAAGATGAAGAAACAGAGAGAGACAGAGAGGAACACGAGTACAAAGGGGGAAAATGACAATGAATAAGTACTGAAAGAAAGAAGGAACTGCTACTATTTGCAACAACATGGTTGGAACTAGAGAGAATTATGCTTAGTGAAATAAGCCAGGCAACGAAAGAAAAATACCTTATGCTATCACCTATTACAGGAAACTAATCAACAACACAAATGAGCAAAATTGAACAGAGGTATGTAAACAAGGAATAAACTAACAGTAACAAAGGGGGAGATGGGAGGGAGAGAAGTGGGTAAGAAGGGGAAGGGTTTAGTCAAAGAACATGTATAAATGATCCATGGACATGGACAGCTGGGTGGGGACTGAATGTGGGAGAAGGGAGGGCAGGGTGCAGAGAAGCAAGAGGGGAAAAAGAGTGGGACAACTGTAATGGAAAAACAAACAAAAAAATTTTTAGTGGGGGAAAAAATGAAAATATAGAGATTGGAAATGAAAGTTCAGTGAATATTAGAAGGACAAGGATTTTCCTTCACACTGTATATTTTTCTCCATATCTGATCCCTCCAGTTTGGCATTCTAAAGAAGTAAGTAATGACATATGTTTCTTTGCATAAAACTAATAAGACCAGTTGTTAATACAAGTTTGTTTGTTTTTTTTTTTTTTAACTAAGACTTTGACTGGAATGTCATGCCTGAAGGAGACATGCTTTGGCTTTGGTTGTTACCAAAAAGCCCTGAGGAACTGGGATTAATTTTCAAAGGTGATAAAAGTCCACGAGATAAAAGGCCTGGTACCTTGGATGGGTGCACGGTTCATGGTAATCTTTGCAGGAAAGGAATGAAGGTTGTTTTCCTGAAAGATGGTTATATGGGACCTTAAGGCACAATAGAAAACCAGAAGGACTTGGAAAAGACAGGTGTTTGCAGGCAAGACTGAATGCCAGGTATGTGGCTCTGCTTCTGCGCCTTGAAGGGCGACTGAAGGTCACCCTAAATGTTCCTTGTGTAAGTTCCAGCAAAGCAGAACTAAAGATCATAAGTGATCATTTTCTGCTCTTGTTGTGTTTATGTAAATGAACAGGATAAATTAAAAATGGACTTAATGCAGTTCCTTTAATGACAAGGAGGGTAATCTTAGGGAGAAAAATCGCAATCCAAGGAAAATCACAATGCTCAGTGGTGGACTGTAAAGTAGTGCAGCTAACCGTCTTTAAAGTTTCTTTTCATTTAAAATTTGTTTTCATTTGAAAGTTAAACTATGTCTGTGGTATCATCAAAGATGTTTAATTTACAGACAAGAAGAATGTCCAGTGCCTTGCAACTAAATGTCTTTCCGATAAGACAGCCCGACAGATTTAGAGACTTGTATGTGGGTTATGTTACATAAATTAACATGTGTTTTCTGTTTTCAAAGAACATAAGCTTATGATCTCATTCACTGGGTGATTGTCTGTACATATAGGCCTCAAAGGCAAAAAATTGGAACTATTGTAATAATATAATCAATAAGATATTCTTAAAGAAAAAGAAAAAAAGAAGAGTGAATGATTCTTTGAGTAATGCAAGGAAAGAAAAAACTTTTACAATCAATTTCTCTTGCTGCAGCAAACTTCTGTGATTAAAATATGTGTTTATATGTAAGCAGTCATGTATAATATACATTGATCTAGTAGAGCTACTTCATTGCTCTTGCACTATTTTTTAAAATATATTTTATTGATTATGCTGTTACAGTTGTCCCAATTTCTTTTCCCTTTGTTCCCCTCCACCCAGTGATCCCCCTCCCTCCAATTGTCCCCCCTTAATCCATGCCCATTGGTTGTGCATATAGTTCTTCTCAACATCTTTCTATCTACTCCACTCCCTCTTACTATGTTTCTTCATTTCTGTACTATCTCCCACTCTTTCCCCTCCTTCTCTCTCCCCGCTGACCTCCCCCGCAAGTGTTCCCCATACCTATAATTTTTTTCCTCTCATTGCCTACTTAGTTTGCCTTTGTTTTGGTTCCCTAGTTTTTGTTGTTGGTTGTTGTTATACAGTTTTCATTTTAATGTTCATAGTTTTGATCCTCTTTCTCCTAAACAAGTCCCTTTAACATTTCATATAACAGTGCTTTGGATCTGATGGACTCCTTCAGTTTTACTTTTTCCTGGAAGCATTTTCTCTGCCCTTCTATTCTGAATGACAGCTTCACTGGACAGAATAATTGTGGTTGTAAGTTTTTGCTTTTCATTCTTTTGACTATTTCTTGCCAGTCCTTTCTTACGTGCAGCGTTTCTTTTGAGAAATCAGCTGAGAGTCTTATTGGGACACCTTTGTATGTAATTCTCTTCTTCTCTCTTGTTGCTTTTAAGATTGTCTCTTTATCCTTAATTTTTGACATTTTGATTATAATGTGTCTTGGTGTGGTTCTCCCTGGCTTCAGTTTTTTTTTTGAACTCTCTTTGCTTCCTGGACCTGTAAGTCTATTTCCTTCCCCACGTTAGGGAAGTTCTACTTCATTTTATTTTCACATATTTTTCAATTTCTAGTTCTTCTTCTTCACCTTCTGGCAAGCCTATGAATCAGATGTTGGCCCACTTATAGCTGTCCCATAGGTTTCTGAGCCTCTCCTCATTTTTTTCACTTTTCGTTTCCTCTTTCTGCACTGGTAGACTCTTTGTTCCTTCCCCACGTTCCGATTTGTTGATTTGATTCTTGGTTTTCTTGCCCTCACCACTAGTTTCGTATGTGTTTTTGTTCATTTCAGCAGGACTAGCCTTCATTCCTTCCCCGTCTTGTTTAATATCTGCTGTTAGGTCTGTAAGCATTTTTATAACCAAAGCTCTGAACTGTCCCTCAGAAAGACTTCCTATCTGCTGAGCCATTAGATTAGGTATTTGCTATCTGGTCACCTGCGTCACCGGGATCTCTATCATGATCTGTGCCATCCTGACAGTTTTGTGTTTATTTTTGTTTCCTGGGTGGGGCTGTCACACCTCCTATGCTATAAGGGGCAGAGCCCCACGCACTTGTCACAACTGAGCAACTCTTCTCACCACACTGTGGGGTTTTGTGTGGGGGCGGCGGTCCAAGATAAATTCCTGTCATTCACTCTCCGCTGAAAGACCAGGAGCCTCCTCCTCCATCCCCATGCCCTCTTGCCCTCACAGTATGAGGCAATGGGGGCCTGCCTACTCCACCTTTGGAATTGCGAGCTGACAGGTTTAGTCTGCAGCCGGGGGTGCTTCCCAGGTGCTTCTCGCCTCCCCTTAAATACGGGTGTCTGTGTTTTCCACTGTCCCACCACCATCACCACAGCTGCTGCCACCAGCACAGCTTGACCTCTCCACCCCGGCTTTGCCCCTTCTACCTGTCTGAATGAGCACCACTTGTTTATAACTTCATACGTTGGACTTCCACGTAGCTTTATTTTCTGGAACTTCTGGTTATTTCTGGTTTTGCAGTAGTTGTATTCCTTTTTAGTTGTGGAGGGAGACAGAGAGGGTCAATCTAGGCCGCCATCTTGGCCGTAAGTCCCATCCCCCTGCTCTTCCACTATTGAACTGTTTAAGATGGCTTATTTCTAAATCATTAAAAAATAAATGAGAAAAGATGGGCATAGTATAACTACTAACACAATTATATTCATGTAGGATTTAGTACATTGGTGCATGTCAATACATTAAAAAATAAAACCACCATGGAGAAAACTTTCAAAAAATATATAGTAATTTTCTGTGGAAAAACATTGGACTAAAAATCAGAAAAAGGATTTTAGTTCCCAATCTGTGAATGACTTTTGAAACACTAGGAGCAAGTGAAGCATCTTCATTTGTCAAAAACTTGGGCTTAATAAATAAGACAGACCCTGGTGTGACTAGATGCTCTCCACTTACATCTGTGTAACCTTCAGCAAATTACTCCCTGAGTTTTAGTTTTCTTCATCTACAAAAATGAGACAATACTAATATCAAACTCATGGGGTTGTGAATATTACATGCAACAATGAATGCAAATTGTTACTATGGTACTAATAGAAAATAACCAATAAATAACACTGAGAAACACAATTTTCATTGAGCAAGATCTGACACTTGTTTTTGACTAACTTTTGGCATCTGAATCCAAAAATGACCCATTTTTCTCTATCATGTCAACTTTTTAAGATACAGGATACCCTCCCTTTGTCCCAAAAATCATACATATCTACATACAAAGGAAAATAAAGAAAAAAGTACCTGAATATACTGTTTATTTAGAGTTATTTTATTCACATAAAGGCTATATATTGTTACTATAAGTTAAATTGTGTACAAGTCGTAAAGTTCTGCTACTAAACATACATATTAAGGTATTTTATCTTTTCAAATAACAGGCTAGGAAATGCCAAAATGAGATACTTGAAACAGTCTCCTTCAGCTGGCAAAGCTTTAACAAATTGCTTCATGAGACCCAGTTTTACATGCAGAGGTGGGTCTATAATGTTATTTCTGTCAATAAGTGGCTCATATAGAATGTTTGGATCACCAGGTTTAAAGACAGCTCTTGGAGGCCAATTCAATTCCACCCAATGTTTCTCATGAGCTCTGATGTCCCACATACACAGAAAACAGTGATACTTGGTTTATCTGTGTGGCTGATCAAGAAGGAAGCAGACCATTTGAAGGTCAACACAGATGATCCAATTGTGCTTGTGATATTGCAACAGATCAATGACTCTTTTTATGTCTTCATATTCTTCATGAAAACAAACTTAACGGCCAATTGGGGCTGCACCAAATTAATTGCCATTGTGGAGGAGGACACACTTCAAGCTCCACTTTGAGCTATCGATGAACAGTCACCATTCAGCTGCGTTCTAGATCAAAATTCCGAATTCCTCCATTAAGTCATGTATGTTATGGCAATACACAAAGCCACCATCACTTCGAAAGTATTGCAGAAATGTACTTTCCCTTGATTGAAACTAAGATACCTTCTCTCCTCTTTCAAGCAAGTTTTTCTCATGCAGTCTTGATGCTAAGAATTCTGAAGCCTTTTTGAATAGTCCCAAATCTCATGCCAAATCATTCAAGTTATACTGATCAAATCCCTTATGAACTGAGTCATCTTCAATTTCAAAATCTTCATTGTTGCTGTCACTTAGTTCTTTATCATACTCCTGTTTTTTGAAAGAGGGTAGTTCAATGAAAACTGGCACTGGGATTTCAGCTGAATGAGGCATTGGGCATACAGCTGATGATAGACTAGGATACTCTATTTTACATTTATTTTTCTTGTTACATCCTGGTGTTTTCACTATACAAAAGTAACAGTCACTTGAATGATCTCGAGGCTCTTGCCAAACCATAGGTATACCAAATGGCAATTTATCACAAGCTTCCTTCGTCCACATTCATAAACTCTTGACACACTGCTTGCACACCTTGTGAGCGACCCAAGACTTATCTTGATCACCAAGTTTTACTTTAAAACATGCAAAATAAGCTTGCCTGACAAATGTGCTGATGTTTGTCCTTTGACTGGGAATGGTGAAACTGCCACAGATATAACAAAATGAATCAGGGTTGTTTAGGCACTTACGATGAGAAATAACAGAGGCAGACATGATCTGAAGGAAAGGAAATAAGTACATATGTAAATTTTTAAAAATTATCATGGACATGGACAATGGGGAGGGATATGATTGTGGGAAAAGGGATGGGCTGGGTGGGAAGGAGGAATGGGGGAAAATGGGACAACTGTAATTGAAAAATCAAAAAATAAAATTAAAAAAAATTAATTCTGATAACTTCTTGTATACAGACAAGAACTCAGACTACACTTCGGATTCACTATATAGAGCAGCACACAACCTCTTACCACACTATCTCATGTGTAACTGAATAGCCTAGACAAGTATGAACCTGTCGCTGGTCTCCAAGATTGTCCCCCACCCCTCCCCACTCAAGGGAGGTTTGCTCTTAGCCAACATGAGAACACTAGTGCTTCCCTTATCCAGGCTCAATCCAGCCAAGAGTGGTCACGTTAAGATAAACTGTACAGAAAAAATTTGACATGAAGAAGAAAACTAACTGCAGTTTTGAAATCAGCATGCCTATTTCATTCTAAAACAGCTGAAAAATCAAACTCAACAGAAATTATGTTAAAAGTTGTTCCCCTGTGTAATAGGTATCATTACTCCTATTAAGACATTATTTCTGGGTAGCAAAGTCTTCAGCTCTATAAGATAACTATATGAGGCCATATCAGAAGGTTCATCCAGGTATAAAAGCCTATGACTGAATTAGAGAATGCTTATACTTCACAAGAGAACTCCTCACAAAAAAGATTCAGCCTTTTTCACAAAGACAGTTCCCAAAGCAAAGAAGGAAGCCCCTGCCCCCCACCCCAAGCCAAAGCCAAGGCAAAGTCTTTGAAGGTAAAGATAGCAGTGCTCAAAGGCAACCACAGGTACAAAAAAAAAAAAAAAGAATATCCACACTTCACCTGTCAGAACATGGAGGCAGCTAGAATGCCCACCTGGACTTTTGACACATGTAAATCAACCATATGCAAATAAACCTGGTCCTAGCAGGTTCCTAGAGGAAATGTTAATGGACCTAGCCCAATATGTTAATTAACTTGGTGGTGGAAAAGCAAAAAGATGTAAATGACTTACTGAATATGTTGATAAGCAAACTCACTGTCACCGAAATATGTGTTTGGCAACTAAAAAAAAGGCGCCTGCAGAAGGCAAGGCAGGTGATCCTTATAGGCCCACAAGGAGGACTGGGAGTCACCTTTTCCCCACTTCCCTTGCTCCTACATGCCCTTGAGTTGGTCCATAAGTTGCTTCTTCCTTCCAACCTCTTCTCCCTTTTCCCTCAATAAACTCATCTAATCCTACAGTGGTTTCTGGGTGATTTTTCAGAGCAAGTCTACCTGATACCATCCACTTTCTGGAGGCCCAAGATGGTGTGGCTCTGAAGGCAGCCTAATATCCTCAGAAGAGCACCCCCAGAAGAAACAAGCTTGACCACTATGTTATCATCAAGTTCCCCCTGACTACTGAGTCAGCCATGAAGAAGATAGAAGACAACAATATACTTATGTTCATTGTGGATGTCAAGGCCAACTAGCACCAGATCAAACAGGCTGTGAAGAAGCTCTATGACATTGATGTAGCCAAAATCAACACCCTGATCAGGCCTGACAGAGAGAAGAGGGCATATGTTCAACTGGCTCCAGACGACGATGCTTTGGATGTTGCCAACAAAATTAGAATAATCTAAACTGAATCCAGCTGGATAATTCTAATACAAAAACTTTATACTGAAGAAAAAAAAAAAAGATTCAAATGACAAAAATGTCGTCAACTGGTTCACAAAAATTTTAACCTCTATTTTAGAAATCTTATGTGAGATAAAGATCTGATACTAGGGACAGTGTACAGGAATTAAGATCATGTGTCTCTATATTTATTTGTTTATTTTTTTTCAATAGAATGTAAAGTTTTGGGGATTATGTCTTATTTATCTTTGGAATCCCAATGTTCAACTCATTGAGTGATTTGAAAATAAATATATAAATGAGTGAGTGATTTATTGATGGAAACAGCAGTCTAAAATTTCTACCTTTGTGTTGAACATATTAAAACAAGTATGATAGGGGTAAAAGAAACTTGGGGCTGAAGTCATTTATAATTTTGCTTAGAATAGCAAAAGAAAGCTTCACTGAGGATGTGGCATGAGTAAGAGAAGAATGTGAGGGGGTAAGTCGTATTCCAGAGAGAGGGAAAGCAGGTGTAAGGCTCTGACCTGGAAGTCTGATTAGTGTTTTAAAGGAACAAGAAGAAATGGTGAAGTCAAAATGAAGGAAGCAATGAAGAGAATGGCAGAAGATGTAGTCAAAGAGGTAACAGGGAGGAGAAACATATCATATGGGGTCCTACATCGTCTTTCAAAGACTTAGTGCTTGGCAAGACATTCTGGAGATGATAGCAAATATTCTTGTCTTATTACTGGCTTTAAGTGAAATGCAAAGTACAGTAGTTTCTAAAGAACAGTCTATAGGATTATAATATATGGTTACATAGATAAAGGATTCCAGGACTAACTGGACTTGAAAACACCAGTAAACTGATTTCTTTATTGCATTTGCTTCCTCAGAAGCTTTCGTATGTTAATGTTCATTGTGAATATCCAAAAGGAACTTAGTATACAGCATTTCCTAAATTTATTTGAAGAAATATCATTTTCCTTCCTCTTTACCACTGTTTTTCTCTAGACTGCTTTGTTTGTACTCAAAATACCTAGTTTTCCCAGACTCAGTTCCAAATTCCTGGAATGAGGAATCTATTGACCCAACTAAGCCCAGGGATGCTCCACATTCCCAGGTCTGGGACAAGTTCTATACTCATGTTCCCATTCTATCAGCACTGCAAGATTCAGAAGGGATAATTACCAGTTCTTTAAATTCTGTCAAGTCAGGAAACCAAGCCAATCATCTCTTGTCTTCCCATCATGGTTATATAAGGATTACTCAAAAGATACCTAGAAATATTCTCAGTGGGCTCTGGTTGGGTGGCTCAGTTAATTGGATCATTGTTCAGTACACCAAAAGGTTGTGGGTTCCACTCCTGGGCAGGGCACACACCTAGGTTGTGGGTTTAATTCCCAGTTGGGGCACATACAAAAGGATGTTCCTCTCTCTCTCTCTCTCTCTAATATCAATTATCATATCCTTGAGTGAGGACTTTTTAAATTTTTTTAAGTAAAAGAAATATCCCCAGTGGATTGCCTGGCTTGTCTCTGGATAGCTCCAAACCATTAAACTCACTTAAAAACAAAAGACTAAGTCCTTTACCCTCCATTTTTACCCCATAATCTATGCCTCTAGTATTATCTAACCATTAGATAGATGGCTAGGTTGCACAAGTGGGAATGATTAATATTAGTCTTTTTACTGATGGCACAATTGCAGTGTAGTACTTGTCCAAAAATTGACGTACTCTTTTAGAAGTAAATAAAAACATATTACCATCCTTCACCTAACACTGTATTTTTTTTTAATTTTGTATCAAAGCAATCTTCTCACAATAAAAAAGTAGAACACAAGTCGAATGGATGAATGTGTTAGAAAAATCTACACCTCCACCACTGCCTGTTGTAGAAACCCACAGATAAGTTGTCTGTACTGACACCACAGTTCCTCAAAAATGCAACCTTTATATACAAAGTGGTATGCTTTCTGTAGCAATGTTAAAAGAGCAGCCCTGATCTTTTTTTCCTAGTAACTTCCCCATGGTGCATGTTCCTGAAATTACACTCAAAACTCAAATTGTTTCACATCCAGAAAACCACAAAATGTAACTACATTGCCAACAAAAAGACATCCAGCCTAAGAAAAAGTCTTATAAGAGTTTATTTGAGCCAAACTGACAACAATTGCCAGGAAGCAAAATCTCAATGGATTGAGAAAATATTCTGGGGAATGGCAGTTTTAGAATTTAGTTTATGCATTAGAATCAAAGGAGGAGATGTAAGATGGGTTGTGTTACATGAAATACATTGGTGGGAGTTTAAGGACAGGCAAGAGAAAACAAAGTGGGGAAATTTCTTGGACTGGATAAAAAGCAAAATGAAGAGACATGTACTTCTTTTACCTTGGTGAGTACAGGATGATTAATAATTCACATTTACAGCACATAAAGATGATATGTGGACAACAAGATAACCATGTGGGGTTCTGTGGTCTGCTCTGGTGCTTGTGGTTGTGCCTTTAAAGGACCTGGAAAAAGGAGATTATACTGGCATTTCAAATGTATGTTAGATGCACAAAGACAATAAAAATTTCAAAGTTAATGACTGACTCTTGTCAAGGAAGCTACAGGCCTAAGATGTGACTACCTACCATGACCCACTTTTAATTAGGAATTTTTAGACTGAGATCATCTTGTGTGGTTATTTGGTCTAGGTTTGTAAGGCTGACCATGAAGGCCTCTCCTGAGCTTGTCAGTTTTCATATGTGGCCTCTTTTTTGTCCATATATATATATATATCGTCGGCAGCCGTCTGTCTCGAGAGACAATGGTGTAGCTTCTTAAGAGTCTATCTGCACCGCCGAGAATGGTTGTGCAGTCCGACTCGGGAGTGACACGGTATCTGTCTCCTCCCGTGTTGAATCGACATCTTGTGATGACGCTGGAGTGTTCTCTCCAGTGAAGCTGAAGCTACAGAGCCTGGGCAGGGTGATATGGAGGGTCTGCTGTTGCCCATGCAGCAGACCCCACCTCTCTTCGCAGCTGAAGGGTCCAAGGGAAAGACGGAGTCAATACAGCTTGGCTTCAGGTGCGCCGCAGGAGTTGCCGGTGTTGACTACAACGTCAAACCGCCTTAGGGACTCCGGCTCCGGATTTTCTGTCGGGGTTTACTCCCTTAGCCTTTCCCCTGAAGAGGTATGCCGCAAGGCAGCGGAGGTATTTTGGAGTCAGAGTTTTCCTTCTCTGATGTGCCCTGACTGGAAGATCGAACCAGCGACACTTAGCTCGCAGGCCGACGCTCAATCCACTGAGCCAAACCAGCCAGGTATATATATAGATATATATATATATATATATATATATATATATATATATATATATATATATATATTATATAAATAACCAAAGACATTTGTGAATAAAGAAATTTTTACTGTCACTCATTAAAATGCTGTGCTTAAAATGTCTGAAACATATGCTTTGTAATAGTGTCATGTGAAATGTGCCCACACAAATAGACAGGCAGCTCAGCTTTAAAAAAAAACAAAGTGCTACCAGTCACCAAACTCTGATTGGAGCCACACAGTGCTCTGGGATGCCGGGTGCTGCCTTCTCCACCTAAATTAATTTGGAATATTTCCTCCTGAGGGTCCCCATCTCCTACTCTCTCCCACTCCCCTTGGACTTAGAACACTTTACAAGAAATTGGAATGCTCTTCATCCAAGGATAGAGAGCAATTCAAAATGATTATGATTAAGTATAATAGAGGACAGGTTTATTTTTAATCCCTGAACTATCCGGACTACATTTTTACCTGTTCAGATAAAGACGCACCCAACTACCATCCATAATCAGTATGACATTAGTTTTCAGGAAGACTGTTTGCCCTCTGGGGTGACTGCCTAGATCCCTAGGTTTGGGGTTACAACTGAGGTATGAATGCTGGGGCTGCATGAGGCTCAGACACTGGAAGTGGGGCTACCTCTCACCAAAAACACAGTTTGGGATAACATAGCACTGGTCCATGGGGGGAGGGCAGTGAAATGATGAAAATACATTTTACAGAGGGCAAAACTGAGTTGTGAAGTTTATTTAGCTTGTCCAACATCCTACCACTAGGAAGAGGTGGAAGAAAGGATAAAAGTGAGGTCTAACAGATGCATAAGCCCAGACAGACTGCTTGTCCTCTATCAACAACAACACATTTATGTCATTGAATGTCAAATTTGTAATATTTAGTACTGCTGAAAAGCAAAGTTTGACTTAAAAAACACCTTGCCTTTTGCTTGAGTTGAGCAAAAATCAATGTTTGTTTCATTGCAATATTTAGTGCCTCCTAGGTACCACTCTGTGGACCATGACAACAGACCTGTAAGGTATTTTCTCCATGCAATAGATGAAAAAATTATCTGAAGATATCCAGGACCCAGTCGAATGCTCTGTGGCTTGGCAACATTTGCTGCATATGAGCCCTGTGAAACAGGTGCCCTGCTCCAGGAATGCATGAATTCGATGACAAATCCAAGACACACAACCAAGGGCCATCCACTGAGCCCTTTCAGGAACACACATTTCACTTGCCCCTCAGGCTCCAGTAGTGCCTTCCTGTGCTTTGACCTCCTGTAAATGCCTGGACCTTTCCTGCACTTCAAGGGTGGTTAGAAGTTGATTGTCTGTTGTTAAAGAGAATTCAAGAATAGCAACTCATACCCAAAAAGCATATAGTTTTATTTCCTGGAAGAAAAGAGTGCAAAACGTGCTTAATTTATTTTTAGAGAAAAAAGGTATTGAACAGGGTAGTAAATTGGCTTAATTATTTTAAAGAATAGTTTTAAAAGACAGGTGTGCTGGACCAGGTGTGATATTTCCTGAAACCAGGTTGCAATTTTTTTTTTTATTTAAAGAAGGAAATGGATATCAGAAAGTCATTCCCTTGACATTAGAAGCAATAAGGTTAACCATTCACCTGCCAACTCCTTTTCACCACCTCTCTCCATTTCCCCACTCCTACCATCAGCCAGGATGTAGTATAGAGGTCTGTAAGATTATTAATGTCTCTCCCCATTGGAAGAACTCTTTACATTCTAGTTAGCTACTTAATTATCTATTCAGAGAAATGAGATTTCAAGCCCCTACCATTATCAAAGCATAACATAAAAACACAAAAGCTGTGGAAGAAAACCTGGAAAATTCTCAGAGAGAAAGAGAAAGCTTCAGGACCAAACAGAGAAAGAAGTTATTTCTAGGCTAGAAACAACTGATGGCATGGGATATGAACAGTATATCAGGAAAAGCAAAACCCCCTTTATGTGTTAGATTTTTGGTCATTCAGGTGAACATGCAGTGAGAGCAGAGGCAGAGTCAAGATGACTGCCTTATTTGGAAGGGCTGATTTTCACAATCAAGCTTTTGTGGCCGCATGGGTGAGACCAGGTGGGTAGCTCTGCTAGTGAATGGCCCACGCTGACCTCAGTCTGCATGCACTACACCCGGCATCTAGGCAATAAAAAATGAGCATTTTTCATAACTAATTTACAGGTGTACTGCATTCCTACATACAGTCTTACATCCTGGCCATTCTGCCTTGGCAATAACCCCACAAGAGCTTGCATCCCTTTTCTATGACCATCACTTTTCGAGCACAGCCCTTCTCAGAAAGAAACCTCTCTGGGGACAGAGACCATGGTTTGTTCATCTTTGCAGCTCAAACCCTTCCTGAAGCCACACCCCCAATTCCCAAAACAGTGGCTTACACATGGCCGACACTCAATAAATATTTATTGAAGTCAATCTGCTGTAGCCTTCTTCATGGTAGCACTTTTAAAGTGCTGAGCATCTAAGTCAGTCATCTTGAGAATAACAAAACTATTTTGCTAAGGAGAAAGCATATTCCCAAATAACACTTGTGAGTTATTTCTGATTACAAATGTAATGCATATTTATTATAGAAATTTGGAAAACTCAGAAAAGCATAATAAAAAATGGAATAATTTATAATCCCATCATCTATTTAAAAAAAAAAACACTATTAACATTCTGATGCCTATTCTTTTAGGTTGCTTTCTACGCCTCTATATATATACATTACAAAACTGGGATCCTACTCATTACTCTTTTATAATCCTTTTTACATAAATCATGAATGCTTCATGCATGTCCCTAAATATTCTAAAACAACAAGATTTCGAATTATTGCAATGTGTTCTACCATATGGTTATTTCAATATTCTGTAATTTAACCAATGTTGTTTCTTGGGTGTTATGGTTGTTTTTAATTTTCCACTATTATAAATAAAGCTTCGGTGAACATCTTAGTACATAAATCTTTGCATCCATTTTAATTATATTCATATGTGAAATTCCTAGAAGTGGAATTGCTCAGACTAAAAAGCAAGACTCTTAAAAATGAAAGGTGATATGCAGATCAAAAACGACCTTTATTCATTTAAGGAGATGAGGATCAGGTAACAACCTCATGGCCTCAATCTCTTGAACCCTTACTTTTTTGTTCATACACCTAGTTTTCCACTCTATAAAAAGATTATCAAATGTTGAGGTTCAATGTCACAATGAAGTGAGTCATAGATCTTAAGCCAGACAGGTCTGTGTTCTAATTCTGACACCTTCATTTGTTTGTCGTGAGACCCTGGCAATGAACTGAGCCTTACTTTCTACAAATACAAAAAGAAGACAAAAGAATAATGTGTCAAAGAATGCTGGTTAACTACCCAGTACTTGTTTTTCCCCTCATCTTTACTATCAGAATCCCATTTTTCATTTGGGGAGGCACTGTACCTAGTGAAAGTATGATATAATCAATTTCCCTTGCAGCTAGTGTGGCCTTATGTATTAGAAGCTAACCGTAAGATGTAGAGGGAAATTGTTGTGGGATTTCTGGGAAGACTTCTTTATTTGTACAGATCTATTGATACAGAATTGATATATAATGTTGTGTAAGTGTAAGATGTTTAACATGACGTTTTGATTCACATATATATTATGAAATAATTAGCACAAGAAGATTAGTTAACACATTTGTCACCTCACATAATTACTTTTTTTAATATGTGTACTAAAAACATTTAAGATCTACTCTCTTCAGAACTTTCAAGTACAGATGCTCCACAACATACGATGGGGTTATGCCCTGATAAATCCATCATAAATTGAAAATATCAGAAGTTGAAATGTATTTAATACACCTAACCTACCAAACATCATAGCTTAGCCAAGCCTGCCTTAAACGTGCTCAGAACACTTAGACTTTCAGCATATAACCCCATCCTAAGTCAAGGAGCTTCTGTAATTGCCTTCCTCTTTTCCTTCTCACCTGAAGCAGAAGAAACAAATGGGCATTTTACAAACATAAAGGGAAGTGAAAAAACAGAATACAGTATCCCAAGAAAACATGGCAACACAGTATACTGTAGAGTATGGTTATTTACCCCTGTGATTGGTGTCTGGCTGGAGCTGCGGCTCACTGCAACTGCCTAGTGTCAGGAGAGTATCAAACCCCATATCACGAGCCCAGGAAAAGATAAAAATTCAAAACTTGAAATCTGATTTCTACTGAATGTATGTTGTTTTCATTGTTTTCACACCATTGTAAAGTCAACAAATTGTTTAGTCAAACCAGTGTAAGTTGGGAATTGTGTGTATATGATACAATATTGTGAACTATAGTCACGATACTAACCCTGGCTGATTTGGCTCAGTGGATTGAGCGTCGGCCTGCGAGCTAAGTGTCGCTGGTTCGATCTTCCAGTCAGGGCACATCAGAGAAGGAAAACTCTGACTCCAAAAAACCTCCGCTGCCTTGCGGCATACCTCTTCAGGGGAAAGGCTAAGGGAGTAAACCCCGACAGAAAATCCGGAGCCGGAGTCCCTAAGGCGGTTTGACGTTGTAGTCAACACCGGCAACTCCTGCGGCGCACCTGAAGCCAAGCTGTATTGACTCCGTCTTTCCCTTGGATCCTTCAGCTGCGAAGAGAGGGGGGGTCTGCTGCATGGGCAACAGCAGACCCTCCATATCACCCTGCCCAGGCTCTGTAGCTTCAGCTTCACTGGAGAGGACACTCCAGCAACATCGCAAGATGTCGATTCAACACGGGAGGAGACAGATACCGTGTCACTCCCGAGTCGGACTGCACAGTCATTCTCGGCGGTGCAGATAGACTCTTAAGAAGCTACACCATCGTCTCTCGAGACGGACGGCTGCCGACGACGGAGTCACGATACTACACATGATATCCTCAGAACTATTCATCTTATAACTGGAAGTTTTTACCTTTTGACCAACATCCCATTTCCCCTACACACACACTCCACACCTGGTAAGCACCAATATGTAAAAATCTCCTGTGATTCCATTCATTCCAGTACTTTTGTTTGTTGGGAGTTTTTTGATCACTGCTTCAAATTCTTTAATCTCCGATTCTTTCTGATTCAGTTGTGGAATATTGTACGATTCAAGGAATTTATCCTTTTTGTCCAGATTGTCCAATTTGTTAGCATATAGTTGTTCACAATATTTTCTTACACTCCTTTGTACTTCTGTGATGTCAGTTGTTACTTTTCTTCTTTCATTTTTGATTTCATTCATCTGGGTCTTTTTTTTTCTTTTTCCTTTTTCTTTTTTAAGTACATATTATTGATTATATTGTTACAATAATTCCAATTTTTTCCCTTTGCTCCCCTCCACCCAGCACCCCACCTCACCCAACAATCCTCCCACCCAAGTCCATCCCATGGATCGGTCATACAAGCTCTCCCGCTTCACCCTTTCATATATTCTGCTTCTTTTTCTCTTTTTAATAAATAAATGATTAATTAATTATTTTAACAATAAAAAATAACAATCACTCCCTTTCAGACTTAACACCCTTTATAATCTTATAAAGGACAATGGGTGAAGGTCTCGAGCTCCTCTAGCTGCTTCAAGCTGGACATGGTCGTCGTCCTACCTATCCTTGGGTCCAGAAATCCCTAATAAGAGTGGGGATCTGGAGGGGAGGGTGGGCCTCCCACATGGGGAAGGATCATGCAGACTCCAGGTCAGTTGGTTGTTCCCGGACAATGGCATGCTTGGTTTAACAGGTTGGCATCCTTGCTGTATTCTGGGGGCAATAGATTTGGCAACAGGGTTAAAAGACATCATTCAATCCATAACTACTAGATGACAAAATGCAGGGATTAATTTTTCAATGTCCCACATTAGGGAAAAGAGAGCTTCTTTGGAGAAAAGTGTGCCAGGCACACCTCATCTATCCAAAACCCTTTTGCCCATTATACTTAGTTTGGGCTGAGGGAAATATTTTAGGTTCCCTCCCCTCTCAGACCTCTGGGCCCTTTCTGTGCAAGTTATTAGGATAGAAAAGAGAAACCCGTTTTAAATTGAAGCCCAAAGACCACCCCATACTTCACCAACCCAGCCACTTAGTTCAGCCAAACTGTTGAGTCTCAGCAGGCAGTGCTGCAGACAGGATCAAGTGAGGAATATACATACAGACAATCACTCAGGTAATGAGATCATAGGTTTATGCCTTTGAAAACAGAAAACACATGTTAATTTATGTAACATAACCCACAAACAAGTCTCTAAATCTGTAGGACTGTCTTATCGGAAAGACATCCAGTTGCAAGGCACTGGACATTCTTCTTGCCTGTAAATTAAACATCTTTGATGATACCACAGACATAGTTTAACTTTCAAATGAAAACATTTTAAATGAAAAGAAACTTTAAAGACGTTTAGCTGCACTACCTTATAGTCTACCACTGATCATTGTGATTTTCCTTGAATAACAATTTTTTTCCCTAAGATTACCCTCCTTGTCATTAAAGGGACTGCATTAAGTCCATTTTTAATTTATCTTGTTCATTTGCATAAACACCACAAGAGCAGAAAATGCTCACTTATGATCTCTAGTTCTGCTTTGTTGGAACTTACACAAGGAACATTTAGGGTGACCTTCAGTCTGCCCTTCAGGGCAAAGAAGCTGAGCCACATACCAGGCATTCAGCCTTGCCTGTACACATCTGTATTTTCCAAGTCCTTCAAGTTTTCCATTGTGCCTTAAGGTCCCTTCTAGCCATCTTTCAGGAAAACAACCTTCATTCCTTCCCTGGAAAGATGGCTGTGGATCGCACAACCAACCATGGCACCAAGCCTTTTATCTCGTGGGCTTTCATTATCTTCAAAATCATTCCCAGTTCCACAGCTTTTTGGTAACAACCAGAGCCCAAGCATGTCTTCTTTAAGCATGACATTCCAGTCAACATCTTGGTCAAAAAAAACCTCTATCAACAACTGGTCTTATTAGTTTTATGCAAAAAAACTTATGTCATTACTTAGTTCTTTAGAATGCCAAACTCTGGAGGGATCAGATAGGGAAGAAAATATACAGTGTAAAAAAAAAAAAATCCTTGCCCTTCTAATATTCACTGAGCTGGCATTTCCATTCTTCAAATTTTTGTTTTTCCCTCACTAAAATTAATTTGTTTGTTTTTCCATTACAGTTGTCCCACTTTTTTCCCCCTCTTGCTTCCCTGCACACTATACCCCTCTTCTCCCAAATTCAGTCCCCATTCAGTGGTCCATGTCTGTGGGTCGTTTATACATGTCCTTTGACTAGACCCTTCCTCTTCTTACCCCCTTCTTTTCCTCCCCCCTCCCCACTTGTTACTGTTAGTCTACTCTTTGTTTACATACCTCTGGTTCAATTTTCCTCATTTGTTTGTGTTGTTCATTAGTTTCCTATAGTACGTGACAGCATGAGGTATTTTTGTTGTTGTTGTTGTTGCCTAGCTTATTTCGCTAAGTATAATTTTCTATAGTTCCATCCATGTTGTTGCAAATGGTGGAAGTTCCTTCTTTCTTTCTGTTACATAGCACTCCATTGCGTACATGTACCACAGTTTTATTTATTTATTTATTTATTTATTTATTTTTTATTTTATTTTTTGTTATTCAATTACAGTTGTCCCATTTTTCCGCCATTGTTCCCCCCTCCCAGCCCAGCCCTTCTCCCACAATTATATCCCTCCCCGTTGTCCATGTCCATGAGTCATTCATATACGTTCCTTGACCTGACCCTTCCCTTACTTATCCCCCTTCTCTCCCTCCCCCCTCCCCCCTACTGACTACTATTCTAGTCTTTGCCTATTTAGTTCGTTTGTTTGTGTTGCTCTTTAGTTTCCTATATTGGGTGATATCATATGGTATTTTGCTTTCTTTGCCTGGCTTATTTCACTAAGCATAATTCTCTCTAATTCCATCCATGTTGTCGCAGATGGCAGGAGTTCCTTCTTTCTTTCTGCTACATAGTATTCCATTGTGTAGATGTACCACAGTTTTTTGATCCACTCATCCACAGATGGGCACCTAGGCTGTTTCCAGCACTTAGCTATTGTAAACAGGGCTGCTATGAACATAGGGGTGCATAAGTTCTCTCGAATTAGGGTTTCAGGATTTTTCGGGTATAATCCTAGCAGTGGAATCACTGGTTCAAATGGCAGTTCCATTTTTAGTTTTTGAGGTAATTCCATACTGTTTTCTATAGTGGCTGCACCAGTCTGTATTCCCACCAACAGTGCAGTAGGGTTCCTGTTTCTCCACATCCTCGCCAGCATTTGTTGTTTGTTAATTTGTTGATGATGGCCATTCTGACAGGTGTAAGGTGGTATCTCATTGTGGTTTTTACTTGCATCTCTCTTATGGCCAATGATGTTGAGCATTTTTTCATGTGTCTATGGACCTTCTGTATGTCCTCTTCGGAGAAGTGTTTGTTCAGGTCCTTTGCACATTTTTTAATTGGGTTGTTTGTTTTCTTGCTGTTGAGTTGTATAAGCTCTTTATATATTTTGGAGATCAGTCCCCTGTCTGTGATATCATTGGCAAATATGTTTTCCCATATGGTTGATTTCCTTTTCATCTTGCTGATGTTTTCTTTTGCTGAGCAGAAATTTTTAGTTTGATGTAGTCCCATTTGTTTATTTTTTCCTTTATTTCTCTTGCCTTGGGAGATGTATCCGTGAAGATATTGTTACGTGTGATATCTGAAATTTTCCTGCCTATGTTTTCCTCTAGGACTTCTATGGTGCCATGGCTTACATTTAAGTCTTTGATCCATTTTGAGTTTATTATGGCATATGTTGTAAGTTGGTGGTCTAGATTCATTTTTTTGTATGTCCCTGTCCAGTTCTCCCAACACCATTTGTTGAATAGGCTCTTTTCACTCTATTTGATGTTCCTTCCCCCTTTGTCAAATATCAGTTGACCATATAGAACTGGGTTTATTTCTGGGGTCTCTATTCTGTTCCATTGATCTATATGTCTGTTCTTATGCTAGTATCAGACTGTTTTGATTACTGTGGCCCTGTAGTATAGTTTGATATCAGGTATTGAGATTCCTCCTATTGTGTTCTTCCTCAAAATTGCTGTGGCTATTCGGTCTTTTTGGCTTCCATATAAATTTTGAAGGATTTGTGCTAGGTCTGTGAATAATGTCATTGGTATTTTAATAGAGATTGCATTGAATCTATAAATTGCTTTGGGTAGTATGAACATGATAATGATGTTGATTCTTCCATCCATGAGCATGGTATATGCTTCCATTTATTTGTATCTCCTTTAATTTCTTTCTTTAGTCTTATGTAGTTTTCTGAGTACAGGTCTATTACCTCCTTGCTTAAGTTTATTCCTAGGTACTTTATTTTTCTTGTTGCTATGGTAAATGAAATTTTTCTTTCAGGTTCTATCTCTGATATTTTATTGTTGGTGTACAGAAATGCCTTAGATTTCTGTATATTTACTTTGTACCCTGCTATTTTGCTAAATTCATTTATTAGGTTGAGTAGTTTTTTTGTGAAGTCTGTAGGGTTTTCTATGTACACCTCATGTCATCTGCAAATAATGAGAGTGTTACTTCCTCTTTTCCAATTTGGATGCCTTTTATTTCTCTTTCTTGTCTGATTGCAGTGGCTAGAACTTCCAAGACTATGTTGAATTGGAGCGGAGAGAATGGAAATTCTTGTCTTGTTCCTGACCTCAGGGGGAATGCTCTCTGTTTTTGCCTATTGAGTATGATGTTGGCTTCAGGCTTCTCATATATAGCCTTAATTATGTTAAGGTATGCTCCCTCTATTCCAATTTTACTGAGAGTTTTCATCATAAATGAGTGTTGTATTTTATCAAGTGCTTTTTCTGCATCTATTGATATGATCATGTGGTTTTTTCTTTCATTTTGTTTATGTGGTGTATTACATTTATTGATTTGCGAATGTTAAACCATGCTTGCATCCCTTGGATGAATCCCACTTGATCATGGTGTATAATCTTTCTAATGTGTTGCTGGATCCTGTTTGCCAATATTTTGTTGACGATTTTAGCATCTATGTTCATTAGGGATATTGTCCTGTAGTTTTCTTTCTTTGTTGTGTCTTGACCTGGTTTTGGAATTAGGGTAAAACTGGCTTCATAGAATGAGTTTGGGAGTCTTCCATCTTCTTGGATTTTTTGAAATACTCTGAGGAAGATAGGAGTTATTTCTTTCCTAAATGTTTTGTAAAATTCGCCTGTGAAGCCATCCGGTCCAGGGCTTTTGTGTGCCAAGGGTTTTTTTATTACTGCTTCAATTTCACTAGTGGCTATTGGTCTATGCAGGCTTTCTGCTTCTTCTTGATTTAGTTTTGGAAAACTATATGTTTCCAGGAATTTGTCCATTTCCTCTAGGTTGTCAAATTTCTTGCCATACAGTTGTTCATAATAATATCTTACAATCCTTTGCATTTCTGTGATATCAGTTGTGATTTATCCTCTTTCATTTCTGATTTTATTTATTTGGGTCTTTTCTCTTTTTTTCTTGATGAGCCTGGTTAAAGGCTTGTCAATTTTGTTTATCTTTTCAAAGAACCAGCTCCTACTTTTGTTGATCTTTTGAATTGTTAGTTTAGTCTCTATGTCATTTAATTCTGCTCTACTCCTGATGATTTCCTTCCTCCTACTTGATCTGGGCTTTGCTTGTTGTTCTTCCTCTAATTCTTGTAGCTGTACGGTTAAATTTTTTATTAGAGATTCTTCTAGCTTTTTTAGGTAGGCCTGTATTGCTATGAACTTTCTTCTCAGGACTGCTTTGCTGTATCCCATAGGTTTTGAGTGGTTGTGTGTTAATTATCAGTAGTTTCCAGAAACTTTTTGATTTCTTCCTTAATGTCATTGTTTACCCATTCATTATTTAATAGCATGTTATTCATTTTCCATGAGTTTGAAAGTATCTGAGTTTTTTCCTTGAGGTTGATTTCCCATTTTAAGCCATTGTGATCTGAGAAGATGCTTGATATAATTTCAATTTTCTTGAATTTGTGGAGGCTTCTTTTGTGTCCTACCATGAGGTCTATCTTTCAAAATGTTCCATGTGCACTTGAAAAAAATGTATATTTTGCTTCTTTGGGGTGAGAAGTTCTATATATATCGACTAGTCCATTTGATCTAGAGTGTTGTTTAGTGTCTCCATACCTTTGTTGTTTCTTTGCTTAGAAGATCTGTCCATTGTTGACAATAGGGTGTTAAAGTCCCCTACTATGAGTGTGTTGTTGTCTATATCTTTCTTGGAGTCTTTCAAAATTTTCCTTATATATTTGGGTGCTCCTAAGTTGGGTGCATATATATTTATAAGGGTTATATCTTCTTGATGGGTTTTTCCCTTAAGTATTATGAAATGCCCTTCTTTGTCTCTTTTTATGTACTTTGCTGTGAAATCTGTTTTGTCTGATATAAGTATTGCTACCCCGGCTTTTTTTTCATGCCCATTTGCTTGAAATACTTTTTTCATCCCTTCACTTTCAGTCTGTGTAGATCTTTTGTTCTAAGGTGGGTCTCTTGTAGACAGCATATATGTGGGTCATTCTTTCGAATCCATTCAGCTACCCTGTGTCTTTTAATTGGAGCGTTTAATCCATTTACATTTAAGGTTATTACCGATAAGTACTTATTCATTGTCGTTTTTCCCCTTTGTACTCGTGTTCTTCTCTGTCTCTCTCTGTTTCTTTATCTTCTTAGAGCAGACCCGTTAGCATCTCTTGCATTGCTGGTTTGGTGGAGATGTATTCTTTTAGCTTTCTTTTGTCTTGGAAGCTCCTTATTTCACCCTTCATTTTGAATGAGAGCTTTGCTGGGTATAGTATTCTAGGTTGTAGGCCTTTGTTTTTCATTGCTTGGAATATTTTTTGCCATTCCCTTCTGGCTTGTAGTGTTTCTGCTGAGAAATCTGATGATAGCCTTATTGGAGTACCCTTGTATATTATTAGTTGTTTTTCTCTTGCTGCTTTTAGGATTCTCTCTTTGTCTTTGAATGTTGCCATTTTAATTATGATGTGTCTTGAAGTGGGCCTGTTGGGCTTCATCTTCATTGGGACCCTCTGTGCTTCCTGGACTTGCATGACTCTTTCTCTCATCATGTTAGGGAAGTTTTCTGTCATTAGTTTCTCAAAGAGGTTTTCTATTCCTTGCTCTTCTTCTTCTCCTTCTGGAATTCCTATGATACAGATATTATTACGTTTCATGTTATACTGCAGCTGTCTTAGAACCTCTTCAGTCTTGTTCAGTCTTTTTTCATTTTGTTGCATTGTCTGGGAGTTTTTGTG
Source organism: Furipterus horrens (assembly GCF_987537825.1). Taxonomy (NCBI): domain Eukaryota; kingdom Metazoa; phylum Chordata; class Mammalia; order Chiroptera; family Furipteridae; genus Furipterus; species Furipterus horrens. The sequence goes on from NW_028327172.1 coordinate 97,261,324, forward strand.
TAGGTTGTCCTCCAGCTCGCTGATCCGATCTTCTGCTTCCTCTAGCCTGCTTTTAATTCCTTCTACTGTGTTCTTCAATTCAGAGATCATATTCTTCATTTCCTCCTGGCTCTTATTGATAAGTTCTATGTCCTTTTTCATGCTCACATAATTTTCTGTCAGTTCCTTGTAGTTTTTCTGGAGTTCTTTGTAGTTTCCGCTGAGCTCATTCAGCTTCTCCATAATCCATGTTTTGAATTCCATATCTGATAGTTCGCTCCCCTCTATTTCATTTAGCACTCTTTCTGGGGATTCTACCTTTCCTTTTGATGGGAGGTTGTTTCTCTGTCTCCCCATTTTTTTGACTCCTATTGTTTGCTGGTGCTTCTTAGAATGATTTGCACTTCCTGGATCTGCCTCTGGTGGCGTCAGATCATGTACCAGTCTGGCCCTAGGCAGCCTGTTGGAGGCTTCCAGCGATCTACTGCTGTTGTCTGTCTTCTTTGATTGTTAATCTATTCAATCTGTGATTAGCTGTCAGGCTTATGGACTGTGGGTGTGGCAGCTTAATTCCTTAGGCAGGGCTTTTGCTTCCCCTCAGGCTGACGCCACTTGGAGGGAATGGTCTACCCGCAGTACTGGGGATGAGTCAGCACTGGGACCCAGTCGGCTGCTCCTCCAGTTCTCCCCTCAAAGCCACCGTGCCAAACTCTCCCCAAGTGTCTCCAGTCCTCTCTGCCTTCCCTCTGCTTGAGCCCAGGGTAAGTGGTGGCCAAAATATTTTCGTATGTGATCCACTTAAGAGCTCTTTTTCTCCTGCTGTTTCTCACTGGCTAGCAAGAAACCCTGTGGCTTTTCGCTTTTCACAGATGATACTATTTTACTTTCCACTGTGTTGCTGTAGGCTGGGAAGCCCAGCTGGGGGTTTAGACCCTGCCCTTCTCAGGGGGAATCCCCGGCTGCTGAGCTGTTTCTCAGTCCCTTCAGCTGCCACCCGTGTGAGCCCAGCCAGCCCTTCCGCGTCTCCGCACTCCTTACCGGTCACGTTGTGATGTAGCGGCCTTTTCTGTCTCTCAGTGGTTATAAGACTTCTTTTCAGCTAGTGTTCCATTGGTTATTCCAGATGATTTCTCCAAAATTAAGTTGTAAATCCAGACTGGTCCTGGAAGGAGGTTAGTGTAGCTTCCACTTACTCCTCCGCCATCTTGGATCTCCCCAAAATATTTTTGTATGTGATCCACTAAAGAGCTCTGTTTTTCCCACTGTTTCTCTCTGGCTAGCAAGAAACCTTGTCGTTTTTTGCTTTTCACAGCTGGATACTATTTTACTTTTCACTTTGTTGCTGTAGGCTGGGAAGCCCAGCTGGGGGTTTAGACCCTGCCCTTCTCATTGGGAACCCACGGCTGTTCAGCTGTTTCTCAGTTCTTTCAGCTGCCACCCATGGGAGCCCAGTCAGCCCTTCCACGTCTCTGCACTCCCTACCAGTCATGTTGTGATGTAGTGGCCTTTTCTGTCTCTCCGTGGTTATAAGACTTCTCTCCGGCTAGTGTTCAGTTCGTTATTTCAGATGATTTCTCCAAAATTAAGTTGTAAATCCAGACTGGTCCTGGGAGGAGGTTAGTGTAACTTCCAGTTACTCCTTCGGCATCTTTGATCTCCTCTTTTTTTTTCTTGATGAGTCTAGTTAAAGGGTTTATCAATTTTGTTTATGTTCTCAAAGAATCAGATCTTGGCTTTGTTAATATTTTGTATTTTTTTAGACTCTATTTTATTTATTTCTGCTCTGATCTTTGTTATTTCCTTTCTTGTACTCACTTTGGGCTATGTTCATTGTTCTTTTTCAAGTTCCTTTAAGGATGGAGTTAGATTGTTTACTTAAGCTTTTTCTTCTTTCTTGAGATAAGCTTGTAAAGTTATGTATTTCCCTCTCAGGACTGCTTTCACTGTGTCCCAACGATTTTAGATTGTTGTGTTCTCTTTTTTTGTTTGTTTGTTTCAAAGTATCTTTTGGTTTCTTCCTTTATCTTATTGTTGACCTATTCATTATTTAGTAACATGTTATTTAACCATCATGTCTTTGTGTGTGTTCTGGTTTTTTTCTTATGATTATTTTCTTGTTTCATATCATTATGGTCATAAAATATGCTTGATATTATTTCAAGCGTCTTAAATTTATTGAGAGTTGTTTTGTATCCTAACATGGTCTATCCTAGAATATGTTCCATGTGCACTTGAAAAGAATGTATATTTTGTTACTTTGGCATGAAATGCTCTGAAGATATCAGTTAATCAATCAGACTGAGTGTGTAACTTACAGCCACTGTTTCCTTATTGATACTCTGTCCAGAGGACTACAATTGTGCAAGGAGAAACTAGGTTTGTGACTCTGGAAGCCTAAAAAAAAAATCAATGAAGCCAACAAATTGGACAATCTGAACAAAAAGGATAAATTCCTGGAAACATGCAGTCTTCTAAAACTGAGTCAAGAAGAACCAGAAAATCTGAATAGACAGATTACAACTAGTGAATGTGAAGCAGTAATCGAAAAACTCCCGACAACAACAACAAAAAAATACTGGACTGGATGGTTTCACAGGAGATTTTTACCAAACATTCAAAGAACTAATACCTTTCCTTCTCAAACTATTCCAAAAAAATTAAAGAAGAGGGCAAACTCCCAAGCTCATTTTATGAGGCCAGCATTATCCTAATTCTAAAACTTGATACAGACACTACTGAGAAAGAAAATTATAGGCCAATATCCCTAATGAAAATAGATGCTAAAATTCTCAGCAAAATATTAGCTAGCTGGATCCAGATATACATACACATACACCATGATCAGGTGGGATTTATTCCAAGGATGCAAGTTTGGTTCAGTACCTGCAAATCAATAAACATGATATACCACATAAGAAAAATGAAGAATAAAACTCACATGATCATATCAAAAGACACAGAGAAAGCATTTAATAAAATCCAGCACCCATTTATAATAAAAACTCTCTGCAAACTGGAAATAAAGGGTACATTCCTCAACATAATAAAGGCTATATATTATAAACCCACAGCCAACATCATACTCAATGGGCAAAAACTAAGAGTGTTTCCCTTAACATTGGAAACAAGACAGGTATGTCCACTTTAACAACTGTTATTCAAAATAGTACTGGAAGTTCTGGCCATAGCAATCAGACAAGAAGAAGAAATTAAAAGCACCCAAATTGGAAATAAAGAAGTAAAACTGTCACTATATGCAGATGACATCATACTCTACATAGAGAACCCTAAAGGCTCCACCAAAATACTCTAGAACTGATACATGAATTCACTAAGGTAGCAGAATATAAAATAAATATACAGAAAATACCTGCATTCTTATAAACCAATAATGAACTATCATAAAAGAAAACTAAGAAAACAATTCTATTTACAATTGCATAATGAACAAATTACTTTGGAATAAATTTAACCAAAAATATAAAAACGTGTACTCAGAAAATTATAAGACACCAAAGAAAGAAATTGAAGAAGAAACAAATAAGTGGAAGCAGTTACCTTGTTCATGGATAGAAAGAATTAACATCATTAAAATGTGAATATTACCTAAAGCAATCTATAGATTTGACACAATTTCTATCAAAACACCAATGGCATATTTCACAGAGTGAGAATATTCCAAAAATTTATGTGGAACCATAAAAGACCCTGTATGGCAGCAGTTATCTTGAGAAAGAAGAGCAAAGTTGGAGGAATCAAGATATCTAATATCAAACTATACTACAAAGCCATAGTAATCAAAACAGCATTGTGCTGCTATAAAAAAAGACATATAGATAGATGAAATAGAATACAGAGTCCAGAAATAAACCCACATCTTTATAGTCAATTAATATTTGACAAAGAATGCAAGAACATACATTGTGGTAAAGACAGTCTATTCAATAAATGGTGTTGGGAAAATTGGTCAGATATGTGCAAAAAATGAAACTATGTCACCTTCTTGCATTATAGAAAGTAAACTCAAAATGGATTAAAGTCTTAAATGTTAGACTTGGAACCATAAGAATCCTGGAAGAAAACATAAGCACTAAAATCTTGGACATTTTGCAGCAATAGTTTTTCTGATATATCTTTTTGGGCAGGAGAAACAAAAGAAAAGTAATCAAATGGGACTACATCAAACCAAGAAGTTTTTGTATAACAAAAAAAACAAAAACAACAACAAAAATAACTATCAACATAATGAAAAGACTACCCACTAAATGAGAGAACATATTCCCCAGTAATACATCCGATAAGACCTTAATATTCCAAAATCTATGAAGAACTTATCTAACTGAACACACACACACACACACACACACACACAATCCAGTTCAAAAATAGGCAAAGGACCTAAATAGACACTTCTCCAAAGAGGACATACATATGGCCAATGGATATAGTAAAAGATCTTAGCCCTGGCTGCTGTGGCTCAGTGGATTGAGCATCGGCCTGCGAGCCAAGTGTTGCTGGTTCAATTCCCAGTCACGGCACATTACTAGGTTGCACGTCAGGTCCCCAGTCGGGAGCACAAGTGAGAGGCAACCACACAGTGATGTTTCTCTCCCTCTCTTTCTCCTTTCCCCTCTTTCTAAAATAAAATAAATAAAAATTATTTTTAAAAAAAGATCTTCAGCATCACTAATCATCAGAAAAATGCACATTATAAGCACATTGAGATATCACCTCACACCAGTCAGAATGGCTATCATCAGTAATTCAACTGGCGAGGATGTGGGGAAGGGGAACCATCACGCACCGTTTGTGAAAATGCAGACTGGTGCAGCCACTGTGGAAAGTAGTATGGAGTTAGCTCTAAAAAATTAAAACTGCAACTGCCTTATGATCCAGTAATTCCACTTCTGGGAGTATATTCAAAGAAACCTGAAACACTAATATGAAGGAATATATGCACTCCTCTGTTCATAGCAGCGTTATTTACAATAGCCAAGATTTGGAAAGAGTCCAAGTCTCCATCAGTAGTTCAGTGGGTAAAAAAGCTGTGGTACATTTACACAATGTAAAAAAGAAGGAAATCTTAACTTCCCCAAGAGCATTAGTAGACCTGGAGAGCTCTCCATTCTTCCTGGTCTGCAACCTTTTTGTGGCCTTCAACGTGGCACGGAGGATATTCACATCGTTCTGCCTCCTTCCAAGACTAGACTTGTATTTCATGCATGGTGTTTGTAAGGAAGGAGACAATTGCCGCTACTCGCACGACTTCTCTGAGTCTGTACGGCGTAGTGTGCAAGTATTTTCAGCGAGGGTACTGTGTTTACAGAAACCGCTGCAGATATGAACACAGCAAACCATTGAAACAGGAAGAAGCAACCGCTACAGATCTAACTGCAAAATCATCCCTTGCTGTTTTCTCAAGTCTCCCATCAGTAGTTGGACCAATTATTGAAATGAATACGGGTAAGGCTGAGTGAAGAAATTCAAACTTTGCAGCTGTAGGAGCAGGCTCAGAAGATTGGGTGAATGCCATTGAGTTTGTTCCCGGGCAGCCCTACTGTGGCCATATGGCCCCTTCTTGCACTGAAGCTCCCCTGAAGGGCTCAGTGACCAAGGAAGACTCAGAGAAGGAGCAGCCGCCGGCAGTGGATACAAAGCAGCAGCTCTGCCACTAGGCAGCCATTGGAGAGTGCCGCTATGGGGAGAACTGTGTGTATCTCCATGGCGACACCTGTGATCTCTGTGGGCTGCAGGTCCTCCACCCCGTGGATGCTGCCCAGAGGTCACAACACATAAAATCTTTCATTGAGTCCCATAAGAAGGACATGGAGCTCTCGTTCACCATCCAGCGCAGCAAGGACAAGGTGTGTGGGATCTGCATGGAGGTGGTCTTACGAGAGGGTCAACCCCAGGGAGTGCCGCTTTGGGATCCTCTCCAACTGCAACCACACCTACTTTCTCAAATGTATTTGCAAATGGAGGAGCGCTAAGCAATTTGAGAGCAAGATCATAAAGTCCTGCCCCGAATGCCGGATCACATCTAACTTTGTCATTCAAAGTGAGTACTGGGTGGAGGAGAAAGAAGAGAAGCAGAAACTCAGAGATACAAGGAGGCAATGAGACACGTGTTTTGGTGTTATGAACTCTGGCTAAAGGAGGAGAAGCGAAACCCTCATCCCACTGACCTTGACTTTCTTGCCATGGATCTCGAGGGAGCGCACGGTGAAGTCCACCCCGATCATGTTCTGCTGTGCCTCCATGTAGACCCGGGATTTGAAATGCTGCACCACACACATCTTCCCCACATTGGAGTCCCCAGTGAGGATAATCTTGAACAAATAGTTTAAGTTCTTGTCTGCTGCCCTGGCTGAGCTGGAGAATTACATGGCTCTTGCTACCTAGAAGGGAGATATGAAGAAAGAAGGAATTCAGCATTTCTTAAGTGAGCCCCTGCCAGGCGCTAGGCACCTATTCAAGGCACCTGGGGTCTAGGACAGGAAAAGACAGAAGGAGATCACTGCTTTCATAGCACTACCATCCTCATGGAAAAAGGACACTAATTACTGGTCAGGGACAAGGGAGCTGACCCCACAAGCTCACACCTGCCCCACGGATTGACAATACATTAGGGGTGCCCCCAGAATGAAGAGGTTCTACTGCCATTCTCTACTGGGCCCGCTACATAGTCAACACAGATGGAAATCCTAGTCATTGATATCAGTGCCCTGTGCTCCATTGAGTGCTCACACAGCAGGGGGATGGCAAAGGAAATGCCCACAGGAGTGTTCTCCCTGCCACTCCTCAGTAAGAGGACATGGCTCACTGTCATCCTATCTCCATTTCACATGGGGAGAAGGACTCCCAGCTACTGAGAGACTGAACATCCAGGCAACCAGCAACAAGGACTCACAAAACGTGGCAGAGAAGTCAGTTTAAGGAAGAGAGAGATGGTCTTTTTCTTCTGGTTGGCACCTAATTTTTCTTGACCAGGAAATTAGGATTTTGAGAATATTCAAAAAGGATACTGTTGTGAGATTGGAGCATGGGGCATACTTTAGCATAAGCTAGAAAATAAAGTTTCTGAATGACTGTTCCACACACACACAAAAAAAAGACCTGGAGAGTATTATGCTAAGAAGCCAGTCAGAGAAAGATAAGTATCATATTATTTCACTTATTCTGTGGATCCTAATGAACAGAATAAACTAATAAACAAAATAGAAACAGACTCATAGCTGTCAGAGGGAAGGGGGCTGGTTCAAAAAGGTGAAGAAATGGAGCAAAGAAAAAAAGTCCTCATAAACAGACAACAGTATGGTCATTACCAGAGGGAAATAGCACTGGAGGGAGGCATGAGAGGGTAAAGTAGGGATAAATACTGATGAAAAGAGACATGATCTGGGATTGTAGACACACAATAAAATATACAGATGATGTATTATGGAATTGTACACCTTAAACCCATATAATTTTATTAACCAATGTAACCCCAATAAGTTGAATTTAAAATTGTCTTCAAATTCATTTGCAAATGTATGCAAATAGAAAAGGGGCTAAATTATATTTACCATAGCATTGTTTTTAATAGTGAAAAATTTGAAACAATTTAAATCTAGCAAAGAATACATCTAATATTGACACCATCAGTCATAAAATGTGTTTATAAAATAGAACACTTCTGTAATATTAGGAGAAAATTAAAGATGACATATACAGCATGACCATTCTGTCAATTTCAGTCACTGTTACCAGATATTTTTAGTTACTCCTACACATTCATGGAGCATTTAGACACCTGTATTGCCACATTTCTCTCTACCCTAGTTCTACCCAACCTTCCTGGATGGCATGATTGTCCCAGTATAACATACCTCCACACATATAGTCTAAGGTTCTTTGATTTCTGGAATTTCAGTGACACTCCATCCTATTTAGCAATGTACTTCTGTGATCACTCTAGATCTTATCAACCAGAATTTATTTGTCTTCTAAGTTTTATGATATGGTAATCAATTTATTGACCAAAATCTCCTTTTATATTCTTGCTCCCCACACATCTATTCTTTAAGTTTATTTATACTCCAGGTCCCTGATCAGTTCATTTTACATGCTAATTCATTTTTTCTGTCTTCCCCTTTCTCTCTCCAAGCTTTCTGCTCCTAGTCCATCATTCCACAGCCTATGACACCAACATTACAGTTCTTTGTTCTATCTACTCCTGGGCTGCAAAGCCCCAGTGGAGAGATCTGCCCAGTCACATGGACATGTATTAAGTTGTGCTTTCCCACCTCCAATGAGATAGTACTGCCTGCTCATTTCAACATGTTCCTACTCCTAATTTTCTCAAGGAAAAAAAATACCTTACTTGGTCAATGCACTCCTTTTCCCTTCCTTTGTTGGCCTGTTGGAAGCCAGGTCTTTTCTCTATGCTTCCCAGATTATATTATCCCATTCCTTGAGGCTGATCCATCAATTGATTACTACCAACCATTGTAGCTTCAGCCATATTTTAAACTTCATGGCCATTCCACTTGTTATCCTTTACTTTTCAGAGTCAAGGTACCTAAAACAATGATCAACACTTTTCCCCAGTTTTTACCTACTTTTCCTTTCTTATCAAACTTTCAGGTATAACTTTTGCCCCCAAAACTGCTCTTCCCAAGATTACTAAGAAACCACCTTCTTGCTAAACTCAATGGGAAAATTTAAATATTTATTTTATTTACTATTATGTAGACATTGATATTCTTTTTTCAGTTGGTTGCTTTCAGCCTTTTGTTTTTGTTTCTTTTGGTGACAGCTTTCTTAAGATATAATTAACATAGCATACAATTCACACATTTAAAATGTATAATTCAATCTAAAAAGCAGCAACAAACACGAAGAGTCACAAAAATGGGGAGATAGCGAAACAACCCCCCATCAAAAGGAAAGGAGGGATCCCTAGAAAGAGTGCTAAATGAAATAGAGGAAAGCAAACTATCAGACAAGGAATTCAAAAGATGGATTATAAGGAAGCTCAATGAGATCAGCGAGCTGAAAGAAAACTACAAAGAACTCAAGGGAAACTACGAGGAACTTACTGAGAATTACACCAGCATGAAAAAGGACATAGACGCTATCAATAAGAGCCAGGAGGAAATGAAGAAAACAATTTCTGAATTGGAGAACACAGAGGAAGGAATTAAAAGCAGGCTAGATGAATTAAAAGGTTATATCAGAGAGCTGGAGGACAATGTAGAAAAAAATTCACAGACAGTACAACAAAATGAAAAAAGACTTAAAAGAATGAAGAAGTTTTCAGAGAACTGCAGGACAACATGAAACATAATAATATCCGTATTATAAGAATACCAGAAGGAGAACAAAAGGAGCAAGAAATAGAAAACTTGTTTGAAAAACTAATGACAGAAAACTTCCTTAACTTGATGAGAGAAAAAGTGATGCAAGTCCAGGAAGAACAGAGGGTCCCAATGAAGAGGAAACTCAACAGGCCCACTTCAAGACACATCATAATTAAAATGGCAACATTGAAAGACAAAGAGAGAATCCTAAAGGCAGCAAGAGAGAAACAACTAATAACATACAAGGGAGCTCCAATAAGGCTATCATCATATTTCTCAGCAGAAACACTACAAGTCAGAAGGGAATGAAAAAAAATATTCCCAGCAATGAAAAACAAAGGCCTACGACCAAGAATACTCTACCCAAAAAGGCTCTTATTCAAACTGGAAGGTGAAATAAGAAGTTTCCAACACAAAAGAAGGCTAAAAGAATACATCTCCACCAAACCGGCATTGCAAGAGATACTAAAGGGTCTGCTTTAAGAAGATGAAGAAACAGAGAGAGACCGAGAGGAACACAAGTACAAAGGGGGGAAATGACAATGAATAAGTACCTTTCGATAATAACCTTAAATATAAATGGATTAAATGCTCCAATCAAAAGGAATAGGGTAGCTGAACGGATTAGAAAGCATGACCCACATATATGCTGTCTACAAGAGACCCATCTTAGAACAGAAGATCTACACAGACTGAAAGTGAAGGGATGAAAAAAGTATTTCAAGAAAATGGACATGAAAAAAGCTGGGGTAGCAATACCTATATCAGACAAAACAGATTTCACAGCAAAGGCTATAAAAGGTGACAAAGAAGGACATTTCATAATACTTAAGGGAAAATCTATCAAGAAGATATAACCCTTGTAAACATATATGCACCCAACTTAGGACCACCCAAATATGTAAGGAAATTTTGAAAGACTTCAGGAAGGATATAGACAGCAACACACTCATAGTAGGGAACCTTAACACCCCATTGTCAACACTGGACAAATCTTCAAAGCAAAGAAAACCAAGGATATGGATGCATTGAACAACACTCTAGATCAAATGGATTAGTTGATATATACAAAACTTTTCTCCAAAAAGAAACAAAATATACATCCTTTTTAAGTGCACATAAAATATTTTCAAAGATAGACCACATGTTAGGACAGAAAAGAAGCCTCAACAAATTCAAGAAAATCCAAATTATATCAAACATCTTCTCAGAACACAACGCCCTGAGACTGAAAATCAACCTCAAGGAAAAAACTCAAAAACATTCAAACTCATGGAGAATGAATAACATGCTATTAAATAATGAATGGGTTAACAATGACATTAAGGAAGAAATCAAAAGTTTCTGGAAACAAATGATAATGAACACACAACAGGCCAAAACCTATGGGACACAGCCAAAGCAGTCCTGAGAGGAAAGTTCATAGCAATACGGGCCTACCTAAAAAGGATAGAAGAATCTCTAGTAAAAAATCTAACCCTACAGCTACAAGAAATATAAGAAAAATAATAAACAAAGCCCAGAGCAAGTAGAAGGAAGGAAATCATCAAGATCAGAGCAGAACTAAATGATATAGAGACTAAACAAATAATTCAAAATATCTATAGAACCAAGAACTGGTTCTTTGAAAAGATAAACAACATTGACAAGCCTTTAACCAGGTCGCTCAAGAATAAAAGAGAGAGGACTCAACAAATAAAATCAGAAATGAAAAAAAAGTTACAATCGATCCAACAGAAATACAAATGATTGTAAGAAATTATTATGATCTGTATCAGAAGATATTGACAACCTAAATGAAATGGATAAATTTCAGAAAAGATATAATCTTCCAAAGCTGAAACAAGAAGAAACAGAAAGCCTGAATAGAACACTAACTACTAGTGAAACTTAAGTAGTAATCAAAAAACTGCTGGCGCACAAAAGCCCTGGACCTGATTGTTTCTCAGGTGAATTTTACAAAACATTTAGGAAAGAACTAACTCGTATCCTCAGACTTTTGAAAAAAATTCAAGAAGAGATAGGATTCCCAAACTTTTTCTATGAAGTCAGTATTACTCTAACTCCAAAACCAGCTCAAGGCACAACAGACCAATATCGCTGATGAATACAGATGCAAGATCCTCAATAAAATATTGACAAACCAAATCCAGCAACACATTAGAAAGATCATAATCTACAATCAAGTGGGATTGACCTCAGGGATGCAAAGATGGTTTAATATTCACAAGTTAGTAAACGTAATACACCACATAAACAAAATGAAAGACAAAAACCACATGATCATATCAATATATGGTGAAAAAGAATTTGATAAAGTACAAGTCCCATTTATGATGAAAACACTCAGCATACCTCAACATAATAAAGGCCATATACAAGAAACCTGAAGCCAACATCATATTCAATGGGGAAAAGCAAAAAGCATTCCCTCTGAAGTCAGGAACAACACAAGGATGCCCACCTCTCCACTCCTATTCAACATAGTCTTGGAAGTTCTAGCCACAGCATCAGACAAGAAAGAGAAATAAAAGGCATCAAAATTGGAAAACAACAAGTAAAACTGTCATTATTTGCAGATGACATAATAGTGTACGTAGAAAACCCTATAGACTCCACGAAAAAAACTCGACCTAATAAGTGAATTTGGCAAAATAGCAGGGTGCAAAGTCAATATTCAGAAGTTGAAAGCATTTTTGTACACCAACAATAAAATATCAGAGACAGAAACTAGAAAAAAATCCCATTTACTATAGTAATAAGAAAAATAAAGTACCTGGGAATAAACTTAATCAAGGAGGTAAAAGACCTGTACTCAGAAAACTACAAAATACTGAGGAAAGAAATTAAGTAAGATACAAATAAATGAAAGCATATACCATGTTTATGGATGGGAAGAATCAAAATCATTAAAATGTCCATACTACCCAAAGCAATTTATAGATTCAATGCAATCCCAATTAAAACACCAATGACATGTTTCACAGACCTAGAACAAATACTTCAAAAATTTATATGAAACCAGAAAAAGACCCCGTATTGCCACAGTAATCTTGAGGAAGAAGAACACAGTAGGAGGAATCACAATACCTGATACCAAACTATGCTATAAGCCATGGTAATCAAAACAGTCTGGTACTGGCATAAGAACAGACATATAGATCAATGGAACAGAATAGAGAGCCCAGAAATAAACACAGGTCTATATGGTCAACTGATATTTGACAAAGGGGGAAGGAACATAAAATGGAGTAAAAAGAGCCTCTTTAACAAATACTGTTCGGAGAACTGGACAGGAACATGCAAAAAAATGAAACTAGACCACGAACTTACACAATACACCAGAATAAACTCAAGATGGATCACAGATTTAAATGTAAGCCATGACACTATAAAAGTCCTAGAGGAAAATATAGGCAGAAAAATTTCAGATGTCCCACGTAGCAATATTTTCACCGATATATTTCCTAAGGCAATGGAAATAAAAGAAAGAATAAACAAATGGGACTACATCAAACTAAAGAGATTCTGATCAGCAAAAGAAAACATCAGCAAGATGAAAAGGGAACCAACCATATGAGAAAATATATTTGCCAATGATATCTCAGACAAGGGATTGATCTCCAAAATATATGAAGAACTTATACGACTCAACGGCAAAAAGACAGGCAACCCAATTTAAAAATGGGCAAAGGACCCAAACAAACACTTCTCCAAAGAGGACATACAGAGGGTCCAAAGACGTATGAAAAGATGCTCAACATCACTAGCCATCAGAGAGATGCAAATAAAAACCACAATGAGATAGCACCTCACACCAGTTGCAATGGCCATCATCAACAATTTAACAAATAACAAGTCCTGGTGAGAATGATGAGAAAAGGGAACCCCAGTGCACTGTTGGTGGGAATGCAGACTGGTGCAGCCACTATGGAAAACAGTATGAAATTTCCTCAAAAAACTAAAAATGGAACTGCCTTTTGAACCAGTAATTCCATTGCTAGGATTATACCCCCAAAACCCTGACACACCAATTTAAAAGAACCTGTGCACCCCTATGTTCATAGCAGCACTATTTACAATAGCCAAGTGCTGGAAACAGTCCAACTGCCTATCTTAGATGAGTCGATCAAAAAACAGTGGTATATTTACACAATGGAGTACTATGTAGCAGAAAGAAAGAAGGGACTTCTACCATTTGCAACAACATGAATGGAACTAGAGAGAATTATGCTTAGTGAAATAAGGCAGGCAATTAAAGAAAAATGCCATAAGATATCATCTAATACAGGAGACCAATGAACAACACAAATAAACCTGCAAAATTGAACCAAATGACATAAGCCTATGATCTCGTTACCTGTGTGATTGTCTCCAAGTATAGGTCTCACTTAATCCTGTCTGCCTTGCTACCTCCTGAGACTCAACAGTGGCTGAACTAAGTGGCTGGGTTGGTGAAGTAGGGGGTGGTCTGTGGGCTTCACTTTAAATCTGTTTTCTCTTTTCTATCATGGTGGCTTGGACAGAAAGGGCTCAGAGGTCTGAGAGAAGGGAAACCTAAAATATTCCCCTCAACCCAAACTAAGTATAGTGGGCAAAAGGGTTTTGGACATGTGTGACGTGCCTTGCACACCTTCCTCCAAAGAATCCTTTTTTTTTTTTTTTTAACCTAAAGTGGGACATTGAAAAATTAATCCCTACCTTTTGTCATCTAGTGGTTATGAATTGAATGATACCTTTTAACCCTGTTGCCAAATCTGTTACCCCAAAATATAACAAGGATGCCAGCCTGTTAAACCAAGCCTGTCATTGTTCGGGGAGAGCCAAATGACCTGGAGTCTGCAAGATCATTTTCCATGTGGGAAGGCTACCCTCCCCTCTCCACCCCCACTCTTATTAGGGATTTCTGGACCCATGCGTAGGTAGGATAATGACCATGTCAAGCTAGAGGAGCACAAGACCTTCACCCATTGTCATTTATAATACTATAAAGGGTCTTAAGTCTGAGAAGGGGGAATTGTTATTTTTTATTGTTATAAAAAATAATTAATTATTTTAAAAAATAAAAGAATAATATAGGAAAGGGTGAAGCCAAGGAACTTATATGTAGGATCCATGGACATGAACTAAGGGGGTGGGATTGCTGGGGGAATGGGGGTACTGGACAAAGGGGAGAAAAGGGGAAAAAACTGGAACTACTGTAACAACATAATCAATATAATATACTTAAAAATACAGTGTATAATTCAATAATTTTTAGTATATTCAGTTATACAACTCATCATCACAATTAATTCTAGAAATTTTATCAACCCCAAAGAAATCCAGGTCCTTTAGCATTGGCTTCACTCTCTACATCTCCCTACTCAACCCAAAGCAACTATTAATCTACCTCAGTCTCTATAGTTTTGCCTTTTTTGGACATTACACATATATGAAAAACAAAGCATACAATATATGTTTTCTTTGGCTATTTTCACTGAGCCCAATATTTTCGAAGTTTATCCATGCTGTAGTATGAATTAGTATTTTGTTTCTCTTAACAGCCAACGAATATTTCAATGTATGAATACACCACATTTTATTTATCCATTCATCAGTTGATGTACATTGGGTTGTTCCCCCTTCTGGCTGTTATGAACAATGGTGCTTATGAATATTTCTGTACAAGATTTTGTGTATTTGTTTTCTTTTATTTGGGGTATATACCTAGGAATGTAATTGCTGAGTCATATGGTAACTCTATGTTCAGTCTTTTGAGGAACTGCCAGACTGTTTTCTAAAGCAGATGCATCATTTTACATTCCATTCATCAGTGTATAGAATTTGAATTTCTCTATATCCTCATTCATGTTCACTGTTGTCTCTCTTTTTCAACACAGCCATCCTGTTGGGTATGACATGGCAGCGCACAGGTTTTGATTTACATTTCACCGATGACTAATGATACTAAGCACCTTTTTTGTAGATAATTTGTTATTGAGTAGTAAGATTCTTGATGATTCTGGATCTAAATCTTCTATCAAATATATTACTTGCAAATTTTTTCTCTTATTCTGTGTGTCTTATTTTCACTTTTTACATGGCGTCTTTTTAAGAATAAAGATGTTTAACTTTGAGGGAGTCCAATGAACTATGTTTTTGTCTCTTTGTTTTGTTGTTTATTGTTGTATCCTGTCTAAAAAACTACTACCTGGTCCAAGGTCATGAAGGTTTTTGCCCTATATATATATATTTTTTTAAGTATGTTTTATTGATTATGGTATTACAGTCATTTCAATTTTTCCTCCTATGCCCCCTTTCACCTAGTACCCCATTTCCTCTAGAATCACCCCCTTAGTTCATGTCCATGGGTCATGCATATAAGTTCTTTTTTTTCTCCATTTCCTTTACTATTCTTAATGTTCCCCTGTCTATTTTGTAACCACCAGCTATGCTTCTTGATCCCTGCACCATTTCCCTCATTCTCCCCCTCCATCCTCTCCACTGATAACCCTCCATATGATCTCCATATCTATGGTTTTGTTCCTATTCTAGTTGTTTGCTTAGCTTGTTTTTTATTTTGTTTTTTAGATTCATTTGTTGATAGTTGTGTTTGTTGTCATTTTACTGTTCATAGTTTTTATCTTATTTTTCTTAAATAAGTCCCTTTAACATTTCATATAATAGGGGCTTGGTGATGATGAACTCCTTTAGCTTTACCTTTTCTAGGAAGCACTTCATCAGCCTTTCCATTCTAAATGATAGTTTTGCAGATAGAGTAATCTTGGTTGTATGTCCTTGTTTTTCATTACTTTGAATACTTCTTGCCATTTCCTCCTTGCCTGCAAAGTTTCTTTTGAGAAATCAGCTGATAGTCTTATGGGAACTCCTTTGTAGGTAACTCTCTTCTCTTGCTGCTTTTAAGATTCTCTCTTTATCTTGAACATTTGGCATTTTAATTATGATGTGTTTTGGTGTGGTCCTCTTTGGGTTCAACTTGTTTGGAACCCTCTGTGCTTTCTGGACTTGTATGTCTATTTCCTTCACCAAATTAGGAAAGTTTTCTTTCATTATTTTTTCAAGTAAATTTTCAATTTCTTGCTTTCTTTTTTCCTTCTGGCATTCCTATGATTCAGATGTTGCTATGTTTAAAGCCATCTGAGAGATTCCTAAGCTTCTTCTTGTTTCTTACAATTCTTGTTTCTTCATTCTATACTTGTTGACTTTTTATTTCTTCTTTATGTTTCAATACATTGATTTGAACTCCAGCATCCTTCCTTTCACAATTGGTTCCCTGTGGATTTTTTTTATTCCACTTAGTGTAGCCTTCACTTCTTCCCTTATGTGTCTGCTGTACTCAATCACCAGTGTTTTGAACTCTGTGTCTGTTAGGTTGGCTCTCTCCTCATCACTTAGTTCTCCCTATGGAGCCTTGATCTACCCCCTTTTTTGGGCCCTACATCTCTGTTTCCTCAACTTTACAGGCTCCTTTGTCTGCCTCTGTGTCGTAGGTAGAGCTGCTGCACCTGTTATGTTGTAAGGAAAGGAACCTCAGGTATTCCTCAGTACAGAGCAACCAGTTTCACCACTTTGTAGTACTGTATGTGGGGGAAGAGTCATAGAGGGAACAATGCCACTTGCTCAGCCACTTGTCCCTTTCCCAGTCATTTCTCCTGCTTCCTTTATGCAACTGGTGCCCCTCTAGCTGTTGCTCTGTTGCTTGTTCCAGAGTGGGTGTGTCTGCATACATTATGGGACTGTGCAGGCCCTCTAAACGAACTCTCCTGAGAGACAAGCAGTTCATTCTGCCACCCCTAGCCCCACTGGTTTTCACAGCCAGAAGTATGAGGCTTTATTTTCCTGGTGTTGAAACCCTGGGCTGCATGGTCTGGCCTGTAGCTTGAATCACTTCCCAGGTGTCCCTCCTGGCTTTTATCACCACACATGAATATGGAACTGTTTGTTCTGCTGACCACAGCGGCTGCCTTGTCACTGCTGCTTCTGCCACACCTCTGCCACACCACATTCTCTCCACCCCAGCTCCCAGCTCCTCCCCACCTGCCCATCTGGATGAGTATTACTTCTTTAATTCTTTGGTTGTTAGACTGCCATACAGTTTGATATTCTGCCAGTTCTGGTTGTTGTTCTTGTTGTTTATTGTTGTTTTGAGGTATTTGTAATCCTTATGGTTGTGCAAAGAAGTAAAGTGTGCCTACCTATGTTTTCATCTTGGCTGGAAACGCCTATATTTTTTCTTAGAGTTTATAATTTTAGCTATTACATCTGGGGCTTTGATCCATTTTGAGTTAATTTTTGTATATGAGTTGTGGTAGGGTGAACTTCATACTCTCAGTACCTAAAATTATCTCTTCTCTTGGACTTCAACACTAGTTTTCTCCCAGTTTCCACCCTATCACACTTCATGTTCATCTTGTTTCTATGAAAAGTGTTTCTTTCTTCTCCACATGTTTCCGTTCTAACTATTGATTCACTTTTGACTCCCTTACTTGATTGTAAGTTTGAGAACAGAAACTTTCTTATTTAACTTTATATTCCTCAAAACCCCTGAAAAATCCTGGAACTCTCTGGGTATTAATCTATGTTTATGTAAAGAAAAAAAAAAAAAAACGATGACATCAGGACAAAAGCCTGAAAGTAAAATATAGAACATGCGTGTGTGCATGTATACATACACACAGATACATAGATCTTGCTTTTTTTCTATTCCCTGATTTTTCTCTAATAAAAATATATGAAAATAATAGGAAAACATCTGTATTTAAGGAAAAGAGAAAAAGGAGCTAAAACTTTTGACAAACAAGAACAATAAGTTATTGCACTGACAACCTCACTAGATTTTGAGACCAAATGAAATCATGTAATTGAAAGCAACTTTTACTAAAAGCTCTATACAAATATAAGGAAAAGTTCTAAAACAAACCTAAGATATTGATGCCATTGTCATTATCGAGTAAGCTCTGAATTCCTTTGGACAAGATTCATCTCATATATGTCTCCAGTATTTAACATGATACCTGGCAAATACCACATCTAAATTATTTTGTTTTTTCAACTAATATGTCCTGAGTAGCTACTATGTGCCAGAAATAATAAATTGCACTGGAGATAAGAAACAAAAAATGCATAGTCTCTGCACCTTGGTCCTCTGTGCAGTTGAAACAAGGAAGAGATTTATACTGAACAAAATGAAATCTGCTTGTGTTCTTCACATGTTGCCTTTTTAAGAATTCAATGACAACAACAGTATATTGCAAACAAATTTCAAGAAGTTAAAGAAAAACTAAGGAAATATTAGCAAAACTAAAACCTGTTAGACATTTATAGAATCCCTACTATAGGTGAACTTCCCTGGAATCTGAGAGGAATGAAGAAATGAGTGAGACCTGGATCTTACCCCATGAAAGGCTAGTGGAGAAAGAGGGAGACAGATACAGACACAAAACTGTAAGCACAGCAGCCAATGAGAAGCGCTATAACAGAGGTAGGAGAGGATTCTGAGGTGAACATCATGTTATCCAGAGGAGGTTTCTGCTCAGTCCTGCCTGTTTGTAAATTTAGGCTGGGACAGCTTACAAAGAAGTTTGAGTATCTGTATGCCCACAGAGCATTTCGCCACCCTGCCCACACTGACAGGCAAAGGGTGGCCCAAGCAATGATGAGCAAATGCTGGGCTCCTATTCATGTGCAGGGCAAGACCTGGGTATGGACAAGGTTTCCATTTCTTCTGGAATCTAAAATCAGCACCACCAGATGGGAAGAAAAGCGGGGACCATCTATTTCAACTTCCCATTTGGTACCTCGCCTTTTGTCAGGTCTTTTGATCCCTGAGCCTGTTTCCATGCTCAAGGACAAGTGTCTTTTTGACTCCACCTCCAGCAGCCTCTTGGACTTTTGAGGTTACCCTCACTTAAGGGAAAAGTAGAAATGTACATTCAATTAAATATAACTCAAAGAAATCTGTTTTATCAAAGCAAGTGGATCATAAATCAGAATAGGTGCAGTCTAAATTACATAAATGAGACAGGAACTTGGCAATGGTCCCATCTTGGCAAGCTATCATCCCTGGTCTATACAAGGTCAATATGGTAATTCATTCCCTGAAATTACTTAATTCTGCTGTCTGTAACCAACTGGTTATTTATCTTTAGGTACAGCAGCATGTGATTTCAGGTAAAATTGATGTTTGGGAAGCCAAGTTTGCATTTGGGTGAATTGTTACTATACCACAGGACTGACTCCCTTCAGAGAGGAACATTTCTTAAACACCTTAAGATAGAATCCATTTTTAAAAAAATAAAAATCATTTTATATCAATGTTCCTTGAACATAGTAATTCCATGAAGCTGGATATAGCTCTATAAAGAAAACATCTCGCTATGGTCAGAAGATAATGTTTGTGCTAAGACAAGTTCCCAAAATTTGAGTGGTGAAAGTCTTCATGCTGCCAAGACAGATTGCTGGAAGGCAATTTTAACTTCCTTTAAAATGATAGTAATTGATGACATTTTTTTCCTGTTATTGACCCAGGGATATTTAAATGCAAGCTTAAAAAATACCCAAAACAGATCTACATGATGTCCTAAAAGAAAGTTTTATTCATGGCACCAGTGTAACCTTATCCAGATTTCTGGCAAAGCTTGTTGCAATTGCCTTCCTCCAGCAAAGTGGGCCTATGCATACTATAAAAAAGACCCAGAGAATGCTCAGCAATCTGCTGATGGAGGACTTGTTAAGTGAACATCTCTTCCCTCTGTAAGCTAAAGTCTGATCATTTCTCTGTTCGCCTCATTTGAATTATCTAATAAAAAATGCACAACCTTGAACTATATTTGAAGCTATGAATTTATTAGACCTTTACAGAAGAAGCCAGATCCAGAATGGATGTATTCATTGTAAACATGTTAAATGAAGCAGCATAGCATCTACATTATTTGAAGATGTTGATGAAATGCTTTATCTGTTTACAAAAGTCTATGCATTTATTCAATAAACATTTGACAAACACTAAGAAGGCAAGGTAAGAACCTTGTCTTTCGTAGGAAGTGATAAACTCTACATAAGATGGAGGGCTGGACATGGCCTAAGAGAAATGAATGGGTCCTCAGGAGAGAGATTGATGTTATTTTGGGTCAAAAGATCAATGGACTGTCAGTATATTTAATGTAAAAAGTTGGAGAGGGAATCTAATCAGTGATTCTACAAACACAAGGCCTTCCTTTTTCAAACACGAAAGCTTTCAAATGATGGTGTCTTTAGCAGAGATACAAATCTGTTTTCTTTTTTCTAAAACTGAAAGTATGTTTGGAATAGCCTAGATGATCAGTTACATGGTAAACTCTTTTCTCCAAAAAATAAAAGACCTTATTTTATGCTGATGCAATACATCAGACAGCCTTCCTTACTCTCTGCATATTGCTTACCTTTCTAGAGTTGGTTATATGCTGCTGGTGAGCTGAAGGAACTTTCCCCTCCTCACTTTGAGGAAGAAAATGATAGCTGTATCTAGCACAAGGCATTGCCATCTGTATGTATTAGACTAAGCCAATTTGGATAAAAGGACTTTCCAAGTCTTCAAAGATAAACTGAGGGGTGGGACTGGGGGAAAGAGCATCTTAAACTTGCTCAGATTCTGAAAGTTATTTTTTTCTTTTATGTTGACTGTTAAGGTAATGGAAACTATCAATTTTACTCTATTTACTACATAAGATCTTGTTTTGTAACTGTATCGAGCACATATTATAATAAATGAATAATAAAAGGTAAGGTGGGGTGATCTGTCAGTGTTGGAGCTAAAGAGATCACATACTCAGTTGCAGACTGGGCTTCTGTGTGGATGGCCATGAACATCAGAACATGTCGAGGAAATTGGGGGCAGTCAGCAAATCCAACAGGTGAATTTGCAAGGTTGTTCTGTTTCCTATGGAAAGGCACAAGTGGAATCCATTGAATTGGGCTTTAATTAACATGAGTCAATCAGAAGACTACATTTCAAGGCTAATCCTGGCACTGTCCAAAAAAATAAAAAGTGTTCAGTTGGACATTGTCTCCTGGTCCTCAACTAAAATTTAAGAATCTGCCTAATTAGAAAAAGACATCATTCATCCAACACAAATTAGGAGACTCATCTATAGAGGTTGCATGCAAAATTACGTGAGGATGAGTGAGAATTTCTGTAGCCCCCAAGAACGTGCTTACAGAATTACACAGACTTTGGTGAAATTCTCAATGCATCCTGATCATGAGATTGTGTGAAGGGACTCATCCTTATCTTTAAATGAACAAATGCCAAAAATATCCCACCCCAATAGCCCATCTCAGCAGAGCAAGAAAATGTGTAATTTTTTTTTTTACTGGATATACATTTTGCTTTCATTTTCTGTGTTGATTATATTTTCCAAATTCATTTTAATTTAATTGGTCCAGCTTAAAATTTAATTGGCTTTATATAACACAGAAATAAGTCATAACAGTTGTACTGAATTTATAAAATGCAAAATAGAAAAATAAAATAATGCAAGCAGATTTATTCAAGGGTGTTGTTTCTATCCCCTACTATTCCACACATATGCAGTTTGATCCAGACTGCGCACCTATCATTTTAAGGTGCCCATAAAATTATTACACATGTGACCACATTACACAACTTATTTTCTGTTTGGAGAAAGAAAGATTACCTACATTACAACTCTGCATGTTACTATCAGGAAAGCAAATGCATACAGTCACATATCTAGCAAGAAGAGTTCCTCACATAAGAACATCTATTAAGAATTCACCTGCACATATGGCTGTGTAGTAATGAACAAAACTCACTTGTGTCTGAGGAAACTGAAATGTCAAGGCCTGCAAATAAAAGATCGTATGAAAATCATATTTTCTTCACATGGAATTTAGTTTTCATGTACAGACAAAATTTTTACTAAAATATTTTATTTTTCTCTGCCAAAATATCATTCCCAGAATAGTCTTAAGAGGCAAAAGAGTATATACTATTCAGTCATTCATTTTTTTAAAATCCTCACCCAAGGATTTTTTTTAAGGGGGGGGGGTTGGAAAAAGAGAAAACAAGACATCGATCTGAAAAAGAAACATTGATCAGTTGCCTCCCACACATGCCCTGACAAGGGATCAAATCTGCAACCTTTTGTTATACAGGACAACACTCCAGCCAGCTGAGCCACCTGGCCAGGTCAGTCATCCTTTTTTTTTCAGTTCAAGTTGCACTCATATTAATATCTTAGGGTTTTATAGTAATGAAATGACTATGTGTTCAGTAATGCCTCTAGTTATTTATGATAGGTTGGTTAAAGCTTTGTACTTTTTCATTATGAAAGGTTTTTTTCTCACTTAAGAGCAAGTCAGAGTAGTTAGTGTAAATCATGGTCCCAACCTAGACAAAGGCACAACAGGTAAAAGGCCCTAGAAATGACTCAATCTGCCACACAAAAGAAAATGATAAATATAAGCCACATAAGAAAATTTCTCCTGTCCCTTTCCCAATCTCCTCACAGAATGCAGTCCCAAGCCCTCAAGAATATTAGAAGGGAAAAATCCTCTCTTTACTTTTGCTGAGAAAGATTGTTAGAGGGCAAGAAATCATCCACCCTTGTAGGAACTAAGAGTGGAGAAGTCAGTCTAGACCAAACCCTCTGAGTGCTCTCAAAAGAGAAGGCAGGGAAGCTGGGCATCTTTCTCTACTCCTAATCTCCATGCCTCATTCTTTTCTAAGTGCTCCTCCTTTCTTGACTTGTAAAACATACCTCAAATACTCTAAACTCCCCTTTTCCTAATCTAAGATTTCACTGTACCATTCCCTTCAACTATCTATTCCTCTCCCAAAATATGCCTCAACAGAATTCCTCACTTCTTTCATTGCCAAAACTTCCAACAAATGTTCCTTTGACAGAAGTGCTGTAATGCCTGTGTTCTCTTCATTCTTTGTTTTGTGTAACACACTGCACATCCCCACTGAACTAAACAGTGTTGAGGTGTTGATAGAGCCAATCATAGCTATATTCCACCTGCAGCTGACTGCCCTGCCCTCCAATATGCTCAACACCACACTGGGGATGCTTTTTATCTAGGGATGGCTAGTGACAGGACAAATGGAAGGCTCCCATGGGCTGTCCACCAGGGCCCAGCTTTTTGTCATGCATAGCCCTGACCAAGAGAGTCACTGGTAAATATGTAATAAGATGGTTTTTTGAGATCTGGGTTGCACATACAAAGAAAGGTCAGTTGATATCAATAGCAGAATGGAACAAAAGGGAAGGGGATGGGTCTGGACAAAGAAATTGTGCGGATTTTAAGAGAGCATCTGACCTAGCTCTATTTCCATGGCCTCAGTGCTACTTAACATCTATCTTGAGTGAGTCTGTTGCTTAAATAGAAAATGCCTAATTGAATATGTACTAGCCCATCCATTTTCTCTTCACACTTACATCCTTCTTCCTTCCCCTTACATCCAGGAATCTCAACACTGTTATTAATGATCCTAGAACCTCATCCTCCTTTCTTTACCCCTGCTCCTTTAGCAATACATCCCATCATCATCCATGGGGATTGTTAGAAACAGCTAAAGACAACAGTCCTATTCCATCTGTTAAGAATCATTGGTTAGCTGACCGTATGTAAGAACAGTTGGAAAGATATGTATTGTTTATTCCTGGTTCCTGATATCTAACTAAGAGCAATGAAATCATCCAATATTAAAATCTGCTTAGTAGTGTTTAGCACTAGGCTCCTCTGTCATTATTATCTAGGCTGTATTTACCACTCCAATGGCAGAAGGCAGATTGCTTTGCTGTAATATTGCAGTTTAGTCCATTTTGATAGAGTAGAGCCTGTAATGAACAAAAAAAAAAAAACAAAAAAACGAAATTTGTATTTTTATAGTGAAATAAATGTCTTTTTTCTTTTTAAGCCAAAGAGACTCCTTCTCAAAAAATCTTTTTATTTTATTTTATTTTTTATGGGTTTTTTACTGCTTATGCTATTACTGTAGTCCCAATTTTCCATCTTTGACCCCCCCTCAGCACCCCCTTTTCCACAGTCAATCCCCACACCATTGTTCCTGTCCATGGGTGATGTATATGTGTTCTTTGTTTGATCCCTTCACTTTCTTTCAACCAGTCCCAACCTCACCACTCCCCTCTTACAGCTATCAGTCTGTTCCTTGTTTCTGTGCCTCTGATTCTGTTTTGCTCTTTAGTTTATTTTGTTCCTTAGATTTCAGTTAGAAAAGATATCATATGGAATTTGTCTTTCATTGCCTGGCTTATTTCACTTAGCATAATAGTCACTATTTCCATCCATGTTGTCACAAAAGGTAGACTTCCTTTTTTCTGCTGTGTAATATTCCATTATGTAAATGTACCACAGCTTTTTTATCCACTCATCTACTGGTGAGTACGGAAGCTGTTTCCAAATATTGGTTATTGTAAATAGTGCTGCTATAAACATAAGGGTGCATATATTCTTTTGAATTGGTATTTCAAGATTCTTTGGATATATTCCCAGAAGTGGAGTTGCTGGGTCAAAAGGCAGTTCCATTTTTAATTTTAAGAAGAAACTCCATACTGTTTTCCAGAGTGGTTGTACCATTCTGCATTCTTGCCAATGGTGCATTAGGGTTCCCTTTTCTCCACATCCTCACCAGTACTTGTTTGTTGATTTATTAATGATAGCCATTCTGGCAGGTGTGAAGGGGTGTTTTCTGGTTTTAATTTGCATCTCTCTGAGTGCTAGTGATGTTGAACATCTTTTCATATGTCTATGGGCTATCTTTTATGTCCTCCTTGGAGAAGTGTCTATTTAGAGCCTTTTCCCGTTTCTTAATTGGATTGTTTGGCTTCCTAGTGTTGAGTCATATGGATTCTTTATATATTTTGGAAACTAAACCCTTTTCTGATGTATCATTGGCCAATATGTTCTCCCATACAGTGGGTTCCCTTTTTATTTTGCTGATCATTTTGTTAGCTGTGCAAATCTTTTTAATTTAATATAATCTCATTTGTTTATCTTTTCTTTTGTTTCCCTTGCCCTAGTAGATATATCAGCAAATATATTGCTACGTGAAATATCTGAAATTTTTACTGCCTAAGTTTTCCCCTAGAATTTTTATGATATCACCACTAATATTTAAGTCTTTTATTCATTTTGAGTTTATTCTAGTGTATGATGTATGTTAGTGGTCTGCTATCATTTTTCTTGCAAGTACTTGTCTAGTTCTCCCAATACCATTTATTGAAATGACTGTCTGCACTCCATTGTATGCTCTTGCCTCCTTTGTCAAGTATTAATTGACCATAAAGGCATGGGTTTATTTCTGGCTCTCTATTCTGTTCCATTGATCTATGTGTCTATTCTTATGTCAGTACTAAACTGTTTTGATTACAGTGGCTTTATAGTATAGTTGGATGTCAACTATTGTGATGTATCCAAATTTGTTCTTATTTCTCAAGATTGCTGAGGCTATTTGGAGTCTTTTTTGGTTCTATGTAACTTTTTGGAATATTGTTCTAGCTCTGTGAAATATGCCATTGGTATTTTAATAAGAATTGTGTTCAATCTGTAGATTGCTTTGGGTAGTATGATGTTAATGATGTTAATTCCTCCAGTCCATGAACATAGTATATTCTTCCACTTATTTGTACCTTCCTCAATTTTTTTCTTCAGTGTTCTACAGTTTTCTGAGTACAGGTCTTTTACATCTTTGGTTAAATTTATTCCTAGGTA
This sequence comes from Furipterus horrens, assembly GCF_987537825.1. NCBI lineage: Eukaryota > Metazoa > Chordata > Mammalia > Chiroptera > Furipteridae > Furipterus > Furipterus horrens. The sequence goes on from NW_028327172.1 coordinate 97,287,387, forward strand.
CTCTTTTTTTTTTTCTATAGTAAATGGGATTTTTTTTTTCTTGGTTTCTCTTTCTGACAGTTCATTGTTGGTGCACAAAAATGCCATCAATTTCTGGATATTAACTTTGTATCTTGCTACTTTGAAAAATCCACCTATTAACTTGAGTAGTTTTTTTATGAAGGCTAAAGGGTTTTCTATGTGCATTATCCTGTCATCTGTGAATAATGACAGTTTTATTTCATCTTTTCTAATTTGGATGCCTTTTATTCTTCTTCTTGTCTGATTGCTGTGGCTAGGACTTCCAGTTCTATGTTGAATAAGAGTGGTGAAAGCAGACATTCCTGTCTTGTTCCTGATCTTAGAGGAAACATTTTAGTTTTTGCCCTTTATAATGTTGGTTGTCAGTTTTTCATATGTGGTCTTTACTATGTTGAGGTATAATCCCTCTATTTCTTCTTCTACTTTGCTGAGAATTTTCATCATAAATGGGTACTGGATTTTATCAAATGCTTTTTCAGCAACTATTGATTTAATCATGTGATTTTTATCTTTTATTTTATTTATGTGATTAGTGAATATTATACTAACATTGCATCCCAGGGTTAAATCCCACTTGATCATGGTGTATGATCTTTTTAATATATTGTTGGATTTAGTTTGCTATTATTTTGTTGAGGATTTTAGCATCAATGTTCATCAGGAATATTGTCCTATAGTTTTCTTTTTTTGTTGTGTCTTTACCTGGTTTTGGAATTAGGATAATACTGTCCTCATAAAAAGGGCTTGGAAACCTTCCCTCTTCTTAAACTTTTAAGAATAGTTTGAGAAGGATAGATGTAAGTTCTTCTTTGAATGATTGGTAAAATTCACCTGTGAAGCTATCTGGTCCAAGACTTTTATTTGTTGAGGTTTTTTTTATTACTGCTTCAATTTCATTAGTTGTTATTGGTCTAGTCAAGTGTTCTGTTGCTTCTTTATTCAGTCTTGGGAGATTTATGATTCTAGAGATTTATTCATTTCACTCAGGTTGTCTAGTTTCTTGGCATATAGTTGTTCATATTATTTTCTTGCAATCCTTTGAATTTCTGTAATATGCATTGTAATTTCTCCTCTTTTTTTATGATCTGTTTCGGTCCTCTCTCTTTTTTTCTTGATGAATCTGATTAAAGGTTCATCAATTTTGTTTATCTTTTCAGAGAACCAGCTCCTGGGTTCATTGATCTTCTGCATTGATTCTTTTAGTCTCTATGTCATTTATTTCCACTCTGATCTTGATTATCTCCTTCCTTCTACTCCCCTTGGGCTTTGCTGGGTGTTTTTATTTCCTAGTTCTTTTAAGTGTAGGGTTAAGTTGTTTATTTGAGATTTTCTCATCTTCTTTAGGTAAGCCTGTAATGCTATAAACTTCCCTCTCATGACTGGTTTTGCTGTGTCCTTTAAGTTTTGCTTTGCTATGTATTCATTTTCATTTGTTTCCAAATACTTTTTTATTTTTTTCTTGATCTCACTTATGACACATTCATTACTTAAATAACGTGCTAGTCTCCAAGTATTTGAATGATTTTGAGTTTTTTACTAATGTTGATTTCTAGTTTCATGCCATTTTGATCCGAAAAAAATGCTTGATATGATTTCAATTTTCTTGAATTTTTTGTTTTCCTTTGTGTCCTATCATGTGGTCTATCTCTGGAAATGATCCATGTGCACTTGAGCAGAATGTGTGTGTATTCTGATGCTTTGGGATGAAGTGTTCTGTAGATATTAATTAAATCCATTTTATCTAGTGTGTTATTTAAGATCACTGTTTCCTTGTTGATTTTTTTTGTCTGGAAGATCTGTCCCATGGTGACAGTGGGATGTTAAAATTCTCTACAATGACTGTATTGCTGTTGATCTCTTCCTTAAAGTCCACTAAGATTTTCTTATATATTTAGGTGCTCCTATATTGAGCATGCATATGTTTATGAGAGTTATATTCTCTTTTTGGATTGATCCCTTTAGTATTATGTAGTGACTCTGTTTCTTTTTAAGCCTTTGTTTTGAAGTCTATTTTGTCAGATATAAATATTGCTACCCCATCATTTCCAAAAATAAATCTTTTAATTTGATTCAACTCTGAAAATTATCCCATTATCACCTCCTCACTGGAGAAATGATACTTTTATTTAAAAACTGATGAAAGCACTTTTTTTTCTCAACCCAAATCTTAATATCTTTTGTCCCAGGAAGCAATAATGTCCATTTGCAATGGTTTTGAAGCATTTCTTTACCTATTTCCCACCTATAAAATAACCCATTTGCCAGCTCCTTCTAAACAACTCATTGTCAACAAAATTTATAGGTACCAGGAAGATCATACAGATTAAAATTTCATTCACTATAGAATGCAAGTACTTGATTTGAAAAGAATCAATCAAAGCGTATTTGCATTAAAATCACCCTGAAGAAGAAAAACCTACCTTTTGATATTGACTGTCTGAGAGAAAATATTTCTAAAAAAAGTTAATCAATCAAACCACAGAAAATTCATTTTTAAGTATATTTTATTGATTATATTGTTACAATAGTTCCAATTTTTCCCCTTTGCTCACCTACGCCCAGCACCCCCCACGCCCAAAAATACCGCCCTCCAAGTCCATGCCCATGGGTTAGTCATACAAGCTCTCCTGCCTCACCCTTTCTTATATTCTTCTTCTTCTTTTTAATAATAAATTCATTAATCAATTATTTTAACAATAAGAAATAACAATCTCTCCCTCTCAGACTTAAGACCCTTTATAATCTTATAAAGGACAATGGGCGAAGGTCTCGAGCTCCTCTAGCTGCTTCAAGCTGAAAATGGTCATCATCCTACCTACCCTTGGGTCCAGAAATTTCTAATAAGAGTGGGGCTGTGGAGGAGAGGGTGGCCTTCCCACGTGGGGAAGGATCTTGCAGACTCCAGGTCAGTTGGCTGTCCCTGGACAACAGCATGCTTGATTTAACAGGCTGGCATCCTTGTTGTATTCTGGAGGCAACAGATTTGGCAACAGGGTTAAAAGACATCATTGAATCCATAACCACTAGATGACAAAAGGCAGTGATTAATTTTTCAATGTCCCACATTAGGGAAAAGAAGGGCTTCTTTGGAGGAAGGTGTGCCAGGTACATCTCACCTGTCCAAAATCCTTTTGCCCATTATACTTAGTTTGGACTGAGGGAAATATTTTAGGTTTTCCCCCTCTCAGACCTCTGGGCTCTTTCTGTGCAAGCCATTAGGACAGAAGAGAAACCAGTTTTAAAGTGAAGCCCACAGACCACTCCATTCTTCACCAACTCAGCCACTTAGTTCAGCCAAACTATTGAGTCTCAGGAGGCAGCGCTGCAGACAGGATTAAGTGAGGCCTATACGTACAGACAATCACTCAGGTAATGAGATCATAGGCTTATGCCCATTGAAAACATAAAACACATGTTAATTTATGTAACATAACCCACATACAAGTCTCTAAATCTGTAGGACTGTATTATCAGAAAGATATCCAATTGCAAGGCATTTGACATTCTTCTTGCCTGTAAATTAAACATCTTTGATGATACCACAGACATAGTTTAACTTTCAAATGAAAACATATTTTAAATGGAAAAAAGAACTTTAAAGACAGTTAGCTGCACTACTTTATAGTCTACCACTGAGCATTGGGATTTTCCTTGAATCACGATATTTCTCCCTAAGATTACCCTCCTTGTCATTAAAGGGACTGCATTAAGTCCATTTTTAATTTATCCTGTTCATTTGCATAAACACAACAAGAGCAGAAAATGATCACTTATGATCTTTAGTTTTGCTTTGCTGGAACTTACACAAGGAACATTTAGGGTGACTTTAGTCTGCCCTTCAGGGCACAAAAGCTAAGCCACAAAAGCTAAGCCACATACATGGCATTCAGCCTTGCCTGTACACACCTGTCTTTTCCAAGTCCTTCTGGTTTTCCATTGTGCCTTAAGGTCCCTTCTAGCCATCTTTCAGTAAAACAATCTTCATTCCTTCCCTGGAAAGACTGCCGTGGACTGCACAACAAACAAAGGTACCAGGCCTTTTCTCTCATGGGCTTTTATTACCTTCGAAAGTCAATCCCATTTCCTCAGGGCTTTTTGGTAACAACCAGAGCCCAAGCATGTCTCCTTTAGGCATGACATTCCAGTCAAAGTCTTAGTCAAAAAAAAAAAAAAACTATTAACAACGGGTCTTATTAGTTTTATGCAAAGAAACTTATGTCATTACTTCCTTAAATGCCAAACTCTGGAGGGATCAGATAGGGAGGAAAATATACAGTGTGAAGGGAAATCCTTGTCCTTCTAATATTCACTGAACTTGCATTTCTATTCTTTATATTTTCATTTTCACCCCACTAAAAACTTTTTTTGTTTCCATTACAGTTGTCTCACTTTTTTCCTCCTCTTGCTTCCCTGCACCCTGTCCCCCCTTCTCCTACATTCAGTCCCCATTCAGTTTTCCGTGTCCATGGGTCATTTATACATGTTCTTTGACTAGACCCTTCCCCTTCTTACCCACTTCTCTCCCTCCCATCTCTCCCTTTGTTACTGTTAGTTTATTCCTTGTTTACATACCTCTGTTCAATTTTGCTCATTTCTTTGTGTTGTTCATTAATTTCCTGTAATAGGTGATAGCATAGGTATTTTTCTTTCGTTGGCTGGCTTATTTCGCTAAGCATAATTTTCTCTAGTTCCATCCATGTTGTTGCAAATGGTAGAAGTTCCTTCTTTCTTTCAGTACTTATTCATTGTCATTTTCCCCCTTTGTACTCGTGTTCCTCTCTGTCTCTCTCTGTTTCTTCATCTTCTTAAAGCAGACCCTTTAGCATCTCTTGCAATGCTGGTTTGGTGGAGATGTATTCTTTTAGCCTTCTTTTGTCTTGGAAACTCCTTATTTCACCTTCCATTTTGAATGAGAGTCTTGCTGGGTAGAGTATTCTTGGTCGTAGGCCTTTGTTTTTCATTGCTTGGAACATTTTCTGCCATTCCCTTCTGGCTTATAGTTTTCTGCTGAGAAATCTGATGATAGCCTTATTGGAGCTCCCTTGTATGTTATTAGTTGTTTCTCTCTTGCTGCCTTTAGGATTCTCTCTTTGTCTTTCAATGTTGCCATTTTAAATATGATGTGTCTTGAAGTGGGCCTGTTGGGGTTCATCTTCATTGGGACCCTCTGTGCTTCCTGGAGTTGTGTGACTCTTTCTCTCCTCATGTTAGGGAAATTTTCTGTCATTAGTTTTTCAATTAGGTTTTCTATTCGTCGCTCTTCTTCTTCTCCTTCTGGAATTCCTATGATATGGATATTATTATGTTTCATGTTATCCTGCAGCTGTCTTAGAGCCTCTTCAGTCTTGTTCAGTCTTTTTTCATTTTGTTGTACTATCTGGGAGTTTTTTGTCTACATTGTCTTCCAGCTCGCTGATCCGATCTTCTGCTTCCTCTAGCCTGCTTTTAATTCCTTCTATTGTGTTCTTCAATTCAGAGATCGTATTCTTCATTTCCTCCTGGCTCTAATTGATAGCTTCTATGTCCTTTTTCATGCTGGTGTAATTCTCAGTAAGTTCCTTGTAGTTTTTCTGGAGTTCCTTGTAGTTTCCCTGGAGTTCTTTGTAGTTTCCGCTGAGCTCATTGAGCTTCTCCATAATACATGCTTTCAATTCCATATCTGATAGTTGGCTCCCCTCTATTTCATTTAGCACTCTTTCTGGGGATTCTACCTTTCCTTTTGATGGGGGGTTGTTTCTGTGTCTCCCCATTTTTGTGACTCCTATTGTTTGTTGGTGCTTCTTAGAATGATATGTACTTCCTGGATCTGCCCCTGGTGGCATCAGATTGCGTACCAGTCTGGGCCTAGGCCACATGTTGGAGACTTCCAGGGATCTACTGCCTTTGTCTGACTTCTTTAGTTGTTAGTTTATTCAATCTGTGATTAGCCGTCAGGCTTAAGGACCGTGGGTGTGGCAGCTTAATTCCTGTAAGCAGGCTTTTGCTTCCCCTAGGAAGGGAATGGTCTGCCTGCAGTACTGGGGATGAGTCAGCATTGGGACCTGGTCGACTGCTCCCCCAGTTCTCCCCTCAAAGCCACCACACAAAACTCTCCCCAAGTGTCTCCAGTCCTCTCTTCCTTGCCTCTGCTCGAGCCCAGGGTAAGTGGGGGCCAAAATATTTTCATATGTGATCCACTTAAGAGCTCTTTTTCTCCCACTGTTTCTCTCCGGCTAGCAAGAAACCCTGTGGTTTTTCGCTTTTCACAGCTGGATACTATTTTACTTTCCACTCTGTTGCTGTAGGCTGGGAAGCCCAGCTGAGGGTTTAGACCCTGCCCTTCTCAGGGGGAACCCCCAGCTGCTGAGCTGTTTCTCAGTTCCTTCAGCTGCCACCCGTGTGAGCCCAGCCAGCCCTTCTGCGTCTCCGCAATTTCTACCGGTCACGTTGTGATGTAGTGGCCTTTTCTGTCTCTCCGTGGTTATAAGACTTCTCTCCAGCTAGTGTTTTGTTGGTTATTCCAGATTATTTCTCCAAAATTAAGTTGTAAATCCAGACTAGTTCTGGGAGGAGGTTAGTGTAGCTTCCACTTACTGTTCTGCCATCTTGTTTCTCCCACAGAAAATTCTTGATAATGCGTGAACTAAATGAAAATACCAATGACTCTACTTTAATTTTGTAATTATCTCAAATTTCTAAAGACAAATGTTTTAATTCGTGTGTGTCGATATTTGTACATACACAGGTTTCACAAAGCACCTGCAGACAAAAAGAGTAGCATAAAAGACATCATGAAACCAAAGAATATCAGAAACTTTTTTAAAAATTAGAAATTACTTGACTATACAGTATGCCAAAGCCTTTACTTTATTTTTTAACCCTCACCTAACTCTACCCACAAAATGACTAGTTCTCTTCTTTCTCCAGTTCTCAAAAAATTGCCTCATGCTTAGCAAAGTATAAGTTCAATACAAAATAGAACAAAACAAAATGCACACCATTGTGGCTCTCTGTGAAGATCATTGTAAACACAGGACTTGAAGGTTAATGCTTGCCTAGAGGAGGGGTACTGTCAGGCCCTGACATCAGGCCCCAGCGGCTGTCACCACTGCCTCTCTGACCACTTTCTAATCCCTCTGCAATAGTTATTCTGGATTGTAACAGACAACCATCCCTGGAAGCTGTAGCCCACTGTTACTTATAGCAGACAATGGGACCACACAGAGGTATGAAATGTTCTGTAAAGCCAGCCCCTCATTTGTGGCCTGGAAAAGCTACTCCAGGGACAGGGAGTAGCCAAGTTACAATTGGGCCCATATTTGGTCTTTGTCTTCAAAGGTGTCCTCAGACTAGAATAGTTTTACTCAACTTAAATTTCTGTTGGCTTGAATGGAATAACAAGTGTGCCCATTTCCACAAATGGGTTTAAAGTGACAGGCAGTTTTCAGACTAACATCACTGGAGTGAATATTTCTCTGATAAGAAACTTTTGCCTTCCCATTGCATATTATGAGTTGTGTTCACTTTTGAATGTGATCTCTTTTAAGCAATATGTTGTCTTGTCTTGGCTCCAGTTGCCCTGACATAATAGAAAAATGTTAGTAAGAGTATGTCATCCTTCTCCAGTCATGTTTTTGGGTCTCTTAAGTATGAAATGTTCTGATGTATAATACATCATAATGATAATTTATAAGAATAGAATCTGGCCCCTGGTCACAGGTAGCATATACAAAATTAGTTGATATACAGCTATTTGCACCTAGAATCAATAGTTCTCCTAGGTGGTTCTTCTTCCCCTTCTGCTTATCTGGCCTGTTAATTTATAAACACTCAGCATTAACATGCCTGTGTTAACATCTTGCCTTCAACATATAAGATGATATAAGGTGGTTTCTTCTAATTCCTACTGCTTTAAGAAATCTATGCATTTGTGTTTTGGCTAAAAATGTCTTCCAAACATCTATCTAAAAATTCTTCTCTCTACTTCATCCCTATAATTTTTTAAAAATCAAATCTTTGCATCAAATATTTGCCTAAGTTTAGCTATGTGAATCACTGAGACATAGCATCATATCTTATTCATCTATTGCCTGCAACTTGGGAAGTAAATGACACAAAGACAAATCATTAGTGTTATTTAGTTATTTAGAAGAAAAAATCAGTATGCTACCTAAATATTTAGGACAAAAAACATTTCACAAAATGTTTCATTGTATCCTTTATCTCCTAATTTTACCAGGTAAAGCTGATTTACTGAGTAAAGACCAAAGCAGTTTGCCACTTTCCTCCTCACAATAGATAAACAAACCTAGACACAGTTATTTTATATGTTTTGGCAAATGGATCACAGAAAAATCTTTATTTATGCCATTTCACAGATATCTAAATGTGGTTTTCTATAGCCAAAGGAAATTGATTTGTTGTTTAATGACATGTATTGAATAACAAAGTAATAATAAATTTTTATTCCTTGATTTTAATAGATTCACTTTTTTTAAGCTTTGACAATTTATTATATACTGGGTTTTTGGGAAGTACATTATCAGATTAATAATTTATTTTATAAGTATTAAGGATCTACTGCCTACTAAGCAGGAAGAATTAAGAATAAAAGAAGAATACTATGGTCTTTGCTTTCCATAGCCCCCATTCCACAAGTAACTAAAGACCAACACTTCCCTTTTCCATTATCTAGTTAGTTAATTCTGAGTCTTTTTAGATGGGCACTGCCAGAGAGAATATTTGGCCATCTACCTATTAAACTGCATTGTACCTGAACTTGAGACAGACAGAGAGAGAGAGAGAGAGAGAGAGAGAGAGAGAGAGAGAGAGAGAGAGAGAGAGAGGGAGAGGAGGAGGAGGAGGAGGAGGAGGAGGAGGAGGAGGAGGAGGAGGAGGAGGAGGAGGAGAAGAAGAAGAAGAAGAAGAAGAAGAAGAAGAAGAAGAAGAAGAAGAAGAAGAAGAAGAAGAAGAAGAAGAAGAAGAAGAAGAAGAAGAAGGGGAGGAGGAGGAGGAGGAGAAAAAAAAAGAAACACCTTTGAATGAAATAAGCTATTCTCAATATGTCAGACAAGCATAATGTATTTTGCTCACTGCTTTTTTAATAACGGGTTTCTTTCAAAGACAAAATATATTTTTACACTAGCGAATCTTTTAGTATGTGTGTAAGTTTTATTGGTTATGCTGTTACAGTTGTCCCAATTTCTTTTCCCTTTGCTCCCTTCCACCCAGCAACCCCCCTCCCTCCAGCAGTCCCCCACCCTTAGTCCATGTTCTTCTCAACATCCCCCTGTCCATTCCCCACCCTCCTATCATTCTTCTTAATTCCTGCACCATTTCCCTCACTCTCCTACTTCTCCCCCAGCTGCCCTGCCCCCACATGCTCTCCATACCTATGATTCTGTTCCCACTCTAGTTGTCTGCTTAATTTACCTTTGTTCCATTCTCTAGCTTCATGATACTGTTTTCATTTTAATGTTCATAGTTTTGATATCCTTTTTCTTAAATAAGTCCCTTTAACATTTAATATAATAATGGCTTGCTGATGATGAACTCCTTCAGCTTTACTTTGTTTGGGAAGCACTTTATCTGCTCTTCCATTCTGAATGATAGCTTTGCTGGATAGAGTAATCGTGGTTGTAGGGCCTTGCTTTTCATCACTTTGAATATTTCCTGCCAGTCCCTTATTGCCTGCAAAGTTTCTTTTGAGAAATGAGCTGAGAGTCTTATAGGTACCCCTTTGTAAGTAATTCTCTTCTTTCTTGCTGCTTTTAAGATTCTCTCTTTATACTTAACCTTTGGTGTTTTGATTATGATGTGTCTTGGTGTGGTCTTACCTGGGTCTAGTTTGTTTGGGACTCTCTGTGCTTCCTGGACCCATATGTCCATTTCCTTCCCCAAATTAGGGAAGTTTTCCTTTATTATTTTCTCACATAATTTTTCAATTTCTTGCTCTCTCTCTTCACCTTCTGGCAACCCTATAATTCGGATATTGGTGTGTTTATAGTTGTCCCAGAGATTTCTAAGCCTCTCCTCATTTTTTAAAATTCTCATTTCCTCCTTCTGTACTGGTTGGCATGTTAATGCTGAGTGTTTATAAATTAACAGGCCAGATAAGCAGAAGGGGAAGAAGAACCACCTAGGAGAACTATTGATTCTAGATGCAAATAGCTGTATATCAACTAATTTTGTATATGCTACCTGTGCCCAGGGGCCAGATTCTATTCTTATAAATTATCATTATGATGTAATATACATCAGAACATTTCATACTTAAGAGACCCAAAAACATGACTGGAGAAGGATGACATACTCTTACTAACATTTTTCTATTATGTCAGGGCAACTGGAGCCAAGACAAGACAACATATTGCTTAAAAGAGATCACATTCAAAAGTGAACACAACTCATAATATGCAATGGGAAGGCAAAAGTTTCTTATCAGAGAAATATTCACTCAAGTGATGTTAGTTTCTTCATTACGTTTCAATTTGTTGATTTGAACCCTGGTTTCCTTTCCTTCACCACTTGTTTCATATGGATTTTCCTTCATTTCAGCCAGGATAGCCTTCATTCTTTCCCTGTCCTTTTTAATCTTTGTCATCAGAGCTGTGAGCATCCTAATCACCAATGCCTTAAACTGTGCAACTGTTAAGTTGTCTATCTCCTCATCCGTTAGGCGTGCTATATGCTCATTGCTTAGTTGTGTCACTGGGACCTTGATCTGCCTCCGCTTCTGGGTCGCACTTCCCTGTCACCTCATCTTTCTGTGTTTGCCTCTGTAATTTGGACAAGGGCTGCTGCACCTCTTATGTTACAGGGGGCAGAGCCTTAGGTATTCATTAGTGCTGGCAACTGGTTCACCGTGTTTTGGAGCTGTGAGGGAGGGCTCTTAGGGGAAAAGTGCCAGTTGCCGCAGCTTTTCCAGACACTTCTTCCCTTTTCCATACTAAGCAAGCTGCCTCCTTCTCAAGACTGGCAGCTTCTTCCTGCACCCCCATCCCCACTTGCTTTCATAGTCAGAAGTAATGCGGCTCTATTTTCCCAGGCTCTGGAACTACATGCCATGTGGTCTAGTTTGGGGCTTGAATCATTTCTCGGTTTTAATCAGTATGACTGTGTTTTGAGTCAGGGCTGCCCTCCCGCAAGGCGTGCCACCCCTAGCCGGGCTGCCAAAAAGAATCGCCCCTGTAGCCACAGCTCTGCTCCTCTTTCTCTCTGTCCCAGCTCGGCCCCTCCTACCTTTCTGGTTGATTATTTCTTCTTTATTTCTTGTTGAACTTCCCTGTAGTTTTAATTTTTTGGATTTTATGGCTTGTTTTTTTAGTTTTGAAGTGGTTGTAAATTTTTTCTTAGTTGTGAGGATAAGCAGCGCGTGTATTTGCGCCTCCGTCTTGGCTGGAAATCCCGCGAATCTTTTTATGATCAATAAATTCTGAGTTAAAAAAAAAAAAGACGGCAAAGTACCTAATTCACATATGGTCATTTTAGGAGCAGACAGAATTGGTTAGATTCAGAAGACATTCAGCATTTTCTAAATGCATACCAGTTCACCACTTTCCTCAGGAAGAAAGATGAAAGCTGGCTTGCATTTTCCCTGGCTGTAAACATTGGTATATTCATTCTCTGAACTTAAAATAATGATTTATAATAGCATCCACTTCTGGTATAGAATCTATTGGTTGAAATCATGTTACTAATGAAATTTAAGCTATTTTCACTTGTTGTTCATAGTAATACTCAGTTTCAGATCTAGGCAAAATTGTTAAATAGGCAAAACCTATATTTGGTGCTTTCTGCTTTAGTAAAAATTTTCTCTGATAGGGAAAGTTAGACCCATGCTTACTGAGGTGTTTATAGTTAATGCAGCAAAATATTCAGTATTTTGTTTTCAGTATTTTACCTCTTCCAGGGATATTTGCACGCTAATAATGTATTTTTAATATTCCAGAAAAGAGTAGTTGTGAATTTGAGATTTCAGGTTGTAATGGCCAGGCAGAGAAAAAGTGTCTGGTCCAGTAGAACTCCATCCACTTCTTTCTTTCTTTATCTTATTTTTTGATAAGTTTGTTTTATTTTATTTATTTATTGTTTGGTTTTTCAATTACAGTTGTCCCATTTTTCGCCCATTTATCTCCACCACCCAGCCCACCCCTTCTCCCACAATCATATCCCCCCCCTTGTTGTCCATGTCCATGAGTCATTTATACAGGTTCTTTTACTAAACCCTTCCCTTACTTATCCCCCTTCTCTCCCTCTCCCCTCCCCACTATTGACTGCTATTCTGCTCTTTGTTCTATTTAGTTCCTTTGTTTGTGTTGTTCTTTAGTTTCCTGTATTAGGTGATATCATATGGTATTTTTCTTTCTTTGCCTGGCTTATTTCACTAAGCATAATTCTCTCTAGTTCCATCCATGTTGTCGCAAATGGCAGGAGTTCCTTCTTTCTTTCTTCTACATAGTATTCCATTGTGTAAATGTACCACAGTTTTTTGATCCACTCATCTACAGATGGGCATTTAGGCTGTTTCCAGCACTAAGCTATTGTAAACAGGGCTGCTATGAACATAGGGGTGCATAAGTTCTTTTAAATTGGGGTTTCAAGATTCTTTGGGTATAATCCTAGCAGTGGAATCGCTGGTTTAAAAGGCAGTTCCATTTTTAGTTTTTTGAGGTAATTTCATACTGTTTTCATAGTGGCTGCACCAGTCTGCATTCCCACTAACAGTGCAGTAGGGTTCCCGTTTCTCCACATCCTCACCAGCATTTGTTGTTTGTTGATTTGTTGATGATAGCCATTCTGACTGGTGTAAAATGGTATCTCATTGTGGTTTTTTTTTGCATCTCCCTGATGGCTAATGATGTTGAGCATTTTTTCATGTGTCTATGGACCTTCTGTATGTCCTCTTCGGAGAAGTGTTTGTTCAGGCCCTTTGCCCATTTTTCAATTGGGTTGTCTGTTTTCTTGATGTTGAGTCGTATAAGCTCTTTATATATTTTGGAAATCAGTCCCCTGCCTGTGATGTCATTGGCAAATATGTTTTCCGATATGGTTGATTTCCTTTTCATCTTGCTGATGTTTTCTTTTGCTGAGCAGAAACTCTTGAGTTTGATATAATCCATTTTGTTTATTTTTTTCCTTTATTTCTCTTGCTTGAAGAGATGTATCCGTGAAGAAATTGTTACGTGAAATATCTGAAATTTTCTTGCCTGTTTTCCTCTAGGACTTTTATGGTGTCATGTCTTACATTTAAGTCTTTGACCCATCTTGAGTTTATTCTTGTGTGTGGTGTAAGTTGGTGGTCTAGTTTCATTTTTTTGCACGTCCCTGTCCAGTTCTCCCAGCACCATTTGTTAAAGAGGCTCTTCTCACTCCATTTTATGTTCCTTCCTCCTTTATCAAATATTAGTTGACCATAGAGGTGGGGGTTTATTTCTGGACTCTCTATTCTGTTCCACTAACCTATATGTCTGTTCTTATACTAGTACCAGACTGTTCTGGTCACAGTGGCTTTGTAGTATTGTTTGATGTCTGGTATCGTGATTCCTCCTGCTGTGTTCTTCTGTCTCAAGATTGCTTTTGCTATTCGGTGTCTTTTTTGGTTCCTACGAATTTTTGGAGTATTTGTTCTAGGTCTGTGAAAAATGTCATTTGTATTTTAACAGGGATTGCATTGAATCTGTAAATTGCTTTGGGTAGTATGGCCATTTTGATGATGTTGATTCTTCCCATCCAAGAACATGGCATTTGCTTCCATTTATTTGTATCTTCCTTAATTTCTTTATTCAATGTTACATAATTTTCAGAGTACTAGTCTTTTATCTCTTTGGTTAAGTTTATTCCTAGGTACTTTATTTTTCTTGTTGCTATAGTAAATGGTATTTTCTTTTTTGTCTCTGTCTCTGATATTTTATTGTTGGTGTACAGAAATGCCTTAGATTTCTGCATATTTATTTTGTATCCGACTATTTTGCCAAATTCACTTATTATATCGAGTAGTCTTTTAGTGGAGTTTATAGGGTTTTCTAGATATACTATCACATCATCTGCATATAATGATAGTTTTACTTCTTCTTTCTTAATTTAGATGCCTTTTATTTCTTTTTCTTGTCTGATTGCTGCGCCTGGACTTCCAACACTATATTGAATAAGAGTGGAAGGAGTGGGCAGCCTTGTCTAGTTCCTGAGTTCAGGGGGAATGCTTTCAGTTTTTGTCCATTGAGTATGATGTTGGCTTCAGGCTTCTCATCTATAGCCTTAATTATGTTAAGGTATGCTCCCTCTATTCCCATTTGGATGAGTGTTTTCATCATAAATGGGTGTTGTACTTTATCAAATGCTTTTTCTGCATCTATTGATATGATCATGTGATTTTTGTCTTTCATTTTGTTTAGATGATGTATTATATTTATTGATTTGCAAATATTAAACCATCCTTGTATCCCTGGGATGAACCCCACTTGATCGTGGTGTATAATCTTTTTGATGTATTGCTGGATCCTCTTTGTCAATATTTTGTTGAGAATTTTAACATCTATGTTCATCAGTGATATTGGCCTGTAATTTTCATTTTTTGTTGTGTCTTGACCTGGTTTTGGGATTAGGGTAATACTGGCTTCATAGAAAGAGTTTGGGATTTTTCCCTCTTCTTGGATTTTTTGGAATAGTTTGAGGATGGTAGGAATTAGTTCTTCTCTAAATGTTTTGTAAAATTCGCCTGTGAAGCCATCCAGTCCAGGGCTTTTGTGTGCAGGGAGATTTTTGATTACTGTTTCAATTTCCTTCTTGGTTATTGGTCTGTTGAGACTTTCTACATCTTGATTCAGTCTTGGAAAGTTGTATGTTTCTAGAAATTTGTCCATTTCTTCTAGGTTGTCAAATTTCTTGCCATACAATTGTTTGTAGTAATTTCTTACTATCATGTGTATTTCTGTTGTATCAGTCATGATTTCTTCTCTTTCATTTCTGATTTTGTTTATTTGGGTCTTCTCTCTTTTTTTCTTGATGAGCCTGGCTAGAGGCTTGTCAATATTGTTTATTTTTTTGAAGAACCAGCTCCTAGTTTCATTGATCTTTTGGATTGTTTGTCTAGTCTCTCTGCCACTTAATTCCACTCTGATCTTGATGATTTCCTTCATTTTTCTTGCCCTAGGCTTTGTTTGTTGTTGTTCTAGTTCTTGTAGCTTTACGGTTAGATTTTTTATTTGAGATTCTTCTATCTTTTTCAGATATGCTTGTATTGCTATGAACTTCCCTCTTATGACTGCTTTTGCTGTGTCCCACAGGTTTTGGGCTGTTGTGTGTTCATTATTATTTGTTTCTAGAAATTTCTTGATTTCTTCTTTGATGTCATTGTTAACTCATTCATTATTTAATAGCATGTTATTCATTCTCCATGAGTTTGGATTTCTTTGATTTTTTTCTCTAAGGTTGATTTTTAGTTTCAAGGCATTGTGGTCTGAAAAGATGCTTGATATGATTTCAATTTTCTTGAATTTGTTGAGGCTTGTTTTGTGTCCTATCATGTGGTCTATCTTTGAAAATGTCCCATGTGCATTTGAAAAAAATGTATATTTTGCTTCTTTGGGGTGAAAAGTTCTATATATATATCAGTTAAGTCCATGTTGTTTAGTGTGTTGTTCAATGCCTGTATATCCTTGGTGTTTCTTTGCTTGGATGATCTGTCTATTGTTGATAATGGAGTGTTGAATTCCCCTACTATGAGTATGTTGTTGTTAATATCCTTCTTGTGCTCTTCTAGTATTTGCTTTATGTATTTGGGTGCTCCTATGTTGGGTGCATATGTGTTTATCAGTGTTATATCTTCTTGATGGATTGTTACTTTAAGTATTATGAAATGTCCTTCTTTGTCTCTTTTTATTGTCCTTGCTTTGAAATCCATTTTGTCTGATATGAGGACTTCTACCCCGGATTTTTTTTCAGGTTCATTTGCTTGGAATATTTTTTTATATCCCTTTACTTTCAGCCCATGTAAATTTTTTGTTTTGAGGTGTGTTTCTTGTAGACAGCAAATATGTGGGTCCTGTTTTCTTATCCATTCCGTTACCCTATGTCTTTAAATTGGAGCATTTAATTCATTTACATTTAAGGTTATTATTGATGTGTACTTATTCATTTCCCTTTGTACCTCTGTTCCTCTCCTCTTTTTTTCTTCTTCTTTTTTCTTAGAACATTCCCTTTAGCATCTCTTGCAATGTTGGTTTGTCCACCCACTTCTTTCATCAACTACCATGTTTCTCTGTAAATGTGGAAACTGATTCTTGTGAAAACAGCAAAGCACTCAATTTTAAGTATAAACCTAGCTATTACTTATAAGTATATATTAGATTAACTATTCCAATTTAACATTATAGAATAACACTTTGCAAAATCTAACACAATCTCATTATGAATGTAGAGTATTCATGTTTTCTATACTTTTTCAAAATATAGATAGCAAGACACTTAACACATACTGTTCTTTGTTTATCTAAATGGAATTTCCATGAAATAAAGAAGAGAAGACCTGACCTAGTATAGCTCAAGTTGTTTGGCATCATCCCACAAAGCAAAAGGTCACCAGTTTGATTCCCAGTCAGGGTACATGCCTGCATTGTGAGTTCTGTCCCACATACAAGAGGCAATTGATCAATGTTTCTCTTTCACATTATTGTTTCTCTCCCTTTCATTCTCCCTTCCTTTTCCTCTCTCTAAGCATAAATAAATAAATAAATTTTAGAAAGAAGAAGAAGAAAAGAAGAAACTGGACTCCAGGCATTATCACTGGTCTGCTTACCTAGCTTATCTATAGATGCCTTATTGATGAGAAAGAACAATAGAATTTTCATGGACACTATTGCCAACTTGACTATCCATTTTCTAAAACATTCCTAGAGCAAGAAGAGAGTACAATGGAATGAATTTGCGGCTAAGAATCAAATTTCCAAAATTTCAAGTCATGGATCTGCGACTATGAACTTTGAGCAAATCATATCTACCTGTGCTTTAATCTCATCTGCCAGCACCAAAAGCATCTTAAACTTAAGAACACAATAACAGACAAACATGAATAATTGTCCAATTGAAACCTCAACTTGGAGTGATAAAGTATGGCCTTAAATATTTGAATTACTTGAAATAATGAATGGCTTTCTTATTTCCTTTTCCAAAGATTCACACTTGCTCCTATTACAGCCTTTTAATTATGATTCATTAAGAAGGAAAAATATCTTTCTTCCTGATTTAGTGAAAGGCTGATTCTAAATGTAATTCAGGTCAAAGCTGCCTTTTCTGTCAGGTGAAATTACATAACTCACTCCAGAAAGAGGATTACAGATTAGGTCAAATAATAGCATTTTCCAGTAATTAATGAGTCTGCTTGCAGTGAACATTTCATACAGACCTGTATTTATTCCATAGCCAATTACAGGGTGGGGCAAAAGTAGGTTTACAGTTGTGAGTACAAAAAACAAAGTTTATCCTTGTACTGTTATTTATTAATTATTGTATTATTTTCCATACAAACAACAGACCTACTTTTGCTTCACCCTGTAAAAGCTAAAATGAGACAAAGCTGAACACCAATTTTGGTTTGTACATCACAGTAGGGGGAAGCCCTGCGAATAGCATAGTTTAGTCTTGTTTTTATAACTTGCTTAATAATGCTTAAGTGGCTTTTGAGAAATTGGATTTTCACCACTTCTCTTCAGGCAGAAACCAGAAACAGAAAAAGATGTAAAAACAGTTTATAGGACCCTTTCCTCCAGACTATTTCCTAAAGCTGAATACAGATCAGCCAGATTAGTTCCTTTATTTTCATTTAACATCATCTTCAGAAGAACACTTTTTAATAATAAACTACTCTTTGAGTGTCTAATTTAAGTAGTGACTATTGATTGACTAGTTAGAACTTCCGTGCTTTATGAATTGTTCTCTAGAGGTGATGAAATGAGGAAATCAATGCTATTATTTGCTTTTATAGTCAGTCTACAGAGTGAATTGGATTTTCAAACACCAGAGACGAAAGGCTATTTTAGAATGCCATAGCTAAAGGATAAAATTTTTAAAGGATGAATCCTATCAAGGCAAATATTGCTCAAAATATTCTTAAATGTTCTAAAATGAGTGCTTAATGTGAAAAGAGCCAACCCTCGACCACTAGATATGGCTTGCTTGTTTTAAAACAGAAATTGTCATATTTGTCATTGTTCCCTTGCTAACTTAACACATGCAAAACAGTCACATAGAACTGGTTTTGTTCTGGATGTGTGGCCAGGAGCAGGAAGCTTAGTTTATCTCAATCTAGTTTCTTTTTCTATACAATGGAATAATAACAGTTCTTCCTCCTAGGATTCTAAGGAGGATTACATAAGTAATTTATAACATGATGTCTGGCTTATGAAAAGCAACATAATAAATGGTAGCTGTCATATTACTATTATTATTATTACTACTATTACATGTGTAGATACTCAATAAATGTTGATAGAGCAAACGATGGGAACAAGTTTTTGGAGGTCTGCAGCTCCCTGGCCTATCCCTGATGTCTCTCCCATGTCCCGTCCTCACCTACGCTACTTCAGCTTCAATTATTTAGAACTTGGTAATTCAAAACAAGGCCCCTGTCTCTTCCATTTGAAACTTTGGTGTTAGTGAATTGTATACATTCCTCCAATCAGATTTAACCTATTAAGCACTTCTCTATACTCAACCCATAAAACTAACACTTCTCAGCTGCCTTGTTACTGTAGTCCATAACTAACCATCAACCTCCTAGACTTAAACCCTAGTTTGATGTCAACTCTTTTTGTGCTTACATCCTAATCATGCTCAGCTTTAATCTTCTATAGGCTCACTCTGTCTACACTGGCTTTCTGTATTTGACCTTCTGGCTTACAATCCTCCTTCCTGTTCCTCTATCACAGCCAGTGATACCTCTTCACAGTTCCTCAACATTCCTAACCCTCACAGTACATTCCATTACCCTGATTAGGACCACACCAATACTCTGAACCCCTCCAGTTTCTCTAAGTCTCTAATCATAAAATCCCTAGCCTTCCTGTCCTTCCATATTCCTGCTCCTTTTAGTTACACTAAACCTACTCTTTACTATGAATACTGATTTCTACATTTCTCCCTTTTCTTCCAGATTGTCTGCCCCTCCTTTCTTCTCTTACCTCTCTCTTTTTCCCACTGCATCATTTCAATGAATTTCTTTGCAGAATATTCATTCCCTTATTCACTTGTCCTTCTCTCTTCTCATGTTGTGAATTCCTAACCCTAGATAGATTCTCATAACCTTGCTTTTTATTTATTATCGAATACTATTTCAAATCACAGGTATCTACTGTGTGCTTCATTGAAAATGAATCATTAAATATAATTACCCTTTATTTTGGTACTCTGTTTTGCTTGGCAATGTTTTTATTCCTTTTAATTTACTAATGATCACTTTGCCAAAGTTACTATTCAGTCCCTATCTTGGTCCTTAAATACTTGGGGCTCTACTCGACATACACACGCACACACATACACACACACTCTTGTGTTCAATACACCCAATATCCTCCATCTTCTTCTACCCATGCTTTTCTCAATGCTTCTTATTTCAGGGGAAGTATTTCTTCCTCTTTACAAAACTAACTCCATCTCTCATAAACCTAACCAATCCTTTCTGCTTGGTTTTGGTTTTTATCTAAATTCATTATTTTCTTTCCCTTTTCTATAATATTTCTCTTGCCAGGATCTACTTCCTTACTCTGCGAAATATGTTCAAATGTACCCATTATAGAATTTGCTTTAAGTTTTTTTAAAAATATTCTTTATTTCACTACTTTGTTTACTGCTGTCATCTCTTTCTTTCCAACAAAATTTTGTGAGAGTATTCTACATCTACCGATTACTCATTCTCCCACTTTTTCTAAAACTGTCTGCACCTACATTTCCAAAATCACCTCCTGTCTCAAAGATATCCAGAGTTCTCTAATTTCTAATTTTAATCGCCTTGATTTTGCTACATGAGTGTCCCTAAACTCCTTATTCACACATGTCAAAGAGCTTTATCCACATATCTGTTTATTTTATAAGCTGATAAGAAAGCCCAGGTGCTCCTCCTTTTGGTGCCAGTGAGAAAGTCAAACCACACACAAGAACTCTGTAACTACAGTGAAAACTCCAAGCTCATCTTGAGCTCTCAAACCAGTTTTAGATGTGCTTGGGTGTTTCCCTGCTCTCCCCCAGGAAGCCACATTATGTGACTAATAAAATTTCTCACCCCATGTGGTTTGTGTGTGTGTGTGTGTGTGTGACATCATTGGGATTAACATCAAAACTAAATTTTAGGTGTAGGTCCATCCTGGTTCTCCAGAGTGGTCACAATATTTACCTAATTAACTTTCTATGTCTTCTTACAAGTGTCTAATAATTCTAACCAACCCTCAAATGTTGCCTCAATAAATCTATTCAATGTTCTCCATGAAGCTCAAATATACTTACTTCTCTCTTACAATATTTCACATTTATACATTGCCTCCCAAATAAAATTCTTGATCAGGCATTCAAAATCTTTCATTACTAAATCCCACATAATTTTTGTATATTTCTTTTCTATTCTCTTTTATGTATCCTGAAATTCTACTAAATTATGAAATTTGCCTTCCATCAACTAGCTTTGCATATTCTACAGTTGACAGTTTTGATTTCCATCTATTCCTTTAGAACTGAGTTCCCTCATCCCATTGTTTTCTGTCTAGACCCTACCTGAATGGATTATCTAGGATTTTTGTTGTTGTTGTTGTTTCAAGAGATTTAAATCCATCTCAGACTGACAAAATAATAACAGAGAATTTATTGTGTGAGGTTTTTTGCATAGACTTATACAGCACCCTCCAGACACAGTTTCTCTTCCTCCAACTCCAAGTTCTGCAACAATTCCAGCCCTATATCTTCACAATACAAAACCAGTGCAAAAGTGAAGATTCTTTTTCCATAATTCCAGAAAAAGTCCTATATTTACTCTGATTGGGTCATGGTAGATGAGGTTACTTTGAAGTCAACAACCTCTAAGAGGATGCAAAGTACTGATTGTCTCAGCATGGGCCACATGATCTATCTATGGAGCAAGACGTTGAAAACCAACAAGATCACAGTGACTAAGAGTGAGAAAAGGGAGACTTCCAGCCAAGATGGAGACCAAGATAGATACACCATGTCTATCTCCACACTAAGAAGGAATACAACTATTTCAAAACTAGATACAACCAGAAATTCCAGGAAAATGAGCTGCATGGAAGTCCAACAAACAAAGATATAATGAAGAAATACTCATACAGACAGGTAAGGGAGGTGGAACTAGGGCAGAGAAGAAGCAGTGTTGTGGCAGCAGGAGTGGCACTAGAGGCAAGCCAGTAGAAAGTGCAGTGGCACCTTTTAAAAAGTAAGGAGGGACACCTGAGGAATGCTCCCAGCCTCAGACCAGACCAGGCAGCTCACAATTTCAGCACTGGAGAAAAGAAAGCCTCATTTCTTCTGACTGTGAAAACCAGTGGGGGTTAAAATGGAAGAAGAAACTCACAGTCTCTAAGCAGAACCTGCTTGTCTAAAGGGCCCCCATGGTTTTAGAACATCCTCAGACCCACCCACTCTGGGAACAATGGCCAGGGCAAGAGCTAGAGGAGCACCAGTCCCATATGGGAAGCAGGAGAAGTGCCTGGAAAAGGGGCAAGAGCCAAATAAGAGGCATTGTTCCTCTCAGACCCCTCCCCCACATACAGCGCCAAAATGTGGTGAAATAGGTCACTCCTCACTGATGAATGCCTAAGGCTCTGCCCTTTACAACCTAGCAGGTGCCACAGCTCTACCTAAGACACAGAGGCAAATAAACACCAGAACCTGTCAAGATGAGAAAACAGAGAAAAAAAGAGGGAACAATTCAAGGTTCCAGTGGGAGAACTAAGTGACAAGGAGATAGCCAACCTAAAAGATGCAGAGTTTAAAACACTGGTGTTAGGATTCTCACAGGCTTGACAGATATGCTTAAGTACAATAAATGCATAAAGGAAAAAGTTAAGGCTATGCTAAATGAAATGAAGGAAAATACACACAAAACCAATGCTGAAGGGAAGAAAACTGAGGTTCAAATCAGTGATTCAGAACATAAGGAAGAAAAAACAGTCGACCAGTACAGAATGAGGAAACAAGAATTGAAAGAAACAAGGAGAGGCTTGGGAACCTCTGGGACAACTTTAAATGTGCCACTATCCAAATCATAGGGGTGCCAGATGGAGAAGAGGAAGAGCAAGAAATAGAAAGCTTATGAAAAAAATAATGAAGGAAAACTTTCCAAATTCAGTTAAGGAATAGACATGAAAGTCCAGGAAGCACAGAGAGTCCCAAACAAGCTAGACTCAAAGAGGACCACATCAAGACACATCATCATTAAAATGCCAACGGTTCAAGATAAAGAGAGAATCTTAAAAGTAGCAAGAGAAGAGAGTTACCTACAAAGGAGTTCCCATAAGACTATCAGCTGTTTTCTCAAAAGAAATTTTGCAGGCAAGAAGGGACTGGGAAGAAGTACTCAAGGTGATGAAAAGCAGGGACTTACAACCAAGATTACTCTGTCCAGCAAAGCTATTATTTAGAATGGAAGGGCAGATAAAGTGCTTCCCAGACAAGGTAAAGCTAAAAAAGTTCATCATCACCAAGCCATTATTACAGGAAATGTTAAAGGGACTTATTTAAGAAAAAGAAGATAAAAACTATGAACACTAAAATGACAACAAACTCACAACTATCAACAACTGAATCTAAAGAATAAAAACAAAATCCAATTAAGCAAACAAGAATAGAAACAGAATTATAAGTATGGGGATCATTTGGAGGGTTATCAGCTGGGAGGATGAAGGGGGAAATGTGGGGAAATGGTGCAGGGATTAAGAAGCATAATTGGTTGGTACAAAATAGACAGGGGGAAGTTAAGAATAGTATAGGAAAGGGTGAAGCCAAAGAACTTATATGCATGACCCATGGATATGAACTAAGGGGGGTGGGATTGCTAGAGGGAAGGGGATTACTTGGCAGAGGGAAGCAAAGGGGAAAAAATTGGGACTACTGTAACAACATAATCAATAAAATATACCTAAAAAATATGTAAATAAATTTTAAAAATGTTGCTATGGTTTACAAAATATAGCAACTGCAAATATACTCTTAAAAACATTTCAGGTCAATGTTCTGATCTTAGAGGAATTCGAAAGCAGCAAAGTGTTAAAGAAAAATTACATGTATAACACTTCTCTTAGACAAACTTTTTTTTTAGGAACAAACCAAAATCAAGGTAAGGTTTAGTATAATAAGAATTACTCTTTCATCTTTTACTAAAAGAAATACAACATTTCTCACATTTGTTACATAGCTAATGGCAGGTTCACTCTTTAAAGGTCACTGGGCACTTATATAATATATCCCCAATGCTATAAGCTTATTCCAAGTAGGTTTTTGATGGCTACCATTGACTTATTGACTGACTCAAATACAGAGATCTTTTTTTTTTTTTTCTTGAGGATGATCTTTATTCAACCTCCTTTTTCTCCATTTTATTTAACTGATTAGGGTGACACTGGCTAACAAAAATATACAGGTTTCAGGTGAACAATTCCACAACACATCAACACATCATCTGTATACTGTATTCCTTCTATCACCATTTATTTCCCCTATACCCTCATCTATTACTGCACCCATCTTGCCCCCAGCAATCACCACATTGTTGTCTGTGTTCATCAATTTTTCCTTTTTATACTCAATGCCTCCACAACCCCACCCAACTCCTTAATTGCCCCTGATAGCAGTCAACCTACTCTCTGTAGATGAGCCTGTCTATTTTCCTTGTTAGTTCATTTTGTTCATTAGATTCCACATATGAGAGACATCTGGGTTATTTCACTTAGTATAATGCTCTCCAGGTTTATCTATGCTGTTGCAAAAGGTAATTTTTTTTATTTTTTGTGGCTAGATAGTATTCCATTGTTAAATATGCCACTGCTGTTTTTATCCACTCATCTATTGATGGACACTTGGGCTGTTTCCAAATATTGGCTATTGTAAATAACACTGCATTGAACATAATGGTGTATATATTCTTTTAAATTAGTGTTTCAGGTCTTTTTCTATAAATTCCCAAAGTGAAATCAATGAGTCATATGGCAGCTCCATTTTCATCTCTCTTCAGGTAACTCCAAACTCCTTCCACAGTGGCTCCACCAATCTTCATTCCCACCATTGCACTAGCTTTTCCTCTTCTCCACATCCTAGTCAACACATTGTTTTTTGATTTATTGACAGATCCTCATTCTGACAGGTGTGAGGTGCTATCTCATTGTGGTTTTAATTTGCATTTCTCTGATGATTAGTGACTTCAGCATCTTTTCATATATCTATTGGCCATCTGTATGTCCTCTTTGGAGAAGTGTCTGTTGAATGCCTTTGCCCATTTTTTAATTAAATTATTTGTTTTGTTTTGTTTTGTTTTTGCTGTTGAGTTTTATGAGTTCTTCATTAATTTTGGATATTAATTCCTTATCATGTGTATTGCTAGGGAATGTGTTCTTCCATTTAGTGGGTTGTCTTTTCATTTTGTTGGTGGTTTCCTTTGCTGTGCACTCTTTAGTTTGATGTAGACCCATTTGTTTCTTTTCTTTTCTTTTCTTTTCTTTTTTAACCTTTGCCCAAGGCAATATATTGGGTTGGCCAAAAAGTTGATATGGTTTTGTCCATGAAATAAAAGACACATTTTTTATTTTCACAAGTGACTATTGATTTGAATATTTCGAGTATGTTTGCTCTCTCTTATGTTGTATAACATTGATTGTTTTCAATTATTGTCCCAATTCAATTACTATCAACTTCAACTGCTCTACCCAACAGTGGGGCATCATCTAGCAAGAAATATCCAGCACTAAACTTTACAAACCACTTTTGACACATTTGATCAGCCACAGCACCTTCATACACTGCATAAATCTTTTTTTGCATTTCAGTTGTGTTTACTTTTCCTGAAACAGTAAAGCATAATATGCCAAAAGTGTTGCTTATTTTCTTCCATCTTCAATGTTAAAATGGTTACACAAAAATTCACCAATTTTGATAAGGTTTTTTAAAGCACACTGTGTCCAGTACCATTCTGTTTTGATTTCTATGGCCATGTAACATAGTTTGATATCAGGTAGCCTGAGTTTCCCAGTGTTGTTCTTATTTCTCAAAATCACTGTTGCTATTCAGGGTCTTTTGTGGTTCCTCATAAATTTTTAGAATATTTGTTCTAGTTCTGTGAAATAGCCATTGGTACCTTGATAGAATTTGTATTGAATCTATTGATTGCTTCAGGTAGTATGGACATTTTAATGATGTTAATCCTTTCTCTCCATGAACATGGTGTATGCTTCCACTTATTTGCATCTTTAATTTCTTGCTTCAGTGTCTAATAATTTTCCAAGTACAAGCATTTTTACATTCTTGGTTACACTTATTCCTAATTATTTTATTATCTTTGAAGCAATTGTGAATTAGATTGCATTTTTTGTTGTAAATAATGCTGAAATCAACAAAAGGGAGTAGATGGGAGAACATATTTTCCAATGATATATCTGATGAGGTTAATTTCATATATATATATAATTTATACAACTCAATACCAGTTAAAAAAAATGGCAGGGACCTGAATAGACACTTCTCCAAAGAGGACATACAGATGGCCAATAGACATATAGAAAAAAAAAAAAAAAAAGCTCAGTGTCACTAATCATCAGAAAAATGCAAATTAAAACTACAATGATAAAAAATAAAATAAAAACCACAATGAGATATATCACCTCATGCCTGTCAGAATATCTATCATTAATAAATCAACAAACAACAAGTGCTGGTGAGGATGTGGAGAAAAGAGGGCCCTAGTGCACTGTTAGTGGGAATGCAGACTCTTACAGCCACTGTGAAAAACAGTATGCAATTTCCTCAAAACAATTAAAAATAGGACTATCTTTTGACTCAGTGATCCCAATTCTATAAATATATCTGAAAATAAGATCTTTGAAATGGATAGTTTTAGCTCTTGAGGTAAATAAACATATTACCACAAAGATATATTTTCCATTCCATCTTGCCTTACAATAGTTTGATCAGAGCAATACCACTCTAAAAGTGTGTTTGAGTGGACTCATTTGACCAGTAACACACTCTAATACCTTTCCTAAGTTTCATTACAAATCGTTACAAACATCCTGAATGATGTTTCTCCACAATGGAAACCTCTGTAGACTGTATTTAACAGGTCCTTCCTTCTCTTACATCTACTAACCTAGAAGCTAGGTATAAACATGTGAGCAAGAAACAGACTAATCAAAGTCTAGAAAGTTACTGTTTCAGTATCATCCTATCAACCCCTGTTAACTTAGGTTAGCTTAGCTCTAGATCCTCTAGATCCCTGAGATGCTATTTTTTTTTATTCTTTACATTATTGGGAATACAGGTAATATTCTATTAATATTCTCTCTTAACAATTTCAGTATTATAACTGTTATCAATTTAAATGACTAAACATGTTCCAGTGAGGAGAAGAGAAAATGAGAATTTTATAGGCAGTTTTGTGGTATTATTCTTTTTTATAAATTATTTATAAGGTACTAAAATATATACTCAATGTTTTTATATCAAATGAGAAATAAAAGGTTATTCTCATTGCTGCATGTATTTCTTAGTACAGTCGATTTTACAGAATTTTAGGCTATTTAAACTAATCTTATCTTACAAGTAAAAGTGACAGCTTGGAGTGAAATAAAGACATTTATTTGAGCAAAAGCAGTAATTTTTTCCTTTTTTCCTTCAGTAGTAAGGATCAGAGAAAAATTTAAATTATGAAATAAAATTACCATTAAAGTAGCAATTAGCTAAGAAAAAATAGATGAACAAGATGAATATGAATACTTTCAAAATTAAAAAAAAACAAGCAATGATAAACATTAATAAAAAATATTTTGCATTTCTAAAATACCTTATATTTAGAAACCTAGGAAATGAAGACATAATTATAATGCTCAGAAGAGAAGCAAAAGATAGCATTCCTTTTAACCTTTAGCAAAGGGAAATAAAAATTAAAAAGAAAACAAAAATTCAAGAAATTATTTCTGCTTCACTCTTCACTCTTCAACGTTCTTCTGAGAAATGAGTTTTCTTTGAAGTTGCTTTTCTCTCAGTAAATTTTCTATACACCATGAATTACTTTGGATTGTAGAATAAGATACGCTTAGTGTGTTGAGGCCAAGATGGTAATGTGTGTGTGTTTTGGGAGGAATACACTCCTTTCTTGCTCTGCTTCCCTTTTCCCCCTGCTATGGTTTCTGAGTGGAAAGCAAAGAGAGAATGGGAAGGTGGGAATTAAAATCCCTCATCCAGCCATGAGTCCTCTGGAAACCTCACACAAGTGACTTAAATCCATACCAAGCTCATCTTCAACCAAACAGGAGATCTGGAAACCATAGCATTTAGTGGTGTGGCAAGTGATAGCTCTATAATAATGCAGTCTTGTGTGGCTCATTTTCTATAAAAGTATAAGCTAAGATATACCTTTATTACTAGAATAAACTGTGGCTATAATTTTCCCCACAAATTAAAGGTTTTAGAAATATTTTAATCTCACCTTAATTAAAAAAAAAAAAAAAACAGCAATCTGTTTCTTTTTTATTTTCAAAATCCTCATCAAGATTAAAGAAATTTTATTTATATTTCGGGTTATATACACCTTCAAGGGAAAGACAAACATGTTAAAGAAACAGTTTTCACAACAAAAGCCAATGCTATTTTGAGCATTCCAACCACACACGGCACACACAATCGCTGTCACAGGGCTCACACATGGACTGTCTCTGTTCCCTCTGCAGCATGACAGAGCTGGTGCTGTGAAGCCCAACATCAGACTTAAAAGTCAGATTTCACATATCCAAGCTTGCAAAAGTCACTTTACTTCTCTAGGCTTCAATTTCCTCATCTGTAACATGAAAATTAAATTAGACAATGTGGCTTGGCTCAAAGTCAGTGCTCAGCAACTATTCTATATTAACTATTAATTCTAGGCAGTGATCATTAGAAAAATAAAGGGAAAGGGGGGTACAAGTAATTAACAAGTGAGTCTGTTTCAGAAACAAGTTTTAGTTCAATATGCATTTAAATTTATAATGAGCAGTTTATATTTTTCAGCTCAAAAGGAAACTAAATGTAATCATTCCAGTGCAATATTAGGTAGAAGGGGAGAAAAAGATAGCAATATTAAAACTTGACCTTGCTTTCTTAACCCCATTATGAAGTCTTCTGCACAGCAAAAGAAACAATTAACAACAACAACAAAAATGGCAACCTGCAGAATGGGAATGAATATTTGTAAATCATGTATCTGATAAGGGGTTAATATTGAACATACATTTAAAACTTACATAAGTCTGTAGGAAATAAAAGAAAACAAGCAGATTAAAAAGTAGGCAGAGAAACTGAAAAAAGGAGAAAACATTTCTAAAGATGACATACAGACGATCAACAGGTACTCTGCTGAGAGACCAGTAGTTTTTTTCCTCTGCCCCAACCCCCACTGGTTTTCACAATCAGACGTAATGTGGCTTTGTTTTCCCTAGCACTGGAGCCATGAGCTGTGCAGTCTGATCTGAGGCTGGGAACTCTCCCCAGGTGTCCCTCCATACTTTTTTAAATGTGTTACTATGCTTTCTGTGGGCCTGCCACTGCCACTGCTGCAGCTGCTGCTACACTGCTTCCTCTCTGCACCTCTTACCTGTGTGGATATGTATTTCTTATTTATGTCTTTGTTCATTGGACTTCCTTGCAGCTCAGTTTTCTGGAACTTCTGGTTGTCTCCAGTTTTGAGGTAGTTGTGATATATAACATTCTTTTGTGTGTGTATGTATACACACACAATGAAATATTTGACCATAAAAAGGAAGAAAATCCTGTGAATTGCAAGAACATGGAAGGAAATTAAGAGCATTATACTCAGTGGAATAGGCCAGAGAAGGAAAGGCAAATACTGTATGATATCATTTATATGTAGGTTTCTTTCAGTTTTTTTAAGAAAAAAGCTGAACTCATAGAAACAGAATAAAATGGTGCTTACCAGGAGGTGAGTGAAAGGAGGAATAGGGAGATATTGGTCAAAGGATACAAACTTCCAGTTGTAAGATGAATAAGTCCTGAAGATGTAATGTACAGCATGGTGATTATAGTTAATAATACTGAGTTGTATACTTGAAAATTGCTAAGAGGGTACATTTTAAATGTTTTCACCACAAAAAAAAAATGGATATTACATGACATGATGGAGGTCTTAGCTAACACTATAGTGGTTACCATTTGTAATATATATGTATCAAATTTACATGGTATACACTTCAAACTCACACAATGTATATGTCAATAAAGTGGGGTGGAGGGGAGGAAATCTGTGAGATGTTCCCTTACATTTCTTCAATGCTTATGGAAGGTTCCATTTAGAAGCAACTCTATCTCTTTCAGACATAAAAGGTGCCAAAAGAGAAACTCCACTGAGAAAAGTGTAAGGATTGCATGCATTCATATATCTGTACAACCTTGGGCATGTCACTTAATCCTTTTTAAGCAAGCTTCTGCTTTCATCACCTGAAAAATGGTGAGATTAGCAGGGTGTACTTCTTTGCTTGTTTCAAAGGGTAATGTAAAGTGTAATGCTCGACAAATGATGGGTTTAAAATAAATATTGAAAAATATTGGCTGTTATTAATGTTATTGCTTCCCTCTTAAATTAAGAGTCAGATATAGTTAGCAAATATTTCCTTAACAAGGTCAGCTCAAGGATGCTGTTCCTCACCCCATGCCGACCTGTTCCTGTACCTGTTACAGCAGAGCCTTCTAGTAGAATGGCAGCATGACTTTCCAATGAGAGGTTAGTCGCCTGCTCTGTGATCTGAACAGAGTGAGCTCATGGTCATGGGTATGAGAGAGCACTCATCCCATGTCCATCCCACTCTGACAATGCCATCCAACCCTGCTCCACCCCAGATCCCTTCCCTTTCTTGCTGGCATAGTGACTAAGATGAGCCAATGGCTGGTAATACCTGGACCCACCATTACTTCAAAGTGAGAAGGGAGGTGCAGTGCTGCAGCTGGAAGCTCTGTAATCTTTGAGCAGATGACTCAGGTCCAGAGGCAATAATCAATTCAAATTGGCCAGGAGAAGGAGGAGAGAACTATAACAATGCTAGTCAGGTAGTGGTTCCTACCTTATCAGCCCCAGCAGATGCAAACATGTGCTACACCAGAGGGTAGGATAAAATTGGAATTAGAAAGAAACTACCTTCAGGAGAAACTGTGCTTCCAAATTCAATATGCAATTGTAATAGAGATAACATGGAAAAACAGATAATAAATACAGATTTGAATTCAAACATGACCTTCAAAGATCTTTCCCCTTAGAAACACAAATGAAAAGCCCAAACTTTTAAAAGGGCAGATTCAAATAATGAGTATCCTCCCTCACCCCCCACCCTCGTATGCAGGGCACATCACAGATTGTCCTTCTCAGTAATGGCCTTGTTGTATGCTTTTGTCACATTTTATCACATATTCTAAAGGTTTTTTTTGTTACAATGGAAAGATATGCTTCCCTAACCACATTTTATCTCATTCCAAAGGTATCTTATCAATATGAGTATTTCTAAATGACAGCACAGAACAGTATATGATAAACGGGAACATTGCTGCCACTCTGATCAGCAGGTAAGATAAAGAGAATAAGGTGAGCCAGAAAAATCAGCTGGGCTTGGCTGAAATATCAGGACCATCTGTAATATGGCAGGGAAAGAGACATTACTGAGCCAGAAAGCCTCCTCAAGATGAAGGAGACCAAGCTGCACAGGTCAAAGTGGCCAAAGTTCTCTGCAGAAGTGGCTTCTAACTACATCCAAGTGGATGCCATTTATTGTCCTTGAGAGGCAAGGGAGACTCTGCATTAAACTGTTCTTTCCTAAAGCCATATTTTATGGGTTTCTGGAGCCAGAATATTTTAATTGAAGTGAACTACATGTGCTGGCCTTTTAAGGATCATGCAGGCTCTTCCACCATGATTTTGAAATAGACATTGTTTCTGCTGACTAACAGTTTGTGAATTAAATAGAAAATCATGGAAAGACAAAGTCCCCTCCAGAGTTCTTGGTGTCTCATTCACTCCCTTTTCCCTGATTTATCTCTTTGGTTTCCATTCTGAAATGGATCATTGGTGTTGTGTGTAGAAAACTTCCCATGGAATAGGAGGGGTGGACATGCAGCTTGATTTCTCAAACAAGCACTAAAATATTCAACTGCTTTATTAATTTTCAAGACTACTTTAAAATATAATTTTTAAACAAAATTATAGAAATGTCTGGTTTAAAAAGTCTGTTCCATGAATAAATTAAATTCCACCAAATATAACAAGATACACACATTCTAAATTTTGATATTAAGACCCAAAAAGCATTTTCTGAATAATAAAAAGCATAAACTCAACCTGTAAAAAGTAACAGTAATTTGATCTTAATGATGAATATATTAATTGATCCAAAATCACATAAAGTGAAACTGTTCAGAAAACTTTCTAATCTTATGAGTCAAGTGCTTATGGACCAGGGACAAAACCAAACAAAACGTTGTAATGTTCCAGATGACCTAGTAAGTAGGTCAGCAACCCTAATAGACACCATGATCCATTTTGCTGGACAGAGGAAGCACAGTTCATAAGCAATTGAGAGGAAATCACTTCCTTTCTGAGGCAGTTGAACTAACATAACGAAATCATGAATGCTGTGACTAGGTTAGCTTAACTGTTTCAGAAACAATACTAATGATGTCAGGTGTGCAGGGTCAAACTCCATATGGGCTCACTATCTTCGGAGAGGGAAAAATGGTGAACATGGCCAGGGTGCTTCAGGAGCACATGTCTCTGGTGGGATGGGAATCCAACACCAAGGCTTCACCAAAATCCATCATTACATCTGGAAAAGCAGTTATGCACAATAAGCATTTTTCCTGAAAGGAATACACAGGTCATGATTAAATCCTATCAGCCAAGAATAAAAGTGCACAAGGCAATGAATTTATTTTGCCTTATATTGTCAAAAAGATCAGAGAAAAGAAAGGTGGGAAATCAGAGCCAGAAGCATGATTGCTTTAGGAAGAGAGGGTGGTCTCTTAAAAATAAAAATCTGAAAGAATAATCACAAGTGATCTTCATGGGGAGAGCAAAGTACAATCTAACAAGGTCAGTGCAGCACAAGGAGTCCCAAATGGAGGAAAGCCTTTCACAGCTACTCCCAACACCCATTTAAAACCTCACCCTAAGTAAGGGGTCTTCCCCAACAACCAGCCTAACACAGTCTTCACATTCCACCACTGAATGCACCACCACTTTGCAGGACAAAACAGTTTTGGGAGACATAGCTGTTTCTTTGTTGATATGATCATTCTGAGAAAAAAGCCCAATTGCTGTTCAACATACAACTGGACACATGAATAAACACTCAATTCTAAAGTAATTTATCTATCTTATTTTTCACAGTTATTAAATTAAATATTAACTACCATTTCTAAGTAGGAGTTTGGTGAGTCAGCTCCTAAATAACAAATTCTATCAACCACAGCAGCATCAAAGAGCTGACAGATGAGAATCACCACCAGTTCATAAGTCAACCCTACTCTATACATATATGTAGATCTTGCCTTCCTGACAGGCTCCTCTATGTGCCAAATACAATTCTCAATTCCATTTAAAAAGTGAGAAGATGAAAAGGGATGAGTTAGCCAATCAGAAAAATAGGTTATGTTGGCTTCTGAATGCTAGGATTCCTCCAATTCAACATCTACCAGCAGAAAGCCATTCTTAAAAATCCAGGATACAGCAGATGGAGATCTTGGCTTCCCTCAATCCTGGACAATTGAATGCCACCCTCAGAAACAGGCTGCAGACACTCCTTCCAAATTATACAAACCTTCAGGACATTGTCCCAGAAAGCAAAAACAACAGAAAAGTCTGGACACATACTCTGATTATTTGGTAAATATTCTTCAAGTTGTTTTCCTTCAGAGTATGTTTCCAGCACTAATTGATAAGGAGAAAGTAGGAGAGAAAGGTCACCAGCCTAGAAAATAGTGCTGACATGTCAGAGAGTCCAAGCAATCAACTTAAAAATAAATAAAAAGGATGGGTGGGAGTTGATCCTTGGTTCTGCTGGCGGCAAAGGAGGCCCTCTCGGAGGATCGCAGAGGTGAAAGGGGCAAGATACGAGTTCCGGCTGGCTTGGCTCCCGAGGCTGTGGCTGGCAGTGCACAAAGATTTTTTCAATGCCCCTAGGTTTCCCCTGAGAGGAGTGAGGGATGGAGATTGAGGCTCTGCCCACTGGCAGAGCCAGTAGTTGGCCAGGTGGCACCTGGCACTGAGAGGCAAGAAGCAGTATAGTGTGTGTGTGTGTGTTTATTGCTTTTTTACTGGTCGGGGAAAAAGGCTAGGGGCGGGGTGAGATCCTTGAGGTGCACACGTGCAAGAGCACTCTCGCTCACTCCCCACCCACCCACTTCGCCCTGGTCGCAGGCAGGGAAGGACCCCGGTCTGCCAGCCCCAGCATGATACCAGCCTACTCTCAGCCCACCTCCGGCCTACTGGAGGGAGTACCCTTGCCCTGGGCTTCAGTCAAAGGAGGATGACTTGAGCTAGAAGCACTTTGGAAAGTTTTGGGTGCTGGTTCTGAAGAAAGAGCTGGAGGAGCAGCAAACCAGATCCCAGTGCAGACTCATCCCGAGTGCTATGGGAGAAATCTCTTAAGCAGACTACTCCCCTTCAAGTGGCATCAGCTGAAGGTAGACTCTCAACAACTGTCTACAAGAACGTCACACCACAAAGGCAAAAAATAAAAGCAGATAAATCTAAGAAACAAAAACAAAAAGAAGAGCCACCTAAAATTGAGAGATGAAGAAACAACACCCCATCAAAAAGAAAGGAGGAATTCCCAAAAGGAGGGATAGATGAAATAGAAGCAAGCAAACTATCAGACATGGAATTCAGAACAATGGTAATAAGGAACCTCAATTAATCAATAAACTCAGAGAAAACTACAACGAATTCGAGCAGCACAACAAATAACTCAAGGGAAACTACAAAGAACTCTAAAGAAACTATAAAGAACTCCAGGGAAGCTACAAGAAACTTACTGAGAACTACACCACCTTGAAAAAAGACATAGAAAGCATCAATAAGAGTCAGGAAGAAATGAAGAATACAATTTCTGAATTGAAGAACATAGTAGAAGGAATCAAAAGAAGGCTAAATGAAGCAGAGGACCAGATCAGTGACTTAGAGAACAATGTAGAAAAAACTCCCAGACAGTGTAACAAAATGAAAAAAGGCTCAAAAAGAATGAAGAGGGTTTAAGAGAGCTGCAGGACAACATGAAATGTAATAATATCCATATCATAAGGATACCAGAAGGAGAAGAAAAAAGCAAGGGATAGAAAACCTGATTGAAAAAGTAATGAAAGAAAACTTCCCTAACTAAAGGAGAGAAAAAGTCTCACAAGTACAGGAAGCAAAGATGAACCCAAGGAGGCCCCCTCCAATGCACGTCATAATTAAAGTGGCAACATAAAAGACAAAGAGAGGATCCTAAAGGCAGCAAGAAAAAAACAGCAAATAACACAAGAGAGCGCCAATAAGCCTATCAGCTGACTTCTCAAGAAAAACACTACAAGCCAGAACGAAATGGCAAAACAATATTTTCAGTAATGAAAAACAAAGGTCTACAACCAAGACTACACTACCCAACCATAGGCTCTCTTTCAAAATGGAAGGTGAAATAAGGAGTTTCCCAGACAAATGAAGACTAAAATAATACATCTCCACCAAACTAGCATTGCAAGAAACGCTAAAGGGAATGCTTTAAGAAAAAGAAGAGAAAGAGAGAGGGAGAGGAACACAGGTACAAAGGGAAATGAAAACATACCTGTCAAAAATAACTTTAAATGTAAATGGATTAAGTGCTCCAATCAAAAGACATAGGGTAGTTGAATGGATGCAAAAACATGACACACATATATGCTGTCTACAAGAGACACACCTCAACACAAAATAACTACACAGACTGAAAGTGAAGGGATGGAAAAAAGTATTCCAAGCAAATGGACATGAAAAAAAAAGCTGGGGTAGCAATAGTACTTACATCAGACAAAACAGATTTCACAGCAAAGGCCATCAAAAGAGACAAAGAAGAGCATTTCATAATACTTAAGGGAACAATTCATCAAGTAAATATAACCCTTGTAAACATATATGCACACAACATAGGAGCACCCAAATATATAAGAAAAATCTTGGAAGACTACAAGAAGGATATAAACAACAACACACTCATACTAGGGGACTTTAACACCCCATTATCAACAATGGACAGATCTTCAAAGCAATGTAACACCAAGGATGTTGAGGCATTTAACAACACTCTAGATCAAATGGACTTAGTTGATATATATAGAAATTTTCACTCCAAAGATGCAAAATATACATTCTTTTCAAGTGCACATGGAACATTTTCAAAGATACACCACATGGTAGTACACAAAACAAGCCTCAACAAATTCAAAAAAACTGAAATTATATCAAGCATCTTCTCAGATAACAATGCCTTGAAACTGGAAGCTAACCTAAAGGAAAAATCTCAAAGACATTCCAACTCATGGAGAATGAATAATGTGCTATTAAATAATGAATGGGTTAACAATTACATCAAGGAAGAAATCAAAAACTTTCTGGAAACAAATGATAACGAACACACAACAACCCAAAACCTATGGGAACAACAAAAACAGTCCTGAGAGAATAGTTCATAGCAATACAGGCTTACCTAAGAGGGATAGAAAAATCTCAAATAAAAAATATAACCCTAGAGCTACAAGAACTAGAGTAACAGTGACAAACAAAGCTCAGAGCAAGTAGATAAAAGGAAATAACCGAGATCAGAGCAGAATTAAATGACACAGCAACTAAAGAAACAATTCCAAAGATCAATAAAACCAGGAGCTGGTTCTTTGAAAAGATAATCAAAATCGACAAGCCTTTAGCCAGGCTCATCAAGAAAAAAAGATAGAAGACCCAAATAAACAAAATCATAAATAAAAGAGGAGAAATCACAACCTATACCACAGAAGAACAAAGAATTGTAAGAAATTACTACAAACAACTGTATCACAAGAAATTTGACCGCCTAGATGGAATGGACAAATTGCTGGAAATATAACTGAATCAATAAGGAGCAGAAAGCCTGAATAGACGGATAACAACTAGTGAAATTGAAGCAGTAATCAAAGAACTTCTAGCACACAAAAGCCATGGACTGGATGGCTTCACAGGCAAATTTTACAAAATATTTAGGGAAGAACTAAAGCCTATCCTTCTCAAACTATTCTAAAAAATCAAAGAAGAGAGAAGGCACCCAAACTCGTTCTGTGAAGCCAGTATTACTCTAATTCCAAAAGCAGGTCAAGACACAACAAAGAAAGAAAACTACAGGCTAATATCACTGATGAACAGAGATGCTAAAATCCTCAACAAAATATTGGCAAACCAAATCCAGCAACACATTAAAAAGATCATGTACCATGATCAAATGGGATTCATTTTAGGGATACAAAGATGGTTTAATATTCACAAATCAATAAACATAATAGACCACATAAACAAAATGAAAGACAAAAATCAAATGATCATATCAATAGATGTTGAAAAAGCATTTGACACAGTGCAACACCCATTTATGATGAAAACACTCAGCAAAATGGGGATAGAGGGAGTATACCTCAACGTAATAAAGGCCGTATATGAGAAACCTGAAGCCAACATCATACTCTATGAACAGAAAATGAAAACTCTCCCCCTGAGTTCAGGAACAAGACAAGAATGTCCACTCTCTCCACTCATATTCAATATAGTTTTGGAAGATCTAGCCCCAGCACTCAGACAAAAAAGAGAAATAAAAGGCACTCAAATTGGAAAAGAGGAAGTAAAACTGTCATTATTTGCAGGCGACATGATAGTGTACATAGAAAACCTTATAGGCTCCATAAAAAAAAAAAAAAACTACTTGATGTAATAAGTGTATTTGGCAAAATAATAGAATACAAAGTCAATATTCAGAAATCAAAAGCATTTCTGTACACCAACAATAAAATTTCAGAGATAGAAATAGGAAAAAATCCCCTTTAATATAGCAACAAGAAAAATATAATACCTAGGAATAAATTTAACCAAGGAGGTAAAAGACCTGTACTCAGAAAACTACAAAATACTGAAGAAAGAAAATAAGAAATATACAAATAAATGGAAGCATATACTATGTTCATGGATGGGAAGAATCAACATCATTAAAATGTTCATACTACCCAAAGCAATTTATAGATTCAATGCAATACCTATTAAAATACCAGTGACATATTTCACAGACCTAGAACAAATACTTCAAAAATTTATATGGAACCAAAAAAGACCCCGAATAGCCACAGCTATCTTGGGGCAAAAGGACACAGTAGTAGGAAACACAATACATGACATCAAACTATACTACAAAGCCACTGTGATCAAAATAGTCTGGTACTGGCATAAGAACAGATATATAGATCAATGGAATGGAATAGAGTCCAGAAATAAACCCAGGTCTACATAGCCAACTAATATTTGACAAAGGGTAAAGGAACATCAAACGGAGTGAAAAGAGCCTCTTCGACAAATGGTATTGGGAGAACTGGACAGGAACTTGCAAAAAAATGAAACTAGAGCACCAACTTACACCACACACCTGAATAAACTCAAGGTGGATCTGAGACTTAAATGTAAGCCATGACACCATAAAAGTCGTGAAGGAAAACATAGGCAGGAAAATTTCAGATATCTCACGTAGCAATATTTTCACCGACATATCGCCTAAGACAAGGGTAATAAAGGAAAGAAACAATTGGGACAACATCAAACTCAAGAGTTTCTGATCAGCAAAAGAAAACATCAGCAAGATGAAAAAGGAACCAACCACATGGGAAAGTATATTTGCCAATGATACCTCAGACAAGGGATTGATCTCTAAAATATATAAAGAACTTATATATCTCAATGCCAAGAAGACAGACAACCCAAGTAAAAAATTGGCAAAGGACCTGAACAAACACCTCTCCAAAGAGGTTATACAGAGGGTCCACAGACTTATGAAA
Organism: Furipterus horrens; assembly: GCF_987537825.1. Lineage (NCBI taxonomy): Eukaryota > Metazoa > Chordata > Mammalia > Chiroptera > Furipteridae > Furipterus > Furipterus horrens. Next base: position 97,325,694 of record NW_028327172.1, read on the forward strand.
GAATGCTCAACATCACTAGCTATGAGAGAGATGAAAATAAGAACCACAATGAGATACCACCTTACACCTGTCAGAATGGCCATCATCAACAAATCAACAAACAACTTGTGCTGGCGAGGATGCGGAGAAAAGGGAACCCTAGTGCACTGCTGGTGGGAATGCAGACTGGTGCAAGCACATGGAAAACAGTTTGGAATTTCCTCAAAACTAAAAATGGAATTGCCTTTGAACCAGCAGTTCCATTGCTAGGATTATACCAGCAGAATCCTGAAACCCCAATTCAAAAGAACTTATGCACCCCTATGTTCATAGCAGCACTATTTACAATAGCCAAGAGCTGGAAACAACCTAAGTGCCTATCTGTAGATGAGTGGATCAAAAAACTGTGGTACATTTACACAATGGAATACTATGCAGTAGAAAGAAAGAAGGAAATCCTACCATTTGCAACAACATGGATAAAACTAGAGAGAATTATGCTTAGCGAAATAAGCCAGGCAACAAAGACAAATGCCATATGATATCACCTAATACAAGAAACTAATGAACATCACAAACAGATGAGCAAAACTGAGCCAGAGATATGTAAACAAGAAGAAAACTAACAGTTACCAGAGGGGAGGGGACAGGGAGAGAAAGGGTTAAGTAGGGGAAGAGTCTACTCAAGGAACTAGTATAAATGACTCATGGACATGGACAACGGGATAGGGATTGACTGTGGTAGAGGGGGTGGGCTGGAAGAGGGGAGAGCAATGGGGGCAAAAGTGGAACAACTGTAATAGAAAACAATAAATAAATAAATAAATAAATAAATAGGCCAGTTTAATATGAAAAAAAAAAAGCAATGAATTTTTTTCTATACTATTATATACCAAAAAATTTACTCTGTCAGCATCTTAATGGTTGCCTGCTATGTATCTTGACAGAGCGACTTCCATAAAAGACTCAATCTGGGAAAGAAAGCTCATTCTGTTCACAACGAACCACATTACACATTCAACCTTTCTTCTGACTCATCATGTCACAGCTGAATTCTGTCTCTGTATTATTACAGTCCCTCCTGAGAATATGTGATCTTTTACTTGATATGCAGGGAAAACATGTAAGTAGAAGGATGAATATGGGGCTCACCTGCTAGACAATGAGGGCTCATAATAATTTTCAAGCCTTTTTCTGACCAGACCAGCCTAAAGTCAATTACTCTCTTCCTTCCCTCCCACAGTTCTTATCTCTAACATTCATTTGGTACTTACCTTAACTGTAGTTAATTGTCTGTTTATGTAAACTTCTGCTTTCAGAGTAGACAGTAAACTACTTGTCACAAAAGCTATTAAAATGAGATAATATAAGTGATTAAAGTTTTCTATGTTTATAACTCCCCCAACTACACTTAGCACGATATCTTGTATAGTAAGTAATAAATAAATATATATTGATTAAATATATGAATGTAAAGTATTTTGTTAAATGGGTAAAAACCTCATTACTCTACTACAAAGTCAGGGATTTAAATTAGGTAATCTTTAAATGACATTTGAGCTTCAAGAGTCTACAATTCTTAGTCATTAATTTTCAATTAAGTGTTTTACTAAGGTTTATTTTTGTGCAGTCTACGTGAAAAAATATTTGCTGAAAGACTAGTAGAGAATGACAAACAAGACTCAGAGAAAATGTTTGAATAAAAGGGTTTTGTTGTTATTGGGTGGTTTTGTTTTGTTTTGTTTTTCTACTTCAGGTGCAAATTTATAAATTAATTATAAATTTTTGTATTCATTTTTTATAATTAGTCAATTTGTTGTTTTAAAACAGGCTATATTTTTATAAAATATGATCTGTGATTATGTGTCTTTAAAATTGAAACAGGTTTTATCCTACCTAATTAGCAGCTAAGTCACAGTTCAGTCACTGGTTCATTTCCCCAAGACCCACAACTTTTAAAAATGGAAAATACTCAAACTATCCTTTTGAATTGGATATTCGTGTCACCATATATCTTTTGTCGGACAAAGCTAATAGCTCATTTGTAGCCAATTCAATAAAAATTTACTAAGAGGCTATTATAATTCAGGCAATATACTACATACTAGATTCAAAAATATATATAAATTAAATTAAGTTACAACTCAGGAGAGACAGACAGAATTATACAAGCAACTGTGATTCAATGATCATGTTATAGAGAACAACAGAATGTTCTACTAGCCTCAGGAAAATTAAAAACAAAACAAAACAAAAACTACCCCAGCTGATGTCTGAAGGAGAAACAGCATCTGCCTACTTTCTAGGCAGAAGAAACTGGTCACATAAAAGTGAGGAGGGGGAAAAAATGCTGTTAGGGGAAGAAGGGTATAGAATGTGGAGATGTGGAGGGAAGGAAAGAAGAAAGAAAATTAGGAAGGAGGGGATGGAGGAAGGGAAGAAGGAAGGAAAAAGAAATGAGCACTGACAAGATCATGCCAAGATCTTATGAGCCATACTAAGAAGTTTCAACTTTACCTTCTAAGCAATGGGAAAATCTTCTGAAGTGTCCTAAGATACAGGAATAAAGTGACTGAATGCTATGAAGCTGTAATGTAAAGAATGAATAGAAGATGATCAAGACTTGGCATAGGGAGAGCAGTTGGAGCATGAGAAGATGGTGACCTGGGCCAGGACAGTGATGATGGAAATAAAGAAAGGCGGTCAAGTTCTCAAACACTCAGGAAACATCTACAAGAGTGATTCATTGAATATGGGGGTGAGCAAGTGGAGAAGTTGAGGATAATGCCCAGAGTTCTGCCTTGGATAATTGAGTAAGTAGCATCATTCACTGCAATTGAGAACAAAAGAAGTGATAGCTTTGTGGGGTGTAGAGAAGGGGAGTGGGGAGAGCAAGATGACAAATTGAGTTTTTGTATTGTTGAGTTCAATATACTTGTGAAACATGCAATTAAAGATGTCCAGTTGGCAATTGGCATTTGCTTCTGCAGATTAAACAAGAGCTCTGACTTAGAGATAGGATCTGGAAATCATTAACATATAAATGGTGATTGAAGTCATTGGAGGGCAGAAACAAGAAAGTAAGAGGAGAAGAGAACAAGAACAAAAACCTAATTAACGGTAATATTTCACAATGGTTGGGGGAAGTGGAAATCAAAAAGGAAACTGAGTGGGAGGAGCTGTAGAGGAGAAGAAAAACTAAGTGTCTGAGAAAAGCAAAGCAAGAGAATGTTTCAAGGAAAAAAAAGATATTAACAGTGCTGAGTGCTACTGATAGATGAAGACTAAAATATTGCCATTGGTTTTGAGAGAACAATTGTTCTTGTTGAGAACAATTTAGTAGAGTGATGATTAAAAACCAAATTGTAGAGCTCTTCTTCTTGACCTCTCCACAGTACTAGAAGCAGCCAACTCTGTCTTTCCCACTATTGACATCTGGGTTCCGCATTCTGCAGGCTTCCCTCTTCCATCCTAGGATTGTTTTCTGAGTCCTTTCCCTCCAGCTCATACCCACTGAGCATGAGCACCCTCCAAGGTCTGATCCACAGACTGCTCTGTTTCTCTCTCCTCTCTCACTCTTCATCCCAATCCCCATCAAGCACCCCATCCTCACACCTCATCACTTCCATGCCAAACCTTATCTCCCACACTGCTTTCCCAAGCCTCTGGCTCCTTCTGGCCTTCTCTTTCTCTCTTTCTCTCTTTTCCTCTTCCTCTCTCGCCCTCCCCTTCCTTCTCTGTCTCACACCACAGCCACATTGTTACCTATGTACTTTACTGCTGCAACTTCATCAACCCAAAATGTCTTAAATTCAAGAATACTGAACTGAACTCTTCGCCAGCCTGCCCCTTCCCCACGTCCCAATTTCTCTATGCTTTTATTCCCCCATTTCAAAACAGGGTGATAATTTTTTAAAATATATTTTATTGATTATATTGTTACAATAATTCCAATTTTTCCCCTTTGCTCCCCTTTGCCCAGCACCCACCTCCCCCAACAATCCTCCCACCCAAGTCCATGCCCATGGGTCGTACATACAAGCTCTCCTGCCTTACCTTTCATATATTCTTCTTCTTTTTTAAAAATAATTAATTCATTAATTATTTTAACAATAAGAAATAACAATCTCTCCCTCTCAGACTTAAGACCCTTTATAATCTTATAAAGGACAATGGGCGAAGGTCTCGAGCTCCTCTAGCTGCTTCAAGGTGGACAAGGTCGTCGTCCTACCTACCCTTGGGTCCAGAAATCCCTAATAAGAATGGGGGTGTGGAGAGGAGGGTGGCCTTCCCACATGGGGAAGGATCATGCAGACTCCAGGTTGGTTGGCTGTCCCTGGACAACGGCATGCTTGATTTAACAGGCTGGCACTCTTGTTGTATTCTGGAGGCAACAGATTTGGCAACAGTGTTAAAAGACATCATTCAATCCATAACCACTAGATGACAAAAGGCAGTGATTAATTTTTCAATGTCCCACATTAGGGAAAAGAAGGGCTTCTTTGGAGGAAGGTGTGCCAGGTACATCTCACCTGTCCAAAACCCTTTTGCCCATTATACTTAGTTTGGACTGAGGAAAATATTTTAGGTTTTTCCCCTCTCAGACCTCTGGGCTCTTTCTGTCCAAGCCATTAGGACAGAAAAGAGAAACCAGTTTTAAAGTGAAGCCCACAGACCACCCCATACTTCACCAACCCAGCCACTTAGTTCAGCCAATCCGTTGAGTCTCAGGAGGCAGCGCTGCAGACAGGATTAAGTGAGGCCTATACGTACAGACAATCACTCAGGTAATGAGATCATAGGCTTATGCCCATTGAAAATAGAAAACACATGTTAATTTATGTAACATAACCCACATACAAGCCTCTAAATCTGTAGGACTCTCTTGTAGGAAAGACATCCAGTTGCAAGGCATTTGACATTCTTCTTGCCTGTAAATTAAACGTCTTTGATAATACCACAGATATAGTTTAATTTTCAAATCAAAACAAACTTTAAAAGAAGATAAACTTTAAAGACGGTTAGCTGCACTACTTTATAGTCTACCACTGAGCATTGTGATTTTCCTTGAATCACGATTTTTCTCCCTAAGATTACCCTCCTTGTCATTAAAGGGACTGCATTAAGTCCATTTTTAATTTATGCTGTTCATTTGCATAAGCACAACAGGAGCAGAAAATGATCACTTACGATCTTTAGTTCTGCTTTGCTGGAATTTATGCATGGAACACTTAGGGTGACCTTCAGGGCACAGAAGCAGAACCACATACATGGCATTCAGCCTTGCCTGTACACACCTGTCTTTTCCAAGTCCTTCAAGTTTTCCATTGTGCCTTAAGGTCCCTTCTAGCCATCTTTCAGGAAAACAACCTTCGTTCCTTCCCTGGAAAGATTGCTGTGGACCGCACAACCAACCATGGTACCAGGCCTTTTATTTCATGGGCTTTTATTACCATCGAAAGTCATTCCCAGTTCCTCAGGGCTTTTTGGTAACAACCAGAGCCGAAGCATGTCTCCTTTAGGCATGACATTCTGGTCAACGTCTTGGTCAAAAAGAAAACCTCTATTAACAACTGGTCTTATTAGTTTTACCCAAATAAGCTTATGTCATTACTTACTTCTTTAGAATGCCAAACTCTGGAGGTATCAGATCGGGAGAAAAATATACAGTGTGAAGGCAAATCCTTGTCCTTCTTTTTTGCTCCCTGCATTCAATCTATTGAGAAATTATATCTACCTTATTTTCTCAGTTTTGCTCACAATTTTCCCTGCCTTTGAGTACACACCCACCTTTCTACTTTGGGCCATTCTTACTCTTCCAACACTAAAACAGATTTCTAATCAGTCATTTACATTCTTCCTCTTGAACATGCTTTACATTTGTGCCTAAGATGTAGCTCCAATCATGTTTCTCCTGCTTAGAAGTCTGTTGAAATAAGCACAAACTTTTCTGATGTTCTTTTAGAGCTGTTCATAACCTGGCTTTCATAACATAACTATTCAATTTACTCTCTTAGCTCTCCCCAAGTCCCAAGCAAACTGCTCACCCTTCAGCAAATTAAACTTACATTTCTCACCTGGTTTCTGTTCATCATGTTTTCTCTCTGGAAATCCTTCCTTCCCATGAAGCCCATCTCCAATGCCATCTGTGCCCACTACCAGCAACACACCATTCCCCACTCAGAGAAAATTCCTCATAGCATTGTTATGGTACTTTATTTTGGCTCTTACTATTTCTAGCTTAATTATAGTGATTTATGTCTTAAAATTATTACCCTCTACTTCAATCTAAGATTTCAAAGACCAAATCCATGTCTGTTAACAGGGGTTTTTGGTGGGCAGTGACTGTGCATTCGTCCAAATTAATGAGATGGCAGTGACTGTGCATTCATCCAAATTAATGAGATTCCATTGGGCATGTGTAAGCATTTGTTATTAAGAGTTAATTTTTTCTTTTCTAGTAGAACAGAGGTCCCAAACTGGCACTGGAAGCCGAATCTGGTCCACAGAAATATTTTGTTGAATCCAGTTATTTTTTTAATTGAGTCAACATTTTTAAATGGATTATTTCATGTAAAATGCCAGATCTTCAGCTTCTCATAATGTAGTGTGTTCGGGTAATAGTGAGCCCATATTTACTTCTGACAGTAGATGACTGGGGCCTGCCTGCTCCCTTTGGATGGAGGCACCCCAGTCCCTAGCTCTCTATACAGCATCCCTGCTCTACCTCCTCCATGATGTTACCAATGTATCTCCTGCAGGTAATTAGAGTTTGCAACCCCTCGTCTACAGTCCTTGTGAAGGCAGTCTGTAGAATCTATGTTGACCCATGTGTCTAGCTTAGGACTATTACTTGAATCAAATTTGAAGTAAACAAGTTGGATTATAGCTTTCCTTTCCCTCCTCCCAATGACAGATCTCACCCTTACCTCTACCCGACAGCTCGGGTCTCCAGATGAAAAAACCTTCTGTGTAACATGCAGTGCTCCTTTCTCATAAAAATGTACCTGCTTTCTAATGCAAGTTGGATGATTAGTGTGTTCCAGTGTTAATGAATTAATAATGATAATATTTCCTGCATGGGTATAATAACTATGACAAGTCTGCATCAAGAACAATGAGTGTGTGCTCATGTGTGCATGTACAGACACATGCACACCATCGCAGATGTCACAAATCAGTCATGGTTCTCTTTCCAGCTAGGTGCCGATAGGTGCTCAGAAATTATCTCAATACAGCACTTCAGGAAGCCAGCACCAATGGCTGGGAGCTGGCGTAGACACAGACACCCTGCATTCCCTCACATATATCGATGTCCTCTTTATTCCCTCAGCAGGAATGAGTGGTGAACAGAGAGGTACCATTATTATCATTTTGGAGATGAGAAAACTGATTCTGAAAAACCTGTTACGTGTTCAACATCAAGTAAGATAAAGGTATTTGAAATAAATTTAAAATCCTGCCCTGGGCCTAAAAATCTGCTCCACCATGGGAAGAGAGATTTTAATAGCTCTTCAGAGAGGCTTTACTTAATTTTAACTAAAAAGAAATGAAAATATCATGTGGCTTTCCATAAGTTAATGAAAAATTAGGCTCTCGTATGTCAAGAGTAGTGGCATATCTGCCTCCCTGTGCTTCCTAGGGCCTAACAAGAACGGTTGAAGGGACTGAGAGTATCTGAGTTGGAAAAGAGAAGAGGTGGACTCAATAAAGAAAGGACATTTAAATGAATAATGTTGCTCACTTTGTGGTCCCTGTCATTGGAAACATTCAAGGAGGTTTCAGGGGAATTTCACACACGGTGTAGAAAGAATCACTTCATGCCTCTAAGATCCTTTTCATTGCCCTAGTATTCTTTGCTTCATGTAAAAGTCACTTATCAAGGAAAGGTTGAAACTAAATTTGCTGATACCTTTCTGGCACACTACCCTCCATTCTAGAAGTTTTATCAGATAATATATTTGCACTTTAATAGAGAACATCAATGCCTTAGAGCAAACAGATGTATAATGTAGCAAATTGGAACAATGTGACATGCCAGAACAATATAATTTCTGTTTATTGCATAGGGTAAGTTATCACTAGCCCTCATATCACACCTCATAGCATTGCTATCATAAGGTATACATAAACTTAATCCTGACAACAAACTCTTTACAATGCCCAGGGATATTTGCCTTCTAAAAGACTCACAAAGTATCAGGACAAATCCTGTTAATGATCTGCATGAATTGCAACCTTTGGATATTTGATCCTAAGTTTTGTTTCAATAAATAACCCACCTTGGGACATCTGTCCCACCTTTGTGATGCCTGGGGTTTGGAGGAGTAAAATCCAGGGACAAAATGAGCTGTGCAGGTGATAGGAGAGAATCAGATAACAGACAGTAATCATTGAATATGGCACTCATGGTCAGTGAAGCAAGCGAAGGCCTTTCTCTAGATGGAAAGGACTGATGGACAGGGCTGAATCTGAAAAGAAATGAGCCAGAGGGCAAGCAAAAGAAAAGATCACCAGAAGTACCAATGAGAATGCAGAATTTCTGTATCTTTTTCTATAACTTGTTCTAATTGGTCATTTTATTGGGATGTAGTTAATGTATAACACAGTTTAAGATAACACAATTTTAGATACATATTGCAAAAAGATTACCACAGGTTTAGCTAATATCCATCACCTCATGTAGCTGCACATTTTTTTTCTTGTGATGAGAACTTTTAATACTTACTCTGTTAGCAGCTTTCAAATATACAATACAGTACAGTGGACCCTTGGACAATGCAGATGTTAGGTGTACCCACCACCCATGTAGCCAAAAATCTGGATATAACTGAAGTCAGACCTCCACATATGTGGTTTACCAACCACAGATAGAAAATACAGCTGACCCTTGAACAACACAGGTTTGAACTGTGTAGATTCATTTTTATAAAATTCAAACCTGTGTTGTTCAAGGGTCAATAGTATTGTTCACAATATTATACTCACCATGCCGCACATTGCATTACCAGGACTTATGTATCTTATAACTGAAAGTTTATGCCTTTTGACCACCTTTACCCATTTCTCCCACCCTCAAGCCCAACTTCTGGGAACCACCAATCTGTTCTCTGTTTTCTTTTTTCTTTTTAATTTTTATTGAATTTATTTGGGTGACATTGGTTAATAAAATTATATGTTTCAGGTGTACAGTTCTAAAATACACCATCTGTATATTGTATTGTGTGTTTACCATTCCAAATCTCCTTTCGTCATCATTTATTCCCCTTTTACGCTATTCTATTTTCCTCCACCCACCTTTCCCTCTGGTAATCACCATACTGTTATCTGTGTCTATGAGGTTTTTTCCCCTTTGCTCTGTTCTTTGTTTCTATGAGTTTGTTTGTTTTTTTCATATTCCATATTGTTAGTAAGATCATATAGTATTTGTCTTTCTCTGTCTGATTTATTTAATTTAGCATAATTCCCTTAAGTTTCATCCATTGTGACATAAATGGCACGATTTCCTCCCTTTATGGCTGAATAATATTCCATTGTATATATAGGCCATGTCCTGTTTTCCATTGATAAGTCAATGGAAAAATTTCCAAGTCTTGGCTATAGTAAATGAAGCTGCAATGAACACGAGGGTGCAGACAGTGGCTTCATTTCCTTCATATACATATCCAAAAGTGAAATTGCTGAGTGATATGGTAGTTCTATTTTTAATTTTTTGAGGAATTTTTGTACTGTCTTCCAAAATGGCTATACAGTATTCCCTCACTTATCACGGGTATTACACTCTAGACCCCCCGCGACAGGTGAAAATCCGTGAAGTAGGAACCTTACATTTATTTTAGCATTTATATATTTTTTAAGGCTTTATAAACCTTTCCCACACATTTATAAACTGTTCCCAGTCCCTTATTAACCTTTCCCAGTCCCTTATTAACCTTTTCCACACTTTTATAAGCATTACTTCTGTTCTTAAACATATTCTACACTCTTAAACCTACGTAACTTCAACAACATACATATACAGTACCACAAAATCCCACAATATAGCGAAAAATCCACGATAAGTAATTAAATATAATATTTTAAAAATCTCACGATACAGTGAGGCTGCGATAAGTGAACCGCAATATAGAGACGGACTACTGTACCAATTTATATTCCCTCCAACAGTGCACAAGCGTTCACTTTTCTCCACATCCTCACTAGCACCTTTTATCTCTTGTATTTTTTATGGCAACTATTTTAACAGGTGTGAGGGAATATATCTTTGTAATTTCAATTTGTATTTTCCTGGTTAGTAATGTTGAGCACCTTTTCATGAACTTGTTGGACATCTGTATATCTTCTTGGAAAAAAATGTTTCTTCAGATTCTGTTTAGTTTTAATTGGATTATTTGTTTATTTGTTTTGTTATGGGGTTGGATCAGCTTTTAAAATTTTTGGATATTAATCTCTTATCAGTTGTACAATTTTCAAATATATTATCCCAGTCCATAAGTTGGCTTTTCATTTTGTTGATGATTTCCTTGCTGTGCAGAAGCTTTTTAATTTGATGTAGTCCTCCTTGTTTATTTTTGCTTTTGTTGACTTTGCTTTTGATGTCAAATCCAAAAACAATCATTGACAAAACCAGTTATTTCTTCTAGAAGTAACTATGGTTTCAAGTTTTATGTTTCAGTCTTTAATACATTTTAAGTTTTTTTGGATGGTGTAAAATAGGCATCATGATTCATTCTTTTGCACATAACTTTCTAGTTTTTCCAACACCATTTAGTGAAAAGGCTATCTTTTCCCCCATTGTATGTTCCTGGCTTCTTGGCTGTAAATATGCATAGGTTTATTTCTGAGATCTCTGTTCCCTTCCATTGATCTATGTGTCTGTTTTAATGCCAATACCATACTGTTTTAATTATTATAGCTTTGTAATATAGTTTGAAATCAAGAAGTGAGGTGATTTCAGCATTGTTCTTTCTCAAGATTGCTGTGGCTGTCTGGGATCTTTTGTGGTTCCATACAAAGTTTAGTATTTTTAAAAATATATATGTGAAAAAATGCCATTTGAATTTGGATAGGATTTCTTTGAAACTGTAGATAGTATAGACATTTGAAAAAAATTAATTCCTCCAATCCATAAGTATGAAATATCTTTTTATTTATTTGTGTCTTCTTCAATTTTTTAATCACTATATCATAGTTTTTGGTGTACACATCTTATTTAATCCTTGGTTAAATTTACTCCCAAGTATTTTATTATTTTTGATGCAACTGTAGATGGGATTGTTTTCTTAATGTCTCTTTCTGATAGTTTGTTGGTAGGATACAAAATGCAACTGATTTTTGTATGGTGATTTTCTGCCTGACAAATTTACTAAATTCATTAGTTCTAACAGTTTTTTGGTGGAATCTTTAGGGTTTTCTAAACATATAGAATATCATGTCATCTGCACATAAAGAAGTTTTACTTCCTCCTTTATAATTTGGATGCCTTTATCTTTCTTGCTTAAATTCTCTGACTAGAACTTCCAATACAATGTTGAATAAATGAGGGAAGAGTGGCTGTCCTGATCTTGTTCTGATCTTAGAAAAAAGCTTTCAGCTTTCACCACTGAGCATGATGTTAGCTGTGAGTCTATTATATATGGCCTTTTTGTGTTGAAGTATGTTTCCTCTATACTCTTTGTTGAGAGTTTTTTATCATGAATGGATGTTGAATTTTGTCAAATGTTTTTTTCTGCATCTATTGAGATAATCGTACAATTTTGCTCTTCATTTTGTTAATGTGGTGTATCAGATTTATTGATTTACAGATGTTGAACCATTCTTGTATCCCTTAAATAAAACCTACTTGATCATGATGCATGATCCTTTTAATTAATTGTTGAATTCAGTTTGCTAATGTTTTGTATCTATTATCATTGAGGATACTGGCCTGTAATTTTCTTTTCTTGTAGTTCCCTTTCTGGGTTTTATATCAGTGTAATGCTGGCCCTGTAAAATGAGTTCAGAAGTGTTCTCTCCTCTTCTATTTTGCTGAAAGAGTTTGAGAAGGATTGCTATTAATTATTTAAATGTTTGATACTGGACCTGAACTTTTCTGTTAAGAGACTTTAGATTAATAATTTCATCTCTTTATTAGTAAGTGGTCTGTTCAGAATCATGTCTTCATGGTTCACTCTTGGTAAGTTGTATGTATCTAGGAACTTATTCATTACTCTTAGGTTCTCAAATTTTTGACATGTAATTATAATAGTAGTCTCTTATCTTCTTTTGTGTTTGTGTGGTATTACTTATAATTTATAATTTATTTATTTGAGTCATCTCTCTTTTGTTGGTGTCTATCTAAAGATTTTTATATTTTGTTTATCTCTTTAAAAAATCAGCTCTTAGTTTTATTCATCTTTTATATCAACTTTTTAGTCTCTTTTTTCCTTATTTCCACTGTGACTTTTGTTATTTTCTTCCTCCTACTAGGTTTGGGCTTTAGTGTATGCTTCTTTTTCTAGTTCTTTAAGGTATAAAGTTGTTTATTTGAGCTTTTTTTTTTCTAATGTAGACATTTATAACCATGAACTTCCTTCTTAGAACTGCTTTTGATGCAACCCATGAGTTTTGGTGTGTTGTATTTAAATTTTAATTTATCTTAAGATATTTTTTTATTTCTCTTTTAATATATCATTTGACCCATTGGTTGTTCAGTAGTGTATTGTTTAATCTCCACATATTTGTGATTTTCCCGTTTTCTTCTTGTAATTGATTTCTTGTTTTATATCAATGTGGACAGAAAAGATGCTTGACTTGATTTCAGTCTTCTTAAATTTATTAAGACTTATTTTGTGGCCTAACATATGATCTATTCTGGAGAATGTTCCATATGAACTCAAGAAGAATGTGTATTCTCCTGCTGTTGGATGGAATGTTATGTTAATGTCCATTAACTTTATCTGATCTAATGTGTTGTTTAAACCCAATGTTTTCTTACTTATTTTCTTTCTGGATAGTCTATCCATTGTTGAAAGTAGGGTATTACTGTATTGCTCTCTATTTCTCCCCTCAGGTCTATTAATATTTGTTTAATATATTTAGGTGCTCCTGTGTTGGGTGCATACATTTTTATAAATGTTATATCCTCTTGTTGAATTGACACTTTCATTATTATCTAATGACCTTCTTTGTCCCTTATTACAGTTTTTGTCTTAAAGTCTATTTTATCCAATATAAGTATAGCCTCCCCTGTTTTTTTATTTATATTTGCATGAAATATCTTTTTCCATCTCTTTACTTTCAGTATGTTTGCATCCTTACATCTGTAGTGAGTCTTCTGTAGGCAGATATAATTGGGTCTTGTCTTTTATCCATTCATTTACTCTATGTATTTTGATTGAAGAATTTAGTCTATTTACATTTAATTATTGATAGGTACAGACTTATTATTGCTATGTTGTTAATTGTTTTCTAGCTATTTTTAAGGTCTTTGTTCCTTTCTTCTACTCTTTCTTCTTTTGTGATTTGATGATTTTTTGTAGTGGTGTACTTAGATACATTTCTCTAACTCTTGTGTATCTATTATGATTTTTGCTTGTGATTACCATGAGGGCCATATATAATATCTTGTATTTATAACGGTGTATTTTTAAGCTGATAACAAATTTGTACATATCCTAAAGTTTACATTTTTACTTTCCCTAACCATGTTTTATGTTTGTGATAACCAAATTTGCATGTTTTTACCTTGGGTACCCATTAACAAATTATTGCAGTTATACTTATTTTTATTACCCTGGCTGGTTTGGCTCAGTGGATTGAGCGTCGGCCTGCGTGTCGCTGGTTCGATCTTCCAGTCAGGGCACATCAGAGAAGGAAAACTCTGATTCCAAAAAACCTCCGCTGCCTTGCGGCATACCTCTTCAGGGGAAAGGCTAAGGCAGTAAACCCCGACAGAAAATCCGGAGCCGGAGTCCCTAAGGCGGTTTGACGTTGTAGTCAACACCGGCAACTCCTGCGGCGCACCTGAAACCAAGCTGTATTGACTCCGTGTTTCCCTTGGATCCTTCAGCTGCGAAGAGAGGGGGGTGTCTGCTGCATGGGCAACAGCAGACCCTCCATATCACCCTGCCCAGGCTCTGTAGCTTCAGCTTCACTGGAGAGGACACTCCAGTGACATCGCAAGATGTCGATTCAACACAGGAGGAGACAGATACCGTGTCACTCCCGAGTCGGACTGCACAGCCATTCTCGGCGGTGCAGATAGACTCTTAAGAAGCTACACCATCATCTCTCGAGACGGACGGCTGCCGACGAGTTATTTTTATTACTTTTTTCTTTTAATCTTCATAATAAATTTATATGTGATTTACCCACCATCATTACAACATCAGAATATTCTGAATTTAACTATGCATTTATTTTACCAGTGAGATTTATACTTTCTTATGTTTTCCTGTTACAAATTAGTATCCTTGCATTTCAGCTTGAAGATGTTTCATTAAAATTTCTTGTAAAGTCAGTCTAATGGTAATGAATTCATTCAGTTTTGCTTGTCTGAAAAACTCTTTATCTTTCTTTCAGTTATGAAAAACAACTTACCAGAGAGGATATTTTGGGTTGGTGCTTGTTTCTTTCAGTATTTTGAATATATTATGCCATTCCCTTCTGGCCTATTTTTCTGCTGAAAAATCTACTGACTGTGTGATATGAATACCCTTTTATATAATATGCTGTTTTTCTCTTACTGCTTTTGAGATTCTCTCCTTGTCTTTAATTTTTGACAATGTAATTATAATGCCTCAGTCTGAGTTTCTGGATTCATCTTATTTGGAACTCTTTGGGTTTCCTCAATCTAATTCTTTCCCCAGAATAGGGAAGTTTTTAACCATTAATTTTTCACATAAAATTTCTACCTGTTTTTCCCCTCTCATCTTCTTTTGGCACCCTTATAATGCAAATATTGGTTCACATGATAATGTCCATAACCTCTTAAGCAATCTTCATTTTTTTATTCTTTTCTTGTCTGCTCCTCTGACTGGATAAATTTCATTGCCCTGTCTTTGAGTTCAGTGGTTTTGTTGTTGGTTTTTTTTCATTTGATCTAGTCTCCTGTTGAACCTTTCTATTGATTTTTTTTCAGTTCAGTTATTGTATTCTTCAATTATTGTATTTCTGTCTGATATTTTCTTATATTTTCTACCTCTTTATTAAAATTCTCATTTTGATCATGCATTGTTCTCTTGAACATTTGATAACCATTATTTTTGATGCATTACCCAGCAGATAAAAAATTATCTATCTTCGTTTTATTAAGATCTGTTTCTAGAGTTTTATCTTGTTCTTTTGTCTCAAACATATTCCTTTGTTTTTATACTTTCCTCAACTTGCTATGTTGTTTTCTGCACATTATATAAAACACTCACTTCTCCGGTCTTTATGGAGTGGTGTCTTATAGGAGAGGGACTTTATCATGCAGTTCAGCTTTAACTTTTGATTGTCTCTCACACATTTGTGATTGTCCAAACCACCTTCTTTGTGGGTCCTGGTAGTTGAGGGTATGCCAAGACCTAACAGTGTCTCAAAGGGAAGGATCTCAGTCAGCACATAGATACAAGCTGATTTGAAACAAGACCCTTATGCAGCAGCATTTAAAGTATATAAATATACTTCTTTCAAGGGAAGGCTGGAATATGGGAGTTCTGTCTGTTCTCTCTGCACTGAGCTTGGGTGGGGCCTGGGGGTGCTGTCTTAACTGTTTCTTTGTTTGCTACAGTCCTGAGACCTGAAAACACAAGCCCCACTAGCCATCAGAAGCAGGTGATTTCAAGTAGTGCATACCCTGGATGGTAGCCACAAAAGTTGGGGTACCAGACATATATACAAGCTCCTTTTAGGGAAATACCAGCCACCTGGAGCTGAGCAAAGGGAGAACATGGAGATGATTCTCAATGGCATGCTTGGTCTCCTGGGAGGATTGCAACTGGCCTCTAGATGTGTACTGTAAAAGAAGTCTGATCTTCAGGCTACAGATTCTGAGATCTATCAATAGGCCTCTTTCTGGGAAAGACTGGAAGATGGGGAATTCTTTTTGCTCCTTCTACACTAAGTCCTGAAAGGACAGTCTGACAAAACCTTGCAAGCCCATTAAAAATGGTTTCTTTTTTGCTATAGTCAGGTAAGTTTCTTGGATACAAGCACTGTTGGCTTTCAGAGCTAGGTGTTTTAGGAATCCATCATTTAGGTGGAAATCCTAAAAGCTGGGACAAGATATGTTGGAGTTGGGGGTTTCCTCTTGATTGTATGTTGCTGTGTGGGGTAGGGGTTTGTGACAAGAGTATATTTCAGCCTTTCCTGTCTATTTTGATGTGTTTTTTCCTAGTCAACCAATGAGTCATTCAGCTACTTTATGGATTTCTTTTAGAGGAAATTGTTTCATATATAATTATAGATTTGATGTGCTCCTGAGAGGAAGAGAGCTCAGGAACCTCCTATGATGGACCAAATCGCACAGCCAGGTTTTGGAAACCATGGTCTTGAAGTCATTTTAATATCTCAGATGAAAATAATTATTCTCTTAAAATACATCACTTGAGTGACCCCTGGTAGTTCTACTCCATCCTTGTGTTGCTTGGTCCTTCACAACGAAGGTATGTAAATAATGAACCTGAGTTCTTGTAAGATGCAGAAGAGACTTAGAGGTAAACTATCACTTACTCTTTCATCCTGAACAAAACTCGAAGACATCAGACACTAAATAATGGCACATGCCACTCAGGAAGGCCACACAGCATGACACCTCATAAAATAAGGTAAACTTAGTCCAAAAAAGAGAATAACAAAGACACTAGAGAACAGATGCCTCAGCAAATCAAAGCAATCAGAAAAAAAAAAAAAACGCTAACCATATATTATGGTCTTTCTATTAATATTGGGGATGGGAGTGAAGGATTAGTAAAGAATATGGGGTATGGCAAAAGTAGATTTACAGTTGTGAATACTTGAAACAGTTTATTCTTATATTCTTATTTATTAATTATTATTATTTTCCATATGAACAACTATAAATCTACTTTGCCATACACTGTATAGAGTTTTCTAAGGTTAAGATATGATAATAAGCCTGAACATCTGGCTGGCCTGACCATCACCCTAGGCATCAGTATCCTGAGGACCCTGAAAGGATCTGCACATGAAGGAAAACTTCTTGATCACCCAGGTATGCTATCTGTTAGATCAGGACCCAAAGCCACAACAGTTGTCCAAGTTGAAAGGGAGCAGTAAGGAAACATTTCTGCCAAGAAGGGGAGAATGTAATAGCTCAAGGGTGGCCCTGACACATTGTAATGGAAACCATCCTCCAAATTCAGGGACCTTCTTTGCAGATATCTAGTCACACAGTGTGTTGTCTAATATGTTCAGAACTTATTTTGGAGAATGGCAATTACTTTATACTTTTCCAGAGCTAAGTCATAGTATGTACATAATTGCTAATGTATATGGACATGTTTGTGTGGGTTCCCATGTATGTGTGTACACACACATACAGATCCACATCTAAACATAGATATATTTACTGGTATTGCGAACCAAAACATGGTTTAGCTACATAGCATGACAAGAACACAAATGGGGGAAACAGAAACAGAATATTTCTGCATATCACTGTCTGCCAATACCAATCTTACTCCAGTCTGAAACTCCAGTGAAATGTAATCCTCACCATCTGCTAGGTTTTTTAAAATTCTTTTATGTTAATGTCTGTTTTTTATTTTTTTATTATTATTACTTTTTAATTTAATTTTTTGGTTTTTCAATTACACTTGCCCCATTTTTTTCCCATTGTTCCTCCGCACCCAGCCCACCTCTTCTCCCACAATCATATCCCTCCCCGTTGTCCATTTCCATGAGTCATTTATACACGTTCCTTGACTAAACCCTTCCCTTACTTATCCCCCTTCTCTCCCTCCCTCTTCCCCCCTATTGACTGCTATTCTGCTCCTTGTCCTATTTAGTTCATTTGTTTATGTTCTTCTTTAGTTTCCTGTATTAGGTGATATCATATGGTATTTTTCTTTCTTTGCCTCGCTTATTTCACTATGCATAATTAATTCTCTCTAGTTCCATCCATGTTGTTGCAAATGGCAGGAGTTTCTTCTTTCTCTCTGCTCCATAGTATTCCATTGTGTAAATATACCACCGTTTTTTGATCCAATCATCTACAGATGGGCACTTAGCCTGTTTCCAGCACTTAGCTATTGTAAACAGTGCTCCTATAAACATAGAGATGCATAAGTTCTTTTGAATTAGGGTTTTAGGACTTTTTTGGTATAATCCTAGCAGTGGAATCACTAGTTCAAAAGGCAGTTCCATTTTTATTTTTTGAAGTAATTCCATACTGTTTTCTATAGTGGCTGCACCAGTTTGCATTCCCACCAACAGTGCAGCAGGGTTCCCATTTCTCCACATCCTCGCCAGCACTTGTTGTTTGTTGATTTGCTGATGATGGCCATTCTGACTGGTGTAAAGTGGTATCTCATTGTGGTTTTTATTTGCATCTCTCTGATGGCTAGTAATGTTGAGCATTTTTTCATGTGTCTATGGACCTTCTGTATGTCCTCTTCAAAGAAGTGTTTGTTCAGGTCCTTTGCCCATTTTTTAATTGGGTTGTCTGTTTTCTTGATGTTGAGTCATATAAGCTCTTTATATATTTTGGAGATCAGTCCCTTGTCTGTGATATCATTGGCAAATATGTATTCCCATATGGTTGGTTTCCTTTTTATCTTGCTGATGTTTTCTTTTGCTGAGCAGAAACTCTTTAGTTTGATGAAGTCCCACTTGTTTATTTTTTCCTTTATTTCTCTTGCCTTAGGAGTTGCATTCGTGAGGATACTGTTATGTGGGGTATCTGAAATTTTCCTGCCTATGTTTTCCTCTAGGACTTTTATGGTGCCACGGCTTACATTTAAGTCTTTGATCCATCTTGAGTTTATTCTCATGTGTTGTGTAACTTGGTGGTCTAGTTTCATTTTTTTTTTTTTTTTTTGCATGTCCCTGTCCAGTTCTACCAGCACCATTTGTTGAATAGGTTCTTTTCACTCCATTTTATGTTCCTTCCTCCTTTATCAAATATTAGTTGACTGTATAGTCCTGGATTTATTTCTGGACTCTCTATTCTGTTTCATTGATCTATATGTCTGTTCTTATGCCAGTACCAGACTGTTTTGATTACCGTGGCCTTGTAGTATAGTTTGATATCAGGTATTGTGATTCCTCCTACTGTGTTCTTCTTCAAGATTGCTTTGGCTATTCGGGGTCTTTTTTGGTCCACATGAATTTTTGGAGTATTTTTTCTAGGTCTGTGAAATATGTCATTAATATTTTAATAGGGATTGCATTGAATCTGTAAATTGCTTTGGGTAATATGGCCATTTTGATGATGTTGTTTCTTCCCATCCAAGAACATGGTATTTGCTTCCATTTATTTGTATCTTCCTTAATTTCTTTCTTCAGTGTTATGTAGTTTTCTGAGTACAGGTCTTTTACCTCCTTGGTTAAGTTTATTCCTAGGTACTTTATTTTTCTTGTTGCTATGTAAATGGGATTTTTCTTTCAGTTTCTATCTCTGAGATTTTACTATTGTTGTACAGAAATGCCTTCGGTTTCTGAATATTGACTTTGTACCCTGATATTTTGCTGATTCACTTATTAGTTCAAGTAGTGGTGTTTTTTTTTTTTTTTTTTTTTGTTTGTTTGTTTTTTGGAGTATATAAGGTTTTCTATGTACACTATCATGTCATCTGCAAATAATGACAGTTTTACTTCCTCTTTTCCAATTTGGATGCCTTTTATTTCTCTTTCTTGTCTGATTGCTGTGGCTAGAACTTCCAAGACTATGTTGAATGGGAGTGGAGAGAGTGGACATCCTTGTCTTGTTCCTGACCTCAGGGGGAATGCTCTCAGCTTTTGCCCATTGAGTATGATGTTGGCTTCAGGTTTATCATATATGGTCTTTATTATGTTGAGGTATGCTCCCTCTATTCCCATTTGGCTGAGAGTTTTCATCATAAATGGATGTTGTACTTTATCAAATGCTTTTTCTGCATCTATTGATATGATCATGTGGTTTTTTCTTTCATTTTGTTTATGTGGTGTATTACATTTATTAATTTGTGAATTTTAAACAAACCTTGTATCCCTGGGATGAATCCCATTTGATCGTGGTGTATGATCTTTCTAATGTGTTGCTGGATCCTGTTTGCAATATTTTGTTTAGGATTTTAGCATCTATGTTCATCAGGGATATTGGCCCGTAGTTTTCTTTCTTTGTTGTGTCTTGACCTGGTTTTGGAATTAGGGTAATACTGGCTTCATAGAACGAGTTTGGGAGTTTTCCCTCTTCTTGGATCTTTTGGAACAGTCTGAGGAGGATAGGAGTTAGTTCTTTCCTAAATGTTTTGTAGAATTCGCCTGTGAAGCCATCCGGTCCAGGGCTTTTGTGTGCCGGGAGTTTTTTGATTACTGCTTCAATTTCACTAGCTGTTATTGGACTATTCAGGCTTTCTGCTTCTTCTTGATTCAGTTTTGGAAGACTATATGTTTCCAGGAATTTGTCCATTTCCTCTAGGTTGTCAAATTTCTTGCCATACAGTTGTTCGGAATAATTTCTTACAATCCTTTGTATTTCTGTGGTATCGGTTGTGATTTCTCCTTTTTCATTTCTGATTTTATTTATTTGGGTCCTCTCTCCTTTTTTCTTGATGAGCCTGGTTAAAGGCTTGTCAATTTTGTTTATCTTTTCAAAGAACCAGCTCAGGCTTATGTTGATCTTTTGAATTGTTAGTTTAGTCTCTGTGTCATTTAATTCTGCTCTGATCTTGATAATTTCCTTCCTTCTACTTGATCTGGGCTTTGCTTGTTGTTCTTTCTCTCGTTCTTGTAGCTGTAGGGTTAAATTTTTTATTAGAGATTCTTCTAGTTTTTAGGTAGGCCTGTATTGCTATGAACTTTCTTCTCAGGACTGCTTTTGCTGTATCCCATAGGTTTTGTGTTGTTGTGTGTTTATTATCATTAGTTTTCAGAAACTTTTTGATTTCTTCCTTGATGTTATTGTTAACCCATTCATTATTTAATAGCATGTTATTCGTTCTCCATGAGTTTGAATGTTTTTGAGTTTTTTCCTTGAGGTTTATTTCCAACTTTAAGCCATTGTGATCTGAGAAGATGATTCATATAATTTCAATTTTCTTGAATTTTTTGAGGCTTGTTTTCTGTCCTACCATGTGGTCTATCTTTGAAAATGTTCCATGTGCACTTGAGAAGAATGTATATTTTGCTTCTTTGGGGTGAGAAGTTCTATATATATCGACTAAGTCCATTTGATGTAGAGTGTTGTTCAGTGCCTCAATATCTTTTGTGTTTCTTTGCTTCGAAGATCTGTTCATTGTTGACAATGGGGTGTTAAAGTCCCCTAGTATGAGTGTGTTGCTGTCTACATCTTTCTTGGAGTCTTTCAAAATTTTTCTTACATATTTGGGTGCTCCTAAGTTGGGTGCATATATATTATAAGGGTTATATCTTCTTGATGGATTTTTCCCTTAAGTATTATGAAATGTCCTTCTTTATCTCTTTTTATTGCCTTTGCTGTGAAATCTGTTTTGTCTGATATAAGTATTTCTACCCCAGCTTTATTTTCATGTCCATTTGCTTGAAATACTTTTTTCCATCCCTTCACTTTCAGTCTGTGTAGATATTTTGTTCTAAGGTGGTTCTCTTGTAGACAGCATATATGTGGGTCATTTTTTCTAATCCATTCAGCTACCCTGTGTCTTTTGATTGGAGCATTTAATCCATTTACATTTAAGGTTATTGCTGATAAGTACTTATTCATTGTCATTTTCCTCCTTTGTACTCATATTCCTCTCTGTCTCTCTCTGTTTCTTCATCTTCTTAAAGCAAACCCTTTAACATCTCTTGCAATGCTGGTTTGGTGGAGATGTATTCTTTTAGCCTTCTTTTGTCTTGGAAACTCCTTATTTCACCTTTCATTTAGAAGGAGAGCCTTGCTGGGTAGAGTATTCTTGGTTGTAGACCTTTGTTTTTCATTGCTTGGAATTTTTTTTGCCATTCCCTTCTGGCTTGTAGTTTTTCTGCTGAGAAATCTGATGATAGCCTTATTGGAGCTCCCTTGTATGTTATTAGGTGTTTCTCTCTTGCTGCTTTTAGGATTCTCTCTTTTACTTTCAATGTTTCCATTTTAATTATGATGTGTCTTGAAGTGGGCCTGTTGGGGTTCATCTTCATTGGGACCCTCTGTGCTTCCTGGACTTGCGTGACTCTTTCTCTCCTCATGTGAGGGAAGTTTTCTGTCATTAGTTTTTAAAAGAGGTTTTCTATCCCTTGCTCTTCTTCTTTTCCTTCTGGAATTTCTTCGATACGGATATTACTACGTTTTATGTTGTCCTGCAGCTGTCTTAGAACATCTTCAGTCTTGTTCAGTATTTTTTCATTTTGTTGCACTGTCGGGAAGTTTTTGTCTACATTGTCCTCCAGCTCGCTGATCCGATATTCTGCTTCCTCTAACCTGCTTTTACTTCCTTCTACTGTGTTCTTCAATTCAGAGATCGTATTTTTTATTTCCTCATGGCTCTTATTGATAGCTTCTATGTCCTTTTTCATGCTGGTGTAATTCTCAGTAAGTTCCTTGTAGTTTTCCTGGAGTTCTTTGTAGTTTCTGCTGAGCTCATTGAGCTTCTCCATAATCCATGTTTTGAATTCCATATCTGATAGTTTTCTCCCCTCTATTTCATTTAGCATTCTTTCTGGGGATTCTACCTCTGGTTTCGATGGGGGGTTGTTTCTCTGTCTCCCCATTTTTGTGACTCCTATTGTTTCTTGGTGCTTCTTCTGCACTTCCTAGATCTGCCCCTGGTGGTGTCAGATCATTTGCCAGTCTGGCCCTAAGCAGCCTGTTGGAGACTTCCAGGGATCTACTGCCTTTGTCTGTCTTCTTTAGTTGTTAATTTATTCAATCTGTGATTAGCCATCAGGCTTAAGGACCGTGGGTGTGGCAGCTTAATTCCTGTATGCCGGGCTTTTATTTCCCCTTAGTCTGATGCCACTTGGAGGGGAATGGTCTGCCTGCAGTACTGGGGATGAGTCAGCATTGGGACCTGGTCGACAGTTCCCCTAGTTCTCCCCTCAAAGCCACCTCGCCAAACTCTCCCCAAGTGTCTCCGGTCCTCTCTGCCTTCCCTCTGCTTGAGCCCAGGGTAAGTGGGGGCCAAAATATTTTCATATATGATCCACTTAAGAGCTCTTTTTCTCCTGATGTTTCTCTCTGGCTAGCAAGAAACCCTGTGCTTTTCGCTTTTCACAGCTGGATACTATTTTACTTTCCACTCTGTTGCTGTGTAGGCTGGGGAGCCCAGCTGGGTGTTTAGACCCTGCCCTTCTCAGGGGGAACCCCCGGCTCCTGAGCTGTTTCTCAGTCCCTTCAGCTGCCACCCATGGGAGCCCAGCCAGCCCTTCCAACTCTCCGCACTCTCTGCTGGTCATGTTGTGATGTAGTGGCCTTTTCTGTCTCTCCGTGGTTATAAGACTTCGCTCCAGCTAGTGTTTGGGTGGTTAATCCAGATGATTTCTCCAAAATTATGTTGTAAATCCAGACTGGTCCTGGGAGGACGTTAGTGTAGCTTCCACTTACTCCTCCGCCATCTTGGATCCTCTGATAAGAATTGTTTTTAAAGAGGAAAAATATGACTTATGAGAGAGGGGATGATAGATTAATAATAGTAGCAAGTAGTGTCAAGACTATGCAAGACAGTAGGTAATATTTACACTGTATGTTAATAATAATTGAAGAAAAAGAGGGAAGAATGCAGAATATAGTAAGAAAGTGGAATTGTATAGTATTCGATTTATATAGTAGTTATATTCTATTCATTTAGTGTGAAAGGGAAGCTAAACAAAACAGCCAAACAAATAAACAAAAATTTAAGAGGAAAGATGAGAAGGAGAGATGGTATGAAACAGATTAAAGAGATAGTTTAAAAAATTTTTTTGAAATAGAAATTAAATTTAAAAATTAAACAAAATTAAAATAAAATACAAATAAAAAACTAAAATAGAAATAAAAATTTAAAAAATACAAAAGGAAAGTTTTTACTCAGTTCAGCCTTTGAGTGTCGTCTTCTTTTTCTGGATTCACAGCTGGTCTAATGAGGCGGGCCAGAGGTTCCTGATCCTTGCAGCAGCAGAGTGCGCCTGCGTGCAGTGTTGGCGCGCATCCAGGTTACTCCCGCGTGCCCGCAGTGGCCGGTGTGTTCGTTTGGCACCTGTTGGAGCCAGCTGGGGTCCTTGTGCGCACACGGTGGCCGCACGCTAGCCTCAGGCCTGCTGAGCTGCGCCCCAGGAGTTGGTCTCTCACCCCTTGGGGAGGGACCCCGGACACTTGTGCTCAGTGGAAGTGAGCGTCTGTGAGTCGCCGCCGCCCACTGTTCCCGTGCTGCAGCCGCCCGCCTTCCCTCACCCGTCTGGGCGGGCATGAGCAGAGCTAGCGCAAGTGGGCTGTGCTCCAGCCTGGCGCCCACTGGGGCTGGCCAGGGGTGTCTGTCTAGTGTCTTTAATATATAAAGAGCTCTGGAGGGCAACTTCCAGGGGCAAAGAGTACAGAGGGTTGGAGGAAGAGATTCATGGAAGTAAAGTGAGGACCCTGAGGCAGGAATGAAACACAGATTTGTGTCTTGGAGGCCTCATCCTGGCCAGTGCTCGGTTTTTGAAAACGGTAAAACACAGCATACATCCCCAGAGATCAAATATTTCTCTGCTTCCTATATGGCCATGTCATACAAAGCTTCATACCCAAGTGGCTGCCTATTAAATGTATTTTAATGATTCTGGTGAGATACCAAGAATCAAATAACCAATGCAGAGATATCAAGCCTGTCTGCTTGTGTGCTAAGATGTGATGAATTTAGCACTGAAGGTTAAATCCATGGGAAAGAATGGGTTACTGGCATCTACAGCCACTTAAATAGTTAACCAAACAGCTTTGTTCAAAGGAAAACTATCACTAAAAAAGAAAAAAAAAAACTTCGATTGTAAAAAAATTTTTAAATAGTGATTAATGGATATACTTAACAGGGTATTGTTTACATCCATCTCTGTCATAAGTTGCCCTGGTAGCTTTTGCAGACCTTTATCTGTGTTAATTTTGAAAGAGATTATTATGAAAATTATGTCTCAGGATGTCACCTTTCCTATTTTGGACTGGGTGGTAGGCTCTCTAAAAATGTAGTCTGGAGCTTAATGAGGGTGCCGCCTCTGTGCCACTGAAGAACAGAAGATGAGAAAATATTGCCTGCTTCTCTCTGAACAGAAAATGTCCCTGTTTCTTTCAGTGCCATGTTCAGGGACAAAATCAATGTCTATTCCTAGAATCAGGCTTCGGTAATAACTCAATATTAAATGCTTGACTGAACTGGGTTTTTTTCCTTCCTTCCTTCCTTTCTTTCTTCCTTCCTTCCTTTCTTCCTTCCTTCCTTCTTTCCTTTCTTTCTTCTTCTTTGTTTTTTGCTGATTTATTTATTTACTTTAAGTTTAATCTTCATTGTATTTTTTTTTCTATTACAGTTTATTCCCCTTATACCCTCCTCCCACCAACAATCACCAGACTGTTGTTCATAATCCATGAGTCCTTTTTCCTTTTTGCTCAATCCCTCATGGCCTAACCCCTGCCCCACAACCTGTCATCAGTGAATTTGTCTCTGTTTTCCTTGTTAGTTGAGTTTGTTCATTAGATTCCACATATGAATGAAATCATATGGTATTTGTCTTTCTCTGACTAGCTTATTTCACTTAGCATAATGTTCTTCAGGTCTATCCATACTGTTGAAAAGGGTAAAATTTTCTTCTTTTTTATGGTCAGGTAGAATTCCATTGTGTAAATGTCCCATAATTGTTTTATCTATTCATCTATTGATGGACACCTGGTCTGCTCCCATATCTTGGCAATTGTTAATAATGCTGCAATGAACATAGGGATGCTTAAGTTAATTTGCATTAGTGTTTTGTCCAAAATGCAGATCCATTTTTAATTGTTTGAGATATCTCCATACTGCTTTCTACAGTGGCTGTACCAGTCTGCATGCCTACCAACAGTGCAATATGTTTCCCTTCCTCCACATCCTTGCCAGCACTTGTTTGTTGATTTATTGATGATGGCCATACTGACAGGTGTGAGATGGTATTTCATTGCAGTTTTAATTTTCATTTCTCTGATGATTAGTGACATTGAGCATTTTTTATGTCTATTGACCATCTGTATGTCCCCTTTGGGGAAGTGTTTACTCAGGCCATTTGCCCATTTTTAAAATGGGTTGGGTTTGGGGGGGTGTTTTGGGGGGTGTTTTTTTGGGGGGTGGTTGGTGTTAAATTTTGTAAGTACTTTGTAAATTTTGTATATTTACCCCTTATCAGATGTATAGGCAAATATGTTCTCTCATTCTATGGGTTGTCTTTTTATTTTGTTGATGTTTTCCTTTTCTGTGAAAAATCTTTTTAGATACAGAAAAAGCTTTTGATAAAATCCAGCACCAATTTATGATCAAAACTTTCAGCAAAGTGGGAATAGAGGGAAGATACCTAAACATAATAAAGTCCAATGTGGCAAACCCACTACCAGCATCATAGTCAATGGGAAAAACGTACAAGCATTCCCCTTAATATTGGGAACAAAGGGATGTCCACTTTCACCTCTCTTATTCAACATACTGGAAGTCCTAGCTACAGCAATCAGACAAAAAGAAGAAATAAAAGGCATATAAATAGGAAAGAAAGCAGTAAAACTGTTTTTATTTGCAGATGACATAATACTGTACATAGAGAACCCCAAAGATTCCACGAAGATACTATAAGAATTGATAAAGGAACTCAGCAAAGTAGCAGGATACAAAATTATTATCCAGAAATCAGTTGTATTTTTATATACCAATAACAAACTAACAGAAAGGGGAATTATGAAAACAATTCCATTCATAATTGCTTCAAAAAGAATAAAATAGCTAGGAAAGACCTAACCAACGATGGAAAAGACCTGTACATGGAAATTATAAGACACTAAAGAAAGAAACTGAAGAAGGTACAAATAAATGGAAGCATATACCATGTACATGGATAGGAAGAATTAACATCATTAAAATACCCATACTACCCAAAGTAATCTATAGATTGAACACAATTTCTATCAAGATTCCAATAATGTATTTCACAAAACTAGAACAAATATTTCAAAAATTTATATGGAACCACAAAAGGCCCTGTGTAGCAATAGCAATCCTGAGAAAAAAGAACGAAGTTGGAAGAATTGCCCTACCTAATATCAAACTACACTACAAGGCCATAGTAATTAAAACAGCCTGGTACTGGCATAAAAACAAACACTTAGATAAATGAAACAGAATAGAGAGCCCAGAAATAAACCTACACCTTTATAGTCAATTAATATTCAATAGAGGAAGCAAGCACATACAGTGGGCTAAGGATAGTTTATTCAACAAATTGTGTTGGGAAAATTGAATAGATATGTGCAGAAAAATTAAACTAGACAACCTTATTACACTATATAGAAGAATAAACTCAAAATGGATCAAAGACCTAAATGTTAGACCTGAAACAAAACAAAAACAAAAACAAAACAAAACAAAAAATCCTAGAAGATAACATAGGCAGCAAAATCTCGGACATTGCTCTTAGCAATAGTTTGTTGGATATATCTCCCCATGTAAGAGAAAGAAAATAAAAGATAAACAAATTGGACTACATAAAACTGAATGGGATTCTTTCTAATCAGCTGCAGTATATAATCTAAAGCCACTTTATAGGAATACAGAGTCATAAATAAAGAACAGGGTCCTAAATAATCCATATGCTATGTAAGGAAGGGATATGATGTCTGTTATTAATAATATGGTTGGATTAGCTCCACATGACTCTAGAGCCCTATAACTCTAAAGCAGCTCTGTCATATTTGAAGGAACTGCTACTAGGTGACAGGAGACTCTCTTAGTTACAGAATCTGGAAATCTTGATTTTTTTTTCTGAATACCTTCTAAAGTATTAGCGATTTTGGTATACCACAATTTAACTGCTTTAATTTAATTGAGTAAAGTGTTCAATTGAGATTCATTGGCCTACTTACAATCTAGTAGGAAATTACAGAATACAAGATATAATTTTAAACACAGAACTAAAAGAAAAGGGAAAGCCAAGCACGTCTGATACCTTCCTGGTGCTTGGTGTTAGCGTCTGCCTCCACTGGGCTCTGTGACTCATGGACAAACTTGCAGTAAGTCTATCCACACACATTTGTCACCACACTGAGGGTCATTGTACTGCCCAATCCAGATTCCTGGGTCATAGTCTCAGGCTGGCTTTGTAGAAACAAATCCTTTTCCTGAAAGGGACATTTTGAAAATGGTAGCATTTTCCACCCAAACAGCAAACGACTATTATACAAATCTTGATTTAATTTAAATAACATCACAGTTATCTTTTCTCTGTTGCTTCACAGACAGGCCTATTATGACATTTTATCAATTATTGATCCAGTCCCCTAATGGAGAGGCATGGTTATATGTGGCTAATCACATGCAAAGAGCACCTATGAGCACTATGATAAAGCTACACTTTCTGTGACTTTACCTATGAAAGAATTGGGGCTCAGAAAAATTAAGCAACTTATCCAGTGCCCTAGGGCAAGTGTATGACTGAGCTAAGAATCAGATTCCAATCATTCCCTTTTCACACAACAGTCATCGCCTTCAACTGGTTCACTCTAAGTTGCTCTTTCTGAGTGGGGAGATGGCTGGGAAAGAGAATGTTGAAGAGGGAGAAGGTTCAAGGTGACAGCAAATTCAAGTCAAGACCAGAAATCCAGAGTCCAAACAAAGATTGTCATGGAAACAGACCAGTGTCAGCAGCCCACATTCCTACAGGGAGAGCAAGGGCAAAATTAGCTGGGAACTGGACACTAAGACATGGGAGACAGAACTCTGATGCTGAGACAACAGACTGCCCCCAAGACCATATTCTCTTCTCACCTTGGTTACGCCAGTCCTCAGTAAGTCTTTCCTAATGCTCTACAGGTGAGACAAATGGGAAACAGCTGACAGGCTAGCGTCTGTGCAAGCATGGGCAGACCTCTTCCCTGGCAAAGGCATTCCCCTGACAGCTGGCAAGAGGAGAACCTGTTCCAAATCAAACCAAGTTGGATGGAAAAGCTAAGATGAAAAACAAACTCCATGCCATCCCTTCAAAACCTTCACATCCAATGGGAAGCAGCTGATGAGCTGGACCTTGGCTGGGGAGAAGGAAGCCTTTGCAGCTGAGAAATGACATATAAATGCCTGTGGACAGCTCCTCACAGGCAGTGGATTCCTGGATCCAGATGAAATCCTTGTTCACGGTAGTAGTCATGATAATAATGACAACAGCAACACTATTGCAAACTTGTTGTGATCAAACATTTAGCACCCATTTTCTTGTTTTATCACCCCAATCATCCTAGAGTTTCCCCATTTTACAGGAGAGTACCCAGTAGTCCCCACTGGTTAAGTGACTCACCCACTGTAAACAGAAGCACACACTCCTATAGAAGAATGTCCCCAAGTCTCAATCGATTGTCAGATCTCAAAGCCTGTGCTTTTCTATTGCAGCCTCTGAAAGTATTCTTCCCCAAACCACACGTGAGAACCTGGGAGTAGGACAAAGGCACCAGACTCACTGGGCTTTCTGTCTGTTCACTGGGAAGGGACACACATGCTGGTATCAAACTTTGCAGGTTTCAAAGGCATTCGTAGATCTTCTTTTTATTTTTAAAATGACCATATACATCCCTTTTCCTCCCAAAGATGCATCTTAAAATATATTTAAATGAAAATACAAATTTTAAACAAGAATATAGTTTCTTCACATCCCTCCTAAGAGCAATTTGCTTGATGATCTTTTCACAGAATTTAACTTTTATAAAAAATAGAAATTTTTACTTCAGAAGAATATTTCTGTTTTTAAAAGTTTTAGACAATATTATTTAAATTTCCAAAGTTCAATTTATGTGATAGTTCAGGGACTTGGGTGAATTTCACAGAAATATTCCCAGATAGCATAATTCCTACTTTTAGGGCAGGAATTATCAGTTCTAACAGCCAAAATATAGATAATCTTTAGCATTTTTGGCCTGTTAACCAGATAATTATTAGAGAGCATTACATGAAAAAGTAAATGTATTTCACTACTTCATCTGAAAGCTCTGTTGTTAATTTTAAACAGTTTTTATGGAAATCAGTTTTATGGAAGTTGGTTTAAGGGCACATATTAATAGTTGGTTGTTCCTGTCTGTGGTTTTTCTACAAATCCCAGCAAGACTCTCCAAAGAAACTCCCAGGGACTGGCATGCCTAAAAGAAGTCTCTTTACTAAATTGTACTGTCATTGTTCCCATTGGGCTCTTCTTAACATACACAGAAGCTGAAAAATAACACCAGAAAAATATTCTGGAAAAATGGTTCCCAACATTCTAATAGGTTACAGATAAGTTGGGAACCTTCCTGCCATTTTGTGTTTGCTAGCTTCCTTTTCTTTTGTCCAGTTTCATTACTTTCTTTTCTCTTCAGCCTCCTAGATTCTTGAGTTAACCCACTGAATCTTAACACACTCATGGACAGGGCCAACAGCCCTTTGCCTTGAAGGTCTTCAACTTACTGAGAGGGCCTCAGGCTCTGGAGTGTATTTCAACACAGTCTGCAGCAAAAGATGTTCGTATTAGGTCCAGTAAGGCGGGTATAAAGTATATTTCTGTAAAGATATTGAACTTATTTTAATAAAAGAGATTTTTTTAAATCACCACAGTTAGAATAATGTCCTTGGAGACCAGGGAAGCTTAACCAGATCAGCTCTATTAGGTCAAATATCAATCAGCAGAGCTCAGTGCCTAAGGATTACTATGTTAGGAGAGTAAGTCAGCATGTTAATGGTTCTTCCTGGTAGCGGTATTAACTGGTTCACAAGACTAAAAAGGATTATTGCCTGACACTTACGTATCCCTGCTGAACTTGGAATGCAACAGCTCAAATCTAACCAAAATTAACTACATCAGACACCGGTGATGTGGAAATAAAGATTGACTAAGGCAAATAGCAGAGAAAAAGGTCGAACTTGGGAAGTGTACTGGATCAGAAACCAGAAGACTTGAATCAGTCAGTCCTCAGTGTCCACCCCCAGGTCTGTAGGAGGCACTTGCTGTGTTAGTCTGCACTTCTCCCCTCTTCCTTTCTCCTCCAGCCAGAGCTGCCATTGGGGCTGTCTATCACAGGTTCACTACACATGATCCAAGCCAGCCAGTTGGAGCCCTGCCTTAGGAATTTCTGACTTTGAGCTAAGAGTAAATATGCACTGAAGCGGAATCTTGGCGACACAAGTGGCCATGTTTCCTACCACATAGAAGTAGCAGGTTTGTAGAAGGAACACAGGATGCTGACACACCAAGAGCAGCAGATACAGGAGAATCAGATAATCCAGTGACGGTCCAGCTCCAACTCCATCATTCTGAGGTCCAGATCCGAGGCCTTTCCCACAGTTTGGGTCCACCAGCTATCCTACCCCACTCATACCTGAGCTTACTTGACATGGGTTTCTCGCGCTTGACATTAAAAAATCCTGACGAACAGGAATGTTATGAATGAATCTCTCTGGGCCTCAGTGTCTTTGAAAAAACTTTTAAAAGCACGGTATTACTTGGAATGTACGTTTCTCTGCTGTCTGAGGGACCTGAAATAACAGTTTCTTACCCACAGGTAAAATTTCAAAGTTGGTTTGCCACTCTGCTCTGTGAATTTGTCAGGGTCTGAGGTGCCTTCTCACCAGAGGTTTTCAGGGCTGTTTACCAAGGAAATGACTGCACGGCAGGGTGGGAGTTGTTATTATTACTGCCTGGGAGGATTTGATCCTTACTATGGACCAATGAGCACGTGTGTTTCCTGTTCTTTTCTTTTCTGAGTAGGAGTTGTTACTGTCATCAGTCTAATCCTGCACCATCATTGTATATTGCATGTAAGCAGAAAGCAGATTACTTGTTTTTACTATGTAGAGGGACCTCATCTAGATGTGACAGAGGTGACTGTACTCTATGTCACCCAGAGATCCTAGACTTTGAGCTAGGTGCAGTGACTCAGTGGAACTTTAGGATGATCTCTTTATGGGCAAGGGCTGGATGTGGTCTATAAAGGAAAAAGAATGCACATATGCCTATGGATATCTGAGTGGCCAAAATGGGTACCGTGACAAAGACTGCTAATTGTTCCCAAATTGCTTCTTCTTTCCTTAACAGAATGCCCAGTTTTTAACTGGATGGACCATTGTAGATTAAATAGTACATATCCCAGCCTCCTTGCAGCTGGGAGTGGCCAAGTGATTGAGTTCCTGTTAATGGGATATGGCAGCAGGGACGTGTTCACCTACAGATCATGCCCTCTCTCCTCTTGTTCCTCCTGGTAGCTGACATGTAGACTGAGGGGCAGCCCATTTCCAGAGTGAGAACAAGACCTTAGAGATACAGAGGAAGTTGACAGGAAGATCCTGTATCCCCAGCATAGTGATGTCATTGTGTCAGCATTGGACTGTTATGAGAGAGAGAAATGTCTATCTTGTTTAAGCCACTTTCTACATTGGTCCCTGTTCAGGTGGCTTGATACTATTTCCTACTGTTACAAGAACTATGCATGTGCATATCCAAATAGGTACTCATTTCAAAAATGAAGTTTCTGTAAGTCAAGGACTAGACCTACTCAATTTTCTGTGTGAATCTCAAACTGCAATAAATGCTGGAGACATGAATTTAAGGAGATTAAAATGCCTCATCCTCCTTTCCCAGTTCCTTGGGGCAGCCATGTGCCTGCCTTGGAAGCACCACGCTGCCCAGGGTGTACCTCAGTCTTGCCAGGGAATGAAAGGCACAGGCTGCCCAGTCTAACTGAGGCTGGGCAGAATTTGAAATGAGCTGGTATTATTTAGGACATAGGTGCAGCTGCTTGGACATAGCAAAATGATAGGACCTCTGTGGCACTATGGCAGGTATGAACCTTGAGCAGTCCTAGGAGCAGGACTGACCTTTGTGCCCCAGCACCCCCAATCTTACCCCACAGCCCCATTGTTCACCAACTAAAGGGGTAGCATCCAACACACCTGGTTAACAAGGCTCGCAGGATCTTGCTTTAAGTCTGAATTAATGCACATTGTGATGAATTAAATGCTTTGAATCATCCTTGCCCATAGGTACCAGGCTATATTTCTCTATCTGTGTACATTCAAATGAGTTTCCACACTGGATGTCCCCTTCATTCCCATGCTTATTTTTCCTTCTTCCCATTGGAACTAGAGCCCTGTCTTCATGCCCATCTCCCGATACTCTGCCATGTCCTTGCCAGTTCCCTTCCTTGTTGGGACTAGCTGGGTTCTGCCATGAGTAAAAGAGACTCTCATGCCATTTCCCTGCATGCCAGTGATGTATCCTTCACTGATACCTACTTAACCACACTTGGGGCCATTGTACAGATTATAGTTTAAAGCTTTGGAATCAGAAGACCTGGATTCAAATCCTTGTTCCATCATTAAGTAATGAATGTGCCCTGAGATAATTAAACTTTTGAAACTTCACTTTCAAAATAAACAGAATGCTCATCTCACAGGTTTATTAATGAGAACTGAATGGTGCATAGTAAGTGGTCAAAAAATTATAGCTGTGTAGAGCTGAGCTCACTATTCACCTGACCATCACTCTTCAGCCATCAAGCTGCCTCTTAGCAATCAGCCTCTACAGGTGAGATATTCTCTCCCTTTCTCCCCAATCCATCTGAGTTCTGTCTTTGTTCTACCTGACAGTGTTGCCAATCTCCAGGTGAGTGTGCTCAGTCCCACACAAAGCCCTCAGTACATGTTTAGGGAATCAGTAAATGAATGAGCATATGAATTAAATATAGCACCAAATACCTACTCTAAGCAAAGATTTGTCCCAAATGATGTGGGACATACACAAAGTTGATAAGCATGGTGGCCCAAGGGTTCACCATCCTCTGTCCCTCAGTGTCATTGTCAGAAAGGACAGTATGAGTCAGCTGACACATCCTCTCATTGTGTCCATACTGCTGATAACATCCTAGAACTTACAGGAAGAGAATAACCATGAAGGAAGTTCATGTTTGCTTCTGAATTCCCGGGATTCACCCAACTCTAACATCATGGTGGCCTCTGAGGTAGACACGAGTCAGCTGAAGCAATCCGTTCTCCCTTTGCCCCTGTGGTGCTGCGTCACTGCATGCGCCTGTGGACGCCCACCTTTCTGCAGACCAATCAGCAGGAAAGAAAGGAGGTATCAAGGATGCACGTGCCATCAAGTGAGTCATCCTGCCAGAAACAAATTTCCAGGCTCTGGCACAGAACCCAGGAGCAGCTGCTTGTGCCTTGGGAATGGCACGGGCCTCTGAGTGATAAAACTGAAAAAAATGTCAGGAGAAAACTTCCCTGTCTACTGGGCTTATAAACATGCCTCCTATACCATAAACAAGGACAGGTCCCCACGCCATCACCTCAGAGACTCACCCTTTAATACTGCCACAGGATTAAGACCAAAGAACAATGCCTATGAGGCTTTTCTCCAGAGAACATCTCAGCCTTGCCTTGGGGTCCTGTGTACCTAAGTAAAAACCATCTTTCCTGAGGTTGTTCTCTATTCTCAAGTAACTCCTAAAAAATAGTGCCGCTATTTTAGATAGGGGCAGGAATGAAAATGATGTTATGAAGAATTGAGGTAACAAAGAAGTAGGAAATTTTGTGAAAGAAAGATAAAAATAAAGATAGATGGAGGAAAGGGAAGAATTAATCTTGAAAGAACCAGTTGATTGTTTACACAACCAGAAACAAACAGGCCAAAGATACCCCATTGGGTTTATGGTTGCAAGAACCCACCACATATAGACCAGCAAGTGGCACAGATGATGGGACATGGAGTGTGAGTGCATCATGGCAGTCAGAAATGTTATTCAAATAATTTACAATGATTTTCCTCTTGCTGTCCATCCCAACATATTGGTGTCTACAAACAGAAGCAGTGTCTGTGGAGAGGTTCTAACCCTTCAGGCATGGGGCTGCTGTGGTACAGATTTCCCCCGTGAGCACTCTCTCTGTACATCCCTCTCCCAAGTCCCTGGGATTTCCTCTGGGCAGAGCAGATGTTCCCACGGGACTACATCCACTGACATGGCCCTGGCCATCTGATCTAGAGGGAAGCCGTGACTGGTGGGCAGATAGAGAAGCTGTGGCTAAGGAATCTAGGACTTCCATGGGCTCTTCTCACCCAGGCCTGCATTTCGGTATATTCCACAAGCCAAGCAAGTGATAGGAAGGAGAAAGACAGCACCATTTATTTTGGCACTTAACTTTATTCATTATAGTAATTGATTAATCGCTGGTGCATGTTAGCCCTTTTCTCTGCATAAGTTATGGGATAAGGACCATGTCCTAGTCATAGTGACATTCTGTACAGTGTCGAGCAGGGTGGCAGCTACATGGTAGAATAGAGAGAGTTTGAAAGTGGATATCCAAGCTTCAAGTCTCTGTTTCTGAACTTAGTTGACCATTCTAACTGCCCTCTTATCTATCTGCCATCTGTGGCAAAGGAGCATGAAAGTTTGCCAAAATTTTGTAAACTCTTAAGCAAAAGACCTGGAATGTCTGTCACTTCTAGAGGCCTCCTGCCAAGCACAGAACGTTAAAGTTCACTTCTTATCCTTGCCGTCCACTTATTCTGTGCCATATGAATCTACTCTCCACCCTCAGATGACCTCCCTTGAAGAAGCACAGGCACTAGCTCACATCAGGGTCAGCTTTGCCAACAGTCACAGATTTCGGGACCACAGTGCCTCTTCTCTTTTCCTGGAGAACATCCTAAATTTCCTCTCATCTTAATAGTTGGGGTACTGAGAATTGGATAGGAATGGCAAAAAGAAGGACTCAGAGGACTGAGTTTCCTATATCCCATTCTCCACTTTCTGCTTCTACTCTTTGGCACAGTGGAAGAAGAACCAAGAGTAATCTAGTGCAAAGATGATGCTCTATAAATAGCTATTGAAATATTTGATACTAAAACACAAACTGTGATGGATTCTCAAGCGTCACTGAAAGACTGTTAGGAAATTCCCTTTCCTACAGGATAACTCTTGGAATCTTGTTAATTGGGTTACTCTCGAACCATGGGAAAGAATAAAATAAGTATCTCATATGTTACATATAGGTTAGTAACCATCAAAGGTTTATTTTCCTATCATTTCAGTTAAATTCAGCAAACACCAATTGCGTGTGGCTACATACAAGCCACTGGGCCAGGTGAAAGACCAGGATGAGATGGACACAACGTCTGCTCGCAGGGAGCACAACTCTATTGTGAGAACGATCAATTACAATTCATAAAGATATGTGAGATCCAAGTACTGTAATGCCCAATAGCATGACGGAGGCCAGGCAAGGCTGATTGAGAGAGTGTTGTTTCCCTAAGCTTTGAATAAAAGCTACAATTTTCTTAATTATCAGATTGTGCATGGTGTGGTTGGGGGCAGGTGGGTGGTGTTGGGGGGGGTGCTGAGTAGGGTAAGTGAGAATAAGGAAGAGCTGGCAGAGGAACATCATGAGCAAAAGAATGGATGGGGGAGCTCTTGGGGAGCAGTGGCAAACCTAATGTGCCTTCAGTGGAGGGTCTGTAGATGGTGAGAAGGGGCTGGAATGATGCAGTGGGACTGACTGTAAAGGGCATTGCACCCCTCCATGCTTGGGACATATTCTGGAGACTCCTAAATGATTTTACATTGAAAATGACCCGATTACATCTGCGTTTTAGAAAAGCTAACCCTAGCAGAGAGATTTATTTTACCTGTTAATGAACTCCAACAGATTGAGTATCTACTCTCTTACCTCTAACACCAACAAAGATGATATCATGACAAGGAATATTTAAGTACATAATGTGCGTATGGAATGGAGTGTGTTGTACATTGTCCTGATTCAGGGGTCCTTCAGTCTGTTACTAAGCCCAGCCAAGTACAAGTGTGAGGAGTGTCTTTTTCCCTTTTGCTGTCTAACTTGGTTAGGTGTCCAGAGCTCCATGTCTTTCTCCTAAACATTTTCAGAGATACTTTAAGGGAAGTTCTCCATGTGGAGTTAATCAGACCAGTAGGCATCAGTAGGGACACAGTTAGCCCCTGTCAGCTGAGCATCGTAAGAGGGGTGCTGGCTGTGGTTCACCCCAGCAGAGGCTGGGCAAGTGTGAGCACCAGTCCTGCTCCTGTCTTTCTGGTCCCTCTCACTGTGGCCACCCTTTTCTCTTGGTATGGTCATCTGTCCTCATGCAGGAGGCCAAGAGAGATGGAAGATGAAGTAGAGAGACTTGCACTTAGTTCATGAGGTTTTCTCACAATGTTTTCCATTAAAAGAAAAAAAAAAAAATCCCAAAAGAGGTGTCTTTTTCTCTGCTTTCTACTTTCATTTCCCCTTCAAAAGCCAGTGGTCACAGAATAGTCCAACAGCCTGACTGGGGAACAGGACAAAATGAAAAAGGAAAGACTGGGGGGAAATTGCTTCATTGTTTCATATCTCAAAAAATATTATCCTACAGTGAAGGGATGCTTTTAGTGATACTGGGCTTTATTAATATAGTTATTAAATACATGAAATGCTAAATTCTTGAAATTCATCAAATATTTTCCTATAGGCTTTTAAATTTATCCAAGTCACCAGAGCACAGGTATTTATCAGCCACTGAATACTAGTAAAGTCATCTGAGTCTTAAGTAATGCAGTAGTATTTCTATATAGACAAAACTTCAGAGTGATCGCTACTATCATTCAACCAGCCAGTTGGTTCCTCCCCAATGACATCACTACTCTGAGTAATTGTGCATAGAAAATATTTTAGCAAATCATTTCTTTTTATAAAAAATGAACTCAAGGTAGAAATAATTCACTTCATCCCTCAACTGTAAATCCTAATCTAGTCTAGTATATTCATATCTCCTTCAAACAGTCTCTGTAGGCTCCTTAAGCTTTCTAATCTCTTTCAAAAAATTGCTCATTTATGAAAAATAGTTCTCCTGGCATAATTGCTGGCCCTGTTAATCCTGCCCTGGACTCCTACCAACTTTGAAGGGCTCCCCACCGGGAAACCCCATTTCTGAGGTGCCAAACCTGTTGGAACAGTCTCTAGGATGCCATAACACTGTTCTTGCACCATATTTCACCCCCTGAAAAAAGTGCCAGAAGCTTTTATTTCTGTTCTGTGAAATGACATGGTCCAATATGTTTGAACAGGATAACCCTAAAGATGGTCCACCCAAGAACCCCAATGATACAAAAGCTGGTCTACTATTTTGAGATGCACTTACAGCGTAATGGAGCCTTGTTTCCCCCTTCAGGCAGTGCATTTTTATGTAGACCCTACATCCTCATTAGGTCCAGAAAAAGCTTCTCCGGGAGTAAGGGGGAGCCAGTCTATTGAAGGTTCTTGAGCTGGTGTTGTTTTTATATGCCTAATACATATATTTTTGAAAACTTTTCCCACTACCTGGTGGTCTGATACAGGCATTTTCTGGTGATCAGCTGAGTGGTCTTGGAAGAACACTCTAGACTCGGGCTCCTTTTCTTCTCTTTTCATTAACTTAAATCAAATAATGCCATCATGCCATATTTCTTATTATTTTTTATTATGTATGCTTGATTTTCATCTCACAGTAGACTTTCCAAAATTATATGTAAGTGGAGCAGTTATTCACATAGCATGAGACAGGTAGCGAAGTCCTTAATCACTGTAAAACATTATCTCTGCAGGTTTGTGTATGTGTGTGTGTGTGTGTGTGTGTGAGAGAGAGAGAGAGAGCACACGATTTTTTTTGCCTAGAAGTCCATCATTAGTGCATCACTAACTTGGAGTTTTAAAATGTATATTCTTTTTTTTTTTAAATTTTTGATTTATTTATTGTTTTTCTATTACTTTTTCCCTCATTGCTCCCCCCACCACCCAGCCCACCCCTTCTTCCACAGTCAATCCCCATGCTGTTGTCCATGTCCATGTGTTATTTATACTAGTTCCTTTACTAAACCCTTTTCCTACTTAGCCCCTTTCTCTCCCTCCCCTTCTCCCTCCCTGGTAACTGTTACTCTGTTCCTTGTTTACATGCCTCTGGTTCAATTTTGCTCATTTGTTTGTGTTGTTCATTAGTTTCCTGTATTAGGTGATCTCATATGGTATTTTTCTTTAATTGACTGGCTTATTTCACTAAGTATAATTCTTTCTAGTTCCATCCATGTTATCGTAAGTGGCAGGAGTTCTTTTTTTCTTTCTGCTGCATAGTACTCCATTGTGTAAATGTACCACAGTTTTTTGATCCACTCATTTACAGGTGGGCACTTAGGCTGTTTCCAGCACTTGACTATTCTTGACTGAGAGGAATTATCTTGTAAGTATACCTCTAGCGGGCCTAACTGATTAAGTCATTCTTCCTTTAAGTTTCAAAATCCCCTGAAATGTTCTTTAAAACTGCAGCTTTAGGGGCCCTTCCTCAGGTTAATGAAATCAGAAGCACTTGGTGGGAGGGGCCAAGGGTCTGTGCTTTTAACAAACACTCTAAGTAAGTGATTCTTAAGAATCCTAAAGTTTGAGAACCACTAAATTAAATATTGAGAATAGCTATTATTATCCTAGCTATGTAACATCTCCACTAAAAAAATGCTGAGGTCTCTCAAGATTTTATGTTTATGTGGGCTTGTTTTCAAAGAAACAGTCTGATGGCAGAATCTACAAAAATAATTTACAGCAGATACCATCACAATGGCAGGGCACGATGACTCACAGAGTTATTTACACCAAAAATATTCCTAATAATCTCTCCCGCTCCTTAAGTTTCTCTACTCTCAAAACACATATACCTATTAAAAATCTTTCTCTCTTATGCCCACACGCAAAAAAAAAAAAAAAAAAGGAAATTTTTGGAGAGCTGGAGAAATGTGAATATAAGCTATATGCAAAATGTTATTTTAGAATTATTAGTTTAGTTAAATGTGATAATAGTGTAGTTATGTAACTCAATGCCTTTAGTCTCAGGAGATTAATTAATTCTAAACTATTTGGATGTCATGGCATTTTCAACCTACTTTCAAATGGTTCAGAAAAATAAAAAGCATATATATGTATGTGTATTTATGTCTATATACACATATATACATGTACATACACACGTGTATATGTATACAAACGTGTGTGTGTGTAAGCAAGTGAAAGCAAATGTGGCTAAATGATACAGGTTGGCCAATCTAGAGTATTTATTATGTTA
The DNA here is from genome assembly GCF_987537825.1 of Furipterus horrens. Classification (NCBI taxonomy): domain Eukaryota; kingdom Metazoa; phylum Chordata; class Mammalia; order Chiroptera; family Furipteridae; genus Furipterus; species Furipterus horrens. Next base: position 97,366,074 of record NW_028327172.1, read on the forward strand.
TCTTCTAACTATTCTGAAGATTTAATTTTTTCAGAATTAAAAGTTGGGGAGAGATGAATCACCTTCTGTTTTTCTTGCTGCTCTCTTCCCACATCCCATGCCCTATCTCAGGTTGCCCACATCCTAGCTAGAAGTGACCGCCACTCCCTTGACCACATCAAATTACCATAATTCCTGGATTTCCCTTGTCAGCTATGGAAGCAACTAGAAGAATAATTATCTACTCTCATCCTAATTTTTTAAAAAGAAATTCCAGCCTATAAATTCTTCACACTGTATTTCAGGATATGCTTATCACTTAGCTTCTAACTAACAGTGAGTTGAACAACTTCATGGTGTCCAGCAGTCCTAACAGCCTGGAGAAATAGAATCCTGCGGATGGTCCAGGACCTGGTGGTTTCGATTCCATCTTTCAACAGATGTATAGAGGGCACATGGGTATTCCTGGTCTACTCTGTCCATGAGAACCCTCAAGAACAAATATCTTTTACTTACACTAAACCTACTCATCACTGAAACTCTTTCTCCTCTAACCACAGTTCTCTAGTAAATTCTTAGTGATGGATTATCTCACAAAATCGTTTGCATGATATGACCAAGTAAGACCATCCTTGAATGGCCAGAGAGGAGGTTTAACAATGTTCTAAGAAATGTCTTGTCTTTGCATCTGCCACTGAGGGTCCCAACCTCTCTGTGGTCACAGCACTCTAGAGATATTAGGAATGACAGGCCCAGAGTCCTTGGAATCAAGGGGAAACATGAAATACTGCATCCAGTAGTCAATCTGGGGTATTAAGTAAAGCAAGCAGCTAGAATTTTGTAGAGTTTGTTGGAGCTAAGACAAGCCTCATTAGCAATACCATGAGAAAAGCCATTGTGGTTAAATGCACTCTGATTATGTGGGGACACCCAGAAAGCAACCCCTCAGTGTAGAACCTCATTGAAAAGGTTGCGTCAGGAGGAAGGGGTTTTGGGAATCCCCCACTTGAGGACAGAAGCAAGAGAGAATATGAGACACAAAATCTAAAAGAGATGCTGGGCCTGAGCAGAACTTCTTTTAGCTGTACCACGATGACAGCATCACCCACTTCCTTAGTAAGGAGAAAATTAGAAGTGAATATCAGAAACTAACTGTGCCAGCTTGAATGATTGTCCCCGAAGGTAGCCAAGTCCTAATCACAGAATGTGTGACTATTAGTTTATATGGCAAAAAAAAAAAAAAAAAACATTAAATATGTGATAAATTGAGGATCTTGAGATGAGAAGATGATCCTGGATTATCTAGGTGGGCCCTCAATGTAATCACAAAGGTCCTTTAACAGAGAGGCTAGAACGTCAAAAGAAAGAGAAGGTATGTGACAAGAGAAGTAGAGATTGGAGTGATGTGGCCACAAGGCAAGGCCAAGGACTGCAGCAGCCTCCAGAAGCTGGAAGTGATAAGGAACAGATCCTCTCCTGGAACCCAGAAGGAACCAGCCCTCTTCACACCTTGACTTTAGATTCCAGAGCTATAAGAGACTAGACTTGTGTGTTTTAAGTCATTAAATATGTGGTGATTTCTCACAATGGCAGCAGAGAACTAATGTCTCAATTATAGAGGTATTTATTGTGTACAGTTAGCTTAAGTTAGCTAAATAGCAAGCTGCAGCTCTCATTCCAGTGTAGGTTCAGTACTTCTCATTAACTCCCACTTTTTGTATCTTCATAAAATGTTACATCAACAAATTCTACTAAAATTTGTGATAGACTATAGAGAGAGATTTGGAGGATGTACAGTAGTCTCTCTATATATCGCGGTTCACTTATCACAGCCTCACTGTATTGTGGGATTTAAAAAATATATATTTAATTATTTATCGCAGATTTTTCCCTATATCGCAGGATTTTTTGGTACTGTATACGTATGTTGTTAAAGTTACATAGGTTTAAGTGTGTAGAATATGTTTAAGAACATTAGTGTTTATAAAAGTGTGGAAAAGGTTAATAAGGGACGGGGAATGGTTTATAAGTGTGTGGGAAGGGTTTATAAAGCCTTTAAAAAATATATATATATATATATATGTATATATATATACACTAAAATAAATGTAAGGTTCCTATTTCGCGGATTTTCACCTATCGCGGGGGTCTAGCACGTAATACCCGCAATAAGTGAGGGAATACTGTAAACCCTACCCACTGAAACAGTCAAGGCCGGCTCTGTTTACAAGAAGATAAAAGATCCATGTTCTGTCAGGGTCACTAACATGAACACAGAGCCCATTCCTTTTCTGGCTGCCATCTGACCACACCACTCAGGACAACATGGGATTCTGGAACTTAGAAACTGTTTAACAACAGAGTTCCAAAGAGGCCAGCAGGAGGCGGTTTGATGTAATAGAAACATAACAGACACACGGGCATTTGAATCCTAGCTCCACAATGACCAGCTATAAATTCTGAGCTTCTAGTTCATTTTAAAATCAGAAATAATAACATTTGTTATTGACTTTCTTGTGTGGATAAAATTAGGAAAGTAAGGCCCAAGCAAGGTAACTGTGCTGATTGTTGTTATTAATAACAAAAAATTAATTTCCTAAGCCCATGCCAAACATTACTGTCAGGAAGAGGACTGTTTCTCATGGCCCTGGACAATGCCTCTCCAACTCACCAAGCCTAACACTGTATCAGGACTACCCCAGGGCTCCTATGCATGTCACCTTCAGTCAGTCTTTCTGGCCACCCACAATTGCTGCCCAGACAGCCCTCCATTAATTGTATCCACATTGGCATGACACCAGCTGCACGACATGTAGGGGGTGATTCAGTCTGGGCCAAGGGACAGGGGCATTTTGATGAGCCAAACAATACCACTTTATCAAGGAAACTATATTTTAGTGTGTCTAGACAAGAACAAAAATGACATTTATGGTGTAGAGTAAGTGCAGAGCCACAAGAGGGGCAAAGCAAGGCCACATAACCAGGTCATGGACAGATGACAGGCTTCAGTATGGCTCCCTAAAGAGAGCTGTGATTTACATAGGCCCTGGAGAGGGGCAATGCTGTGACAGATGGTGGAAGGATGAGGAAGGAGTGGGAACATCTGGGGCCTGCTAGACGAGAGCAAGCAGTCTGCCATTTGTGGCATTGAGGGACACAGTAGATATGCCTCACAATGCAAATGCCATTCTTCATTCAGGAGAGTCTGCTTCATTCTTTATGGTCAGTGCTGGGCGCAGAGAAATTTAAACCAATGTTCAGTCCCTTCTCTTTCCCCAGGTGTAGCCAACAAGTACATTGGGAGCTGGTTTTCCCTATTACAAGGGGAATAACTTTCACTGCTTCTCTTAGGTAAACAACTGTGGAGCCAGCAGGTGCTCACTAGAATGAGGAAAATCCAGAAGCTTTTGAGGCTGAAGGAAGGCACCCCCAGGATCCCCTTTGTGTGGTTCTGCAGAGGGGGCATGCCCATTCCCAGGAAGCCTAAGCTTTTGCTTCAGATTCTGAAAATCAGAGCAACCAGCTGACATGGGATGGAGGACTGATTGTAGTCTGTGGTCAGAAAAGAAGCCAAGTACTGCAACAGAAAGTTTACAAGACAGAATGGGATCTGTACTGGGGACCAGAGCTCAACCCAGGGCCTGAGGGTCATGGGAGAGAACTGATCCCAGCAAAGCAAGGGCTGATGGCTCAAGGCCCCTCCAGATCCATGAGGCCAGCGTAGTGCAGCATGTGGCACCAATGCCTGGGATGTGAGCATGAACTGAAGGGTAATAATCTTAGAGCACAGTTAACAGGAGATATTTCACTGAGACAGATTCAGGAGGTACAGGCAGGGCAGGCCACTCCCAGCAGAGGAAGAGCATCCATTAGACCATGCAGGACCTCTCTCCCAGGTCACAGCTACTGTGTTATGAGCACAGAAGCAGCTGTGCTGGGCAACTCAGAGAATTGGAAGAGTGTTCATTACATTGGTACCAGCTGGCCAGGAAGGTCTTGTATTTGCACAGGTACTCATTGTTCAGTTACAGCTTTCAGTTTTCCAGTATGTACATGCACACCAGTATCATATCATCATTTTGACAGGGGGCATTCCTAGTAAGGCCCCCAGCTCTTAAGCATGCATGTTCAGCACAGAGTGGCAACTCCCAGTTCTGAAAGGCTTTCTGATAAGGACACTGATGAACAAGTGCTTAGCAAACTCTCCTGTGACATGGCCTATATGAATTTTATTCAATTCATAAGGAAAACCCTTGTCAATTTGTCTCATTATATTCAATTCTAGATAAAGGCCCCCTTCCTCCACAGTTTCCTGTCACACATTATTTTTTAATCAGGTAATTTTACATCAAATTACATGGGTGTAGAAGAAGGCAGATGAGTGTAAGAACAAGGGGCTAACTTGCAGGCAGTCTTCTGGAGTCAGTCTGGGCAGTGGGTGGAACATCTGCTTACACTCTTTGGAGTCTCAGGTTCTCTGAGATCAATAACTACACTTCTCCCAGTCCTTCCATCTGTCTCCTCTGCTGCAGCACTCAGTGCTCAAAGAGTGAAGGGCAGCTTCCCAGACCTGAGAGACTTCTACCTTGTACCTTGCTCTCAGAAGGTACTGTGGGTTGTGGGTTGGGGGTGGGGGGACCGGAAAATGACAATGCCTGGGGATGCTGACCTCAGGGACCCTGTCTCCCATGTGCCAGGGACAAGAACAAACAGCTGCCCCAGGCATGTTTGTGTGTATGTAAATATCCACATACAACTCCAAACTCATGAGTAGCCTGGCCATCTGCCACACTGGGCATGTGTCTCGGTGGTGCAGTCTGTGTCGCAGGCAGAGATGTGCGAGCTCTGGCAGCTCTGCCCAGTCTCAAGCATTCACACAATCCCAGAACCTCTGAGGTTTTCACATTCCACTATCACAATCAATAGAGAGCACAAGTCAAATAAAGTGTTGTGTTATTATTCCATTGTTCTAAAATGAGCAGGGAAATGCCACAGCATTATATCACAAGATTGAAAATGCCCAGACAATCGGACATCCAGACATCATTTTCCTCTCTTGTTCAAAGCTGTTTTCAAACATGACCAGTAATGCTCTCACTCAGATCCAAACCCACAGCCCATTGAAGAAGTTCCTACTTCAGAACCCAGAGACAAATGTGAAGCACCAAGTAGAGTCCCAAATAGGCACTATTCTGCCTCCTCCTGTGTCCCTGCCCAACCTCAGAGCTACACTATCTGCCTTATTCTTTCACTGGATTCTAGCACTGCCATCTTATTGCCATAGAATCACAGAAGTCAAAGCTAAAAAGACTCCAAGAGTTTTCCCTTCACACCAACACCAAAGGGCAAAATGTTATCAAACTTTAGTCTTAGATTCACAACAGCCTGTCTTCCTGGGAGTGGGGCCTGAGCACAGAGAGTCAGACAGGATTACTGAGTCCTGTCACATATCAGAGAACAAGAGAGATGGGCTTGACAGGTATATGACCACTGCCATAATGTGCTCTTTTTTCAGGAGAGCATTCATCCCTCCACTCAGCTCTTATTTCCTGCTCGTGACTGGTAGCCACAAGTTCATGTGGATTTATAAGCACTCTCATGATATGCTCTATCTATCACTCCCATGCAGTCCACACACCAAACCAAGCTGCCCTCAGAGAAATGGGTGAGGCAGAAAACAGGGAAGTAGGCAAACTCCATGAAACTTGTCTTGTCTGTGACACAGTGTGATGGGTTTTGGTGGGTGGGGGGTGGAGTGGAGAGAGCTCCAGTTGCAGTACAAGCAAGAAGCCACCTGTTCAGATGACAGTTCTTCAGAAGATCTGCCTTGGAGGGTTGGCCTCCTGTGACCTAGTTATAGGCTTTCCCTTCCTTTTTCCACCTAAAAAGTGCCTGCCTTCTGTACCATTATGCTGTTGGGGACTGTCTTGGCTGGCTTTACAGGATTACTAAAGTATCATCACTTTGTTACATGACCCAGGTTGCATTTTAACACCAGTATCTTCACACTAAAAGTGTTGCCTGATGATAGAAATATAGGACATTAGCAATGGGGGAAAAATGGGACAACTGTAATTGAATAACAAAAAATAAAATTAAAAAAAAAAAAGAAAAAGAAATATAGGACATTGACAGCTAGCCAGTACAAGAAACATCTGAAAGCACAAAATAAAGATGGTAGATGACCATCAACTGCTTGGTGGGTTCTTGTGTTTATTTATTATTTATTTTCCACAAGTCTTCCCATTACATTATTTTCTTACCACAAATGAGAATGAAAAGGCTCTAGGAGGTGAATCAAATAGGTAGACAACAGGGATTTTTAAAATGTCTCTAGACTTCTTAGTCATTAGTCTGGTAATTTGGATATATCAGAGGGTCAAGGACAAGTTCTTCCTGCTGGACTAGCTTACTAGGGCTGCCTGGTCCACTGACCCTATCCACCTATAGGGAGCAGGAAGATGGCCACTTTATTGTGAGCTATAGGAGTTTGCTCTTCACATGAGTCTGAAAATCAGCCCTGTCAAGAGTCATCATCAGACCATACTGATCACTTCTCTAGGGGAGGATTTGGATAAGTCTGCCTCTTGTTTCCATGTAAACTCTGCATCACTGTTGCTTTCCTTTCACTAGCAGCCATGGCATCTTGCTGCCCAGATTTCTCTCCCTGACAAACAGTGGCTTATAAAGTGTCTCCTAAGACCACATCCCCCACACGAACACATCACACCCAACTTGGAAAAGTGATTTTTCTGTCTACACTGAGAGAAAAATGAAACATTGAAAGAAGACACATCCCCTTCCTACCACATTTTTTTAAAAATCACCTTTGACAGCTCCACAGGTCATTCCAGCTCATGGCCACTGGCCGGATTCTTTGATTCACCGAAAATGGGGCAGAGTGGGAATTACGGAGCATGCAGAGAAGACAGATTTTCAAGCTCTTATTTTCTTGAAACTATTTCCTCTAAGAGTGTGAAAGGAATTTTAAAATGATATCTAAAGCACAGCAGGAAAATAACGTAAATGTAGTGCTGAGAAATTCTTCCCTTTAGGCACTATTCAAAAGCCACTCATTTGAGAGAAGTTCCAGGGGTTTGGAACAGCTGAAAGGGCAATTGCTTGGCCTTGCCTGATCACATCAACGAGAGAAAGGGGAGTGTACGGGGAGTGAGCGCTGAGCCCTTGAGTGCAGAGCAGAGTGTAAGCTGTGAGTCAGCCCTGCCGGCACCCACAGAAAACAAGCATTCAGACGGGTCAGGATGCTATCTAGAGGCAAGTGTAGGTGGATCTCCTGCTTCAGGTGCTTTCAGAGTATTTTGTCATGTTATTTGTTCCATTAAGATTTGTTTAAAAGAAAAAAGAATGCAGGAAGCTAACATCAACAACTAAGGATTTTGTAAATACCATTCCTCCCACTTCAAGCAGCATTGTCTACATCAACACTCCACATACCAGTAATGCTTTTGAAAGAAATTATGCAAAAACGACAGTCCAAAGTTACTATTATTTTAGAAAGGCTTCACCAAACATCAACTCTGATTTCACACTTCTGAACACAAGTAGCCATGACCATGCTTTTAAGTGGAAGCCCTGTCCTGCAATGGATGAGCGATGTTGCCAGGAAATACTAAGCAGGTGAGCAACAGAGCACACAGGTGACCCAGAAGAGTAGCTTGTCAGAATCCATCCTCACACCTATATAATATGTGACATGGGGCCATGCTGGAAGCTGGCATAACCCACCCAAAAGGGACACAAAGCCCTTAAAAGCAGTAGCAGCCAGAAGTTCCCACCAGAGATGAAAATGAGGTTGGGTGAAACGGTCATCTTTTGGATAACACTCAGATTGAAAAGGACTTTTTTTTTTTTCTCACCTGAAGCAAAAGGGTTTTAATCCTTTCCCACTGCATCAGTAGAAGGCATTAAAAGTTGTGAAAATTTTGTTGGATTTGGGAAGCATAAGCCAAGAACAGAGAACCATGACAAGAACATAGAAATGCAACTGATGAACACTTTAACACTGGGAAAGGAGACCTTTGCTCCTTATGGTCAGCTTGGTGGAAATGCAGAGTGTGCTGTCATTAGGACCACAGCAAGACAGTCCTAGTTTAGCACAGGTTCCGCCTCATCCTGGGGACATAGACGGAGCCAGCTCAACTGTGGGGCTGATTCAAACTAATCTTTCAAACAAAGGAAGGGCTTGTACTCCAAATCATAAAGATCTGTTACAGTCTTTTCCATTACTTTCCTTTCCTGAACTCTCCAGTCTTATATCTATTAGGTGGGCAGAACAAGGGATAGAGGAAAGGGGCCACAGTGGCCCTGAGTGGGATGAAGAAACCAGGGAGGATGAGGGGACATCCCCAAGGAAGGGTCACTTCCAAAGGGTGCAAGAGTTTAAGCAGGGCAAAGACGCCATCTACATGGGGGGCAGCAGCAATGGTCCAGCTCAGAGGGTTGGAGCCAACGTAGGATAAAAGAGTATTGTGTGGGATGGCTTCATTAGGGACTGGATACATGCAAATGAAATGAGCATTTGCAAATGTGCAAAGGACAATAGAATTTAGGTTTTTCTGAGAAGGGAGTTACAGTGGGGAAAAGGAGGGAACTAGGATGAACCCCATGGTAATGTATTGGAATTGGAGGTACTGATATGATTCCTTGTGGTTTTCAAAACAGATGGATAGATAAACAAACATAAATGTAGATATAGAGGTAAACATGTTTATACATACATATGTATTTATATACGAGTGTTATGTGGATATACATTTATCACCTACACATATTTATACCCTATCTTTGTCCACAGAACAGGCAACTTTCCAGTAGCAATGAGTACACCCAGAAGCCAAATATTGACTTCTACACCCCCTTCTCCACCAAAAGGAACCAGTGCTCCCTGGAGAAATGGATGATTCAATGGCTAGGGCAAGAAAAGCAATAAAAAAAATCAAGAACATTCAATTATTCCAGAAAAGAAGGGAGTGTTCAAATAATGAGTGGAAACACATCAAAGTGTCACAGAAATAAGTTGAAGGAGTTTCTGCTGAAAAAATCTAGGACAACTAGAGAATCAAAGTTAATAATGTTAGCAATGAACCAGAACCCAATAAGTAACAAAGAAAAACATGAGTTCATATTGATATACTTGTACATAAATTGGAATTTATAGAGTAACTGAATATTTACATAGTTTCAAATTATTCCCTTAAAATGTTTATGAATTACAAAGAATAGAGGAATAAATTTTGTATGTAGAAGGCTGGTGGACACTATAATCAAGTGTTTAAGTGAATATCACAATGGAACAAATTAATTGCATCCTCACAGGATGCATTGAGAACACAGACATTTCTGCCAAATACACATACGAAAATATTATGAAAACACATCAGACAAACATTGAAAAACATTCTACAAGGCTGTAATCTTCAAGTATATCAAGATCTGAAGCATAAAGCAAAGAATGAGAAAATGATTCAGACCTGTGGCCTAACAACTAAATGTGATACACAGTTTTGGATTGGATCTTTTTGCTATACAGGCCACTTTGGGACATGTGGTGAAACCAGAATGAGGTCAGAAAGTTACACTTTAGAAGTGTATGATTGTTAATATCCTAATTTTGATGGTCACATCATGGTTATACAGAAGAATGTCTTTGTTTATGGCAACTAGATCTCAGACAGCTCCAGAAAAATAGTATTTGTCACTTTTCTTTAGGTTTGGGTTCTTTCAAAAAAACTTTCAAAGAATCATGTAGGGAAGGTAAGTTCTACAAAGACTGCACAAATTAATATAGCAATGGGGCTTTCTGAATAACGATTCTAAGTAACAAGCATAACAGAATTACCTAGCAAATTTTCAAAAACAGAAACATACATATGCACAAAAACATGGACATACACTTACACATACACACAGAGAATCATCCAAATTCAGCCACAGATCCTACTGACATGGGCTCTAGAAAGGAAGCATTGATGCTGAGCCACAAAGCTGACCTGTGGTTACATGTGCCTACTACTATAGCACATGTGAAGGATTCAAAAGAAAGTTGGGTTAGTCTAAAGGAGCACATAAGAATGATAACTCTCTTTGTAACCTATATGGTTAAATTCCCAAAGTTTAGGTCAGAATAATAGCAGATGCTCAATAAATGGCTGCAATTGTCATTACTGTATGCCTGAAGTTGCTGTCTCGAATATTCACAATAACACAGTAAGGTGTATATCAGAGAAAATATAATTACCCCCTACGTGATAATAATCTGTCCACCTGAGACTCAAAGCAGTCGAAGTTCTTGCTCAAGTTCACACAGCTAGGAATGTCCTAGGTACTTTCTCTCCTAACTCTGGATGGAAGCCAGATCAGCCTCCCTCCCAGGTAACCTTCACTCAGTTCAACAAGACCCACTCCTTCATTAGGAAAGACCTAGAGGAAAACTATGAATGGACTTTCAGTGTCCAGAGGGTTAAAAAAAAAAATCTTTTCTCCTATCAGATCAACTCTAAATTGAGCAAAGTCACTTTGGTGTCAAGGCACATTGTTTATATCTGTAACCTAGGAAGGAGGTGAGGGTGTAGCTCTCTCCTTCCCTGTTAATGCAATCACACTACCATACTGGTGGGGACCTGAGTCCTGCTTTCTTCCCAGCCTGTGTGTGGCAGGAAGAGATATACTTGTTCCCACTGCCCATGCTGGATGCACTCTACTTTCTCTCTAATTCCTACAGTCAGCCCCAACCACTGCCTCCACTCCAGAGTAAACATGAGCGGGCAGAACTTGAAGCACTCACTTTCTTATGTCTTCCTTATCCAAGCAATTCTAAAGCCTCAACACATGAATCTTTATATAGCACATGAGCAGTGCTGAATAGCTAGGTTAAATTGTGTGCAATGTTGAGATGTACTTATGTTTACATTAGCTCTTAACAAATTTCCAAAGAAAAATGCCTAATAGCGATTGTTTAAAAGAAGTCTGTAACCTGAACACAACTGGATTTCAGCCCCTATCTTCATGTTTTAATTTGAAAGATAAGCAATGACCCTCAACACAAGCAATAGTTTTTAGATCAGCTCAAGTGTGATGGGGAATGACCCCATCAAGTAAGCAGAGGAAACAAGAATAGGGACTTGTAGGCAGCATAAAATGAGCAGAAATGCAAAAAGTTAAATAAGCAAAATAGATTCATTTTCAACAGTTGCCTCTGAGAGCTCGTCTGTTCAAACATTCAACAAATATTTATCAAAAATCTGCTACGTATCAGGAACTGGTCTCACCTTTGAGTATACAGAGATGAGTATGACACATAAATCTCTGTCCTTGTAGAAAATCAATGTCAGTTGTTTATTCAACAAATCGTTATTTGCTCACACAATAGTAAAAGCACTCTACTAGTTATTTCAGTCAAGTTGGCAGCCTAGGTAAACACAGCTCACTCCTCACAAAACCACATCAAAATTACAACTAAACTATAGGACAATCATCATTCAGAACCATCAGAAATTGAGCTGAACGGAAGTCCTAAAACTATAGAATTAAAGAAGAAACCACATCGAGACTGGTAGGAGGGTCGGAGACACGGAATGAGCTGGTCGCATACCCACATGTGCTGGATAAAAATCAGCAGGGATGTCTCAGGAGTGAGGGGCCCCAATCCCACAAAGGCTCCCCAGCCCAGAATTCCAGTGCCAGGGAGATAAGTCCCCATAACTTCTGGCTGGGAAAACCAGTGGGTATTGAGACTGTGGAAGACAAACTGCTAGAATCTCCAGTTGTTCCTCTTAAAGGACCCACACACAGACTTACTCATACTCACTCCTTCTGAGCTCCAGCACAGAACCAGCAGACTAAAAGGCATCAGAGACATATGGGGAGGGACTGAATTGTTGAATTGTTCAGCATCAGGGCAAGAGCTGGAGGGCAGTTTTCTTCCAGACAGAAGTGCTAGCAGAGGCCATTGTTCCCTTTTTGAGCCCTTCCACCACAGATCTGGCAGGTGGGCACCATATCTGAGACTGGCTCACACTGTTTTCCCTACCCTGGTGATTCCCTGAGGCCCTGCCCCATCCATCATTTGTCCAACACAAGCTGTCTTCAGTGCTTTTCTATATGAATGGCTTGTCTTGGCTCATGCTTCAGATTTTCCTAAATTCTCTCAAAAAAGCAACATCCAGCTTCAGGAAGCCCCATACCTCTCCCTAAGTTGCCCTAGGCCTGTCACTAACAGCAACCAGCCTTCGTTCATAGGTTGGCCTCTCCTGGGCACCTACCAGGGAAAGAACATAGGCAGTGATTGACCTTGGGTGTGCCAACAGCAATAAAGGCTCAACCACAGAAGGAGGGTGTATACAACCCATGCAGTGAATGCAACCTGAATACCCAACTTGGGTAATAGGGGAGGCTGTGCCACTGGACCCTAAAAGACCTCTACTTCATTAAGCCACTCTATCAAGCCTGGGATATGTAGTAGCTCTACCTAATACATAAAAACAAACACAGGGAGATTGCTAAAATGAGGTGACAAAGAAACAGAGCCCAAATTAAAGAACAGATCAAAACTCCAGAAAAAGAACTAAATAATCTATCAGATGTAGAGTTCAAAACACTGATTATAAGGAAGCTCAAGGAACTTAGTGAGAATTTCAACAGCAAAAAAAAAAAAAAAAAAAAAAAAAGATCCAGTCAGAAATGAAGGATATACTAATTGAAATAAAGAACAATTTACAGGGAGTCAACAATAGAGTGGATGAAGCTGTGAGTCAAAGCAGCGATTTGGAACATAAGGAAGCAAAAAACAACCAATCAGAACAGCAAGAAAAAACAAGATTCAAAAAATATGAGGATAGGGTAAGAAGCCTCTGGGACAACTTTAAATATGCCAACATCCAAATCATAGGGGAGCCAGAAGGAGAAGAGGAAGAGCAAGAAATTGGAAACCTATTTGGAAAAAAAAAATGAAAAAAAACTTTCCTAACTTGGTGAAAGAAATAGACATCACAGATTATTCCAAGCAATATGGACCCAAAGAGGCCCACATCAAGATACATCATAATTAAAATGCCAAAGATTTAATATAAAGCGAGCATATTAAAAGCAGCAAGAGAAGAGCGGTTAATTACCTACAAGGGAGCCCTCATAAAGACTGTCAGCTGATTTCTCAAAAGAAACTTTGCAGGCTAGAAGGAATTGAGAAGAAATATTCAAAGCGGTGAAAAGCAAGGGCCTACAACCAAAATTACTCTACCCAGCAAAAGACAAATAAAGAGTTTCCCAGACAAGAAAAATCTAAAGGAGTTCGTCATCACCAAACCAGTATTATATGAAATGTTAAAAGGCCTTCTTTAAGAAGAAGAAGATCAAAATATGAACAATAAAATGGCAATAAATACATATCTGTCAACAACTGAATCTACAAAACAAAATAAACAAACAAGCAGAACGGAAACAGAATCATAGATATAGAGAACGTTTTGATGGTTGCCTGATAGCAGGAAGTTCAGGGAATGGGTGATGAATGTGAAGGGATTAAGAAGTACAAACTGGTAGTTACTGAATAGTCATGAGGATGTAAATAAGTACAGCATAGGGAATAGAGCAGCCAAAGTACATATATGCATGACCCATGGATATGGACAATGGTGTGGGGATTGCCTGAGGGAGTGGGAAAAAGGGCTGGGCAGAAGGGGACTAATGGGGAAGATTTGGGACAACTATAGTAGCATAAACAATAAAATATAATTAAAAAATTAAACTACCAGTTAAACCTCACCTCTATCATCAGTAGTTTCTTTGTCTCAGAATTGCAATGAAAGAGGGTGTTCTTACTGTACAGAATTTCATTGAGATGATATTGAGTTTTGGGCTGGGCAAAGGTTTGTATGGCCTCCTTAAGCCAGCTATTGTGATGTTATTATTTGTGAATCAATTAGAATAAAGTGATTTTCTTCCAAAAAACAAGCAAACAAGAAAACAAAGCACTCAGCTAATGTAGTTTGTTCTTCCACTCCCAGCTTCATGGCTTTTTAATCTGCGTGGGCTACCCACGATCAGCCCCTGCACTGTATGAGAAAAAAAAAAAAGTGTGAGCCTCCCATCTTTCTTCCTCTCCCCCTACAACATAGAAGTCAGGAGCTGATGATCAGGGTTTCTGTCTCAAAGAAGCGCAGTGATACTGGGCTACAGCCCTTTAAAGCTCTGGGAGACTTTTTTATGAAGGGCAACTACAGGGGAGTTGTTCACACTCATCAATGAAAAGTGGGCTGCCTCCTTTACTCTAGACGAATGCTAGCATCACCTAAATGTATATCTTTAAACCTCCGAAAACAAAGCTAAGTCTGCAGTTTGAGTTGAGTGAAACCATCACCAATTGATGCCCACGGCCAATTAGCTGGTCAGTCTGGGTCCTGTCTTGTCGTAATGAGGCAGCTCTCAGTGAGTTCTACTATTTTATGGCAAAGGCAAACTTTTCAAGTTGTCTGGGATTTATTTCAGGACCTTTCTAAGACAGGGAAGTCAAGCCTCCCTGTCTGTACAAGCCACTGCATGTTTACAGAGGGATCCTCAAAACACTGCCAACTGGGTAGCATGGGGCTGGCTGAGTTTTCAAGAGAATCTTAACTAGTAACACCAGGAAAATCTCATTTGGAGAAAAATACCTTGTTCCAAAAGTTTTCATCTCAACTCCCTTTTGGCTTATGGATGACTATTTCTGAAATGGTCTAGTGAAGAGGGAGTAAGAGAATCCAAAACCATATATTTATCTCATTATATCAAAGTAAAAAACTCTGGCAACTGCAAATCACAGGATGGAGAATGAGAATGGGTCCATATAAACAGTGTTGGTCCAGAACCTGGAATGTCCTGGAGAGGTCCTCCTGTCTTAGGAGAGAGCTGACCAAGAGCCCTGTATGCCCACCTGGCCAGGCCACTGGGAAAGTTAGCCACACATGGTTGAGAAAGGGAATCTTCAGTTAGAATGACTTATCTGCCTTGTAAGTCAGCATTTCTCAAACATTAATGTGCATGTAAACCACCAGGGTATCTTGTTAAAATTCAGATCTTGACCCTTCAGGAGGCCTGGAGTAAGGCCTGAAAACCTCCATTCCTAAGAAGCCCCGGCTACTGCTGCTACTACTGCTGCTGCTGCTGCTCCAAAGACCACACTTCGAGTGCACGGTGCTAGGTGATGACTGTGAGTATGAAAACCTGGCACTGCCTCACTCAGAAGGGTCCCCAAACAAGATAGAGTGAGGGCACAGTGCTGGAGAGCAGAGTGATGAAGCTCAGCAGCCTGCAGAAGGAATGTACTCTGGTTCGTGTAGCACTAGCCTGTCTGTGGCTTCTCCCAGTCTCTCATGAGAGATGTCCCCCAACAACATGCCACCTAGTCCCCAGCAGCACCATTTTAGACATCTGTTTCCCTTGCCCATTCAAGGCAGCTCAAATCTTAGGCTGCTGAAGGCTGGAGAATCCCATGTGTGGCTTAAGTGTACTATTTGGAGTGTTGCTTTGGATTTTCTTTACTAGTACAAATTGTCTGACTTGCCTTACTCCCCATCTGTGCTGATCTTTAAGGAAGGGTGCCCATGTGTCAGTAGTTTAGCAGGGGCTGATGTAAAGAGTCCTCACCAAAGACTTGGGGCTGTTGGCATTGTGGCTCTGAGATGTCAAACATCTTTTCTGTTCCCCACAGGTTATTGACTTGTTGGGTGCTTATTGGTCAGGCCTGCAAATGGCAGATCTGACTTTATTTAGAAAGAAACCCTTCTTCAACCCCACCCCTTATTTTCCTCCCCATGTAACTTCTCTTAATTACAAGTTGAAGCTTTTCAAAAGAACATGTTTTCTTAGAGGAAACAAGGATTAAAATGGAGAGGGTTGATTAAAATAGAAACAAAACAAGAAAAGAAAAATAAATATAAACATCCATTCATTAGTATGTCCAATGAAGGTAAAACATGAAGCTACTGACTAATTTTAGTTTGCGGTTCTGCTTCCATGGAGGATCATGATGAATTCTGCTTTATCCATATTTCTGTGCTTCCAAGAGACAATCCCAGTTGTGAGGAAAAGGATCTGCTGTGCAGCTATAAATACTTAATTGAAATGCCAATTGAGATGTATCCTCTCTCGACATTTCAATTTTTATGAAATTCAAAAATTTTGTCTGTGTGTTGGAAAGCCTGATATGGGGAATAAACACAGATCCAGGTTCACTGTGAAATGTTCTGAGCTATAGGCCTTGCTAATCAGACTGTGGTTGGGTAACGAGGAGTACTGGGATCATCTGGGAGCTTGTTAAAAAAGCAAAATCTCTGGCCCCATCCATATCTACTGAATCACAATCTGCATTTTTAACAAGATCTCTGTGTGATTTGCAAGTGCATTAACCTTTGAGAAACACTGCTGTAGAGTGCTAGTGTTTATGTAATATAACATTTTGGCAACTCTCATTTAAGCAAGTTTGTTTGCTCAAGTAACCAATGCTGGAATTCCAAATAAATTGACCACACAGCCTGCAATTGCAGCTCACAGTCTCTAGAGTGGGAAAGAAGACCTGGGTACCCCTCTTTTAGATAGTATTCTAAAGAAAAATGAGGGTTTTGATTTAATGGCTATGGATATTCTAAATTGTTTTTTTAAATGTTTTTTAGGCCAGACTGAAAAATGTCTACAAATTTTCCTAGATGGACTGATGGATTGAATTTTACCCCACCTCATATTACATTTGTGACATTATACTCAAGTGACCCAGAGTCATGGATCTTGGTTTTGTGTTGTAGAGCAACAGGGGGGAGTAAAATTCCTCTTCCACTTCACTGACTTTAGGGTCTGACTCCAACATCTTTCTCTCCTACTGGCCTTTCCTGCAGCACTTCTGACATTAGTCATTTCCATGATGCAAACTGTGAATATTTTGAGGAATGGTAGGTAGGTTATTTGGACTAATCATTCTGCTGAAAAGAACAAAAAATTGCTGACTAAAAAACAACAACAACAACAAACAAAACCCCCTGCCTTCTTAAAAACGTGATTAGAAAGGAATCTGCAGCACTGAGATGTAGGTGAACACAGAGTCATTTTTGCCTTGAGAGCATTTGCCAGTCAGGGCAAATATGAAGTTTTATTCTGATAAGTTTATGATGGAGGAGGACATAAATCCTAGCCCAGAGTTCACAAGAGGTATAGGTGGCCCCCAAATTAGCTGGTGCCCAAAAGAGACACAGTCTTAGGGTAAGAGTCAACCAGAAGTTACCAAAACCTACTGATTTGCATCCAGGTTCATACTACCTCAAATCTTACACTTGCTTTAAGTGTCTGAGACTGGAAATGCACCCAGGCACTTAGAAGTAACAAACATAAACTCTTTGTGCAGGAAGACTTCACACTAGACTTCAAATGATTCCTAAAAATAACCTTCATAAGCAAAGACTAGCAGTCAGTCAAAGATAACCAGGCAAACAAGGAAGTAAGACACCATGGCAGGGACCAAGAGAAGCAAGAGACATCAGAAAGAGACTCCAGATATTGGAATTATCAGAGAGTAATTATCAGCACAGTATGTTCACGTGTTAAAAATCAAGAAACATAAAAAACAAAGCATAGAAAAACAAAAAGATGAAAAATAGACAATTAAGGTTAAGAGACATAATGAACAAATAAATAGTATTACTTATTTTATATTTATATTTCAACAGAGAAGAAAGAAGAATCAATATTATAAGAAATAATTACTGAATAGTTTCCACAATAATGAAGATGTCAAATTATAGATTTAAGAAGTATAACAAACCCCAAGTACAGCAAATAAAAAGACTCACAATGCTGCATACATCACAGTGAAACTTCAGAAAACTAACGGGGAAAAGAACATCTAAAAACAATAAGAAAATAAAATAACCGAAGTAACCAAAATCTACTGATTTGCATCCAGGTTCATACTACCTCAAATCTTATACTTGTTTTAAGTGTCTGAGACTGGAAGTGCACCCAGTTAGACTGACAGTTGACTTCTCCAAAGTAACACTAAAAGCTAAACACCAATGGAAAATATCTTTCATGTACTGAAGAAAATTACCATCAATGCAGAATTCTATAGCCTGTGCATCCATAATTCTAAATATGTAGGTAAGATAAAAAATGAAGAACTTGTCCCCAGCATACCTTCATTAAAGACATCCTAAAGCAGTACTTCTCAAACCTTCTGTGCTAAAGAACCAGGTTTTTGATTCTGTATTTTTTTAAATTTCCTAATATGTCACATACTTACCTTTGGTTTTTATCTTGCTCATAAAGTCCAGTACTCTGATCGTGCACTTGGATATTACAGCAATGTCGAATTGCTGTACAAGTTTTAAATCCTCACTTTCTTGTGGTGGACTGATAACCAACATTTTGTAGACTGGCAACCATTCTGTGGACCACACTTTTCAAGAATGCACACTAGGAAAGTAATCCCATTTGGGTTGTCTGAGATACAAGGAAGTGGCTGATCTTGTTGAAGACACACTAGTAAGGAATCTGAATGTCAAATTTCACATGTGAACAATTTCTCATTTCCTTTTAAATTAAGTGAAATTGAATTAACTGAAGTGGCTTATTAAAGTAGTTTTTCAACCCAGCTATTCCTATGTGGCAGGAAAGAGTGAATCTCATTGCAGAGAGAGAAAGAATTCTCTTCCTCTTTTAAAAAATTCAAATACATTGTGTAATGATGCACAGCCCTTTTAAGGATTACTGCATTTCCCTGATGATATAGGTAAGTGTAAGAACCTCTTGAGAAATTGTCCCAGAAAAACCAAGTAAAACAAATTTAAAAATTAACTATGTTTTCCCTTATATTATGCTGAAGGGCAAGAAAAAACAAACTGTGGCTCCAGCGATGGAAGGCTGGAGATCTCAGGTGGAGGTCCAGTTGGGATATGGCAGGATCAGAAGCAGTGCTTCTGCTTTTATTGCTTTAATAAATAATAATGTCACAGTATAAAAGAAATACTTATTATTTAGTATTAGATTTCAAATAGTGAGAGTTAAAAATAGTTTCCTATTAGTGTTAGCATTTTTCAAAATAATGAGATTTTAAAAATAAGATTTCTACTGCTGACTACTGAAGAGTTTATTCTACCAACTCAATCAGAAACTGACATTCCACTAGTTCATGTCTGTTATATTAAAAAATGTATATTTTGATCTCATCTTTTTCTTTTCCTTGTCTCAACAAATTGATATCTTCATACACCACTTATCCTCATACACCACTTCTAGTTCCCGACTAAAACTCATTCATTGCATTTAATGTGTATATAATCTTACAAAATATATATTTTCACAAAATGCATTGTTTTATGTACAAGTATTTTTATTATATGCAAATAGTGTTATGTTATATGTTTTAAAAATATGGATGGCTCCTGTTACATGAATTCATAGGTTCACAGCAGATAAATTGACCTTTGAAGTTATATCCATCCTTTCTTCCAGGCTGGCTTTGTCCGTATATCGCCCATGTGACAGACAAGCTGGCTGTGCAAGCTGGCTACACACTCTGGGTAATGAGAATCTCAGCTTTGTGAGGGAGCCAATTCCATGGTGTAGATCAAATCCATGGGAGGTCTCTTCATTCTCCTGGGATAACATGCTACCTTATGTGCCATCCATCTTATTAACTCTGCACCACGATTCACAGCAGCATTGTGACACTGTGGATGTCTTGCTGGGGATGGTTCTGCTATCTAGTTTCCCAGGCTGAGACTTAGGAATTGGGTTTTTAAAGACCTACTGCCTGTAAAATCTCTGACAGTTCTCTCAGAAATATTTTCATCTGATATATCTCCTCAGACAAAGGAAGCAAAATAAAAATTAACAAATAGAACTAACTACATCAAACTAAAAAGATTTTGCACAGCAAAGGAAACCATCAACAAAATGAAAATACAACCTTCTAAATGGAAGAACTTATTCATCAGTGATACAGCTCATAAGGAGCTAATATCCAAAATTTATAAAGAACTCATACTATTTGACATGAAAAACAAACGAACAAGAAAACCCCAAGGAATCCAATTTAAAAATGGGCAAAGGACCTGAATAGACACTTTTCCAAAGAGGACATACAGATGGCCAAAAGACATATGAAAAAAATGCTCAACATAACTAATTGTCAGAAAAATTCAAATTAAAACCACAACAAGATACCATCTCACACCTGTCAAATGACTATCATCAATAAACCAACAAACAACAAGTGCTGGTGAGAATGTGGAGAAACGGGAACCCTAGTGCACACTATTGGTGGGAATGCAGACTGGTGCAGTCACTATGAAAAGCACTATGAAACTACCTCAAAAAATTAAAAATGAACCTGCCTTATAACCCAGCAATTCCACTTCTGGGTATGCTCGTATATCTGAAGAAACCCAAAAATACTAATTTGAAAGAATATATGTACCCCTATGTATATTGCAGTGTTATTCGCAATAGCCAAGATATGGAAACAACCCAAGTGCCCATCAATAGACAAGTAGATTAAAAAGCAGTGGTACATTTACACAATGGAATACTACTTGGCCATAAAAAAGAATAACATGTTACCATTTCCAAAAGCATGAATGGACCTAGAGGATACAATACTAAGTGAAGTAAGTCAGAGAAAGACAAATACCATACTAATTCACTATGTGGAATATAAAAATGATATGAAGAAACAAATGAAACAGAAACAGACTCATAGATACAGACTGGTGATTGCCAGAGGGGAGAGGGTTGGAGAACTGGGAGGAAAAGGTGAGAAGATTTAAAAATACAAGTTGAAGGACAGGGTGAAGATGGCAGATGAGTGAGGAGAGGCTGCCCTTGCTTGCTTCTGAGACTGGTCTATAGTTTCAGCTGAATGTGGACAGAGCATCTGTTAACATATGGATACTGATGGGAGTTGACCCTTGGCACTGCTGGCAGCAAAGGAGGCCACCTTTGAGAGACTTGTCTGGTGAGGTACAGGGAGGAGACATGGGAGAGGAGCAAGTCCTGGCTAGCTTGGCTCCCTGGGCAGTGGCCAGAGGAGCACAAAGTTTTCTCAATGCCCCTGGGTCTCCCCTGAGAGCCAGGAGTTGGGTGGGTGATGTCTGGCTCTGGGAGGCTGGGAGCAGCGGTGTGTGTGTGTGTGTGTGTGTGTGTGTTTTGTTTTTTTTTTTCTTTTTCTCTTTTTTTAATTTTTAAAAATGTATTGATTAATTTTTGCAGATGGGGAGGAAAGCCTAGGGGCGGGGAGAGATCCGTGAGGAGAGTGCATGCAGGAGCCCACTTGCAGGGAGGCGCTCGGCCCCCACACTCACTGCCACCCAACACAGTAGAACGCCCCCAGCCTGCCCACATGCCAGAGCAGGGGATCACTACAGGCCCACACACACAGCAGTCAGCATGGCAGAATGCTCCCAGCCCACCCACATGCTAGAGCAAGGGCCAACTACCAACCCACACGCATGCCAGTCAGTGTGCAGAGGAACACCCCCAGCCTGCACACCAGCACAGGGGAATGCCCCCTCCCCAACTGTGCTTGCCCTAGCACCCGCCCACCACCCTGGTCCACCTGTGGGTTGGCAGAAAAAAGCACACTTGCCACACTAAACCTGGGCTGCAGCCGAAAGGAAGTGAAATAAACTAGAGGAGATTTGGAAAACTTTGGACACTGGTTCTGGAGAAAAAACTGGAGGATCAGCAGACCAGATCCCAGGGCAGACTCAACCTCAGTGCTACGGGAGAAATCTCATAAGCAGACTACTCTCTATCAAGAGGCATCATCCATAGGATGCTCAACAACTGTCAGAAGTGGGCAGAGTGACTCTCAGTCAGCTAATTTAAAGGAAGGACCCACCAAAGAGCAACAAAACAAACAAAACCAAAATACTACTACAGAGTCCAAATAAAAGGCATAAAGAACATCCCAAGAGCATCAAATTGAGGAGATAAAGGAGTCTGCACTGCTGAATCACACAGATTCCTACCACAGAAGGTCACACCACAAAGACAGAAAATAGAAGCAGGTCAATCTAAGAAACAGAAACAAACAAGACCAGCCACCCAAAATGGGGAGGCAGAACAACACCCTACCAAAGAAAAACAACACCACACCAAAAGGAAAGGAGGAATTCCCAGAAGAAGGAATAAATGAAATAGAGGCAAGCAAACTATCAGATATAGGATTCAAAACCATATGAATAAGGAAGTTCAATGAACTCAACAAACTTAAAGAAAACTACAACGAACTCCAGGGGAACTACGAAGAACTCCAGGGAAGCTACAAGGAACTTACTGAGAACTACACCAGCATAAAAAAGGACATAGAAACTATCAATAAGAACCAGAAAGAAATGGGGAATACAATTTCTAAATTGAAGAACACAGTAAAAGCAATCAAAAGCAGGCTAAACGAAGCAGAGATCGAATTAGTGAGTTAGAGGACAATGTAGAAAAAAAATTCCCAGACAATGCAACAAAATGAAAAAAGACTTAAAAA
Organism: Furipterus horrens; assembly: GCF_987537825.1. Lineage (NCBI taxonomy): Eukaryota > Metazoa > Chordata > Mammalia > Chiroptera > Furipteridae > Furipterus > Furipterus horrens. The sequence continues at coordinate 97,388,575 of NW_028327172.1, forward strand.
GAATGAAGAGGGTTTAAGAGAACTGCAGGACAACATGAAATGATACAATATCCATATTATAGGAATACAAGAAGGAGAAGAGGAGAGGCATGGGCTAGAAAACCTGATTGAAAAAGTAATGGCAAAAAATTTTCCTAACTTGATGAGAAAAAAAGTCATGCAAGTCCAGGAAGCACAGAGGGTTCCAATGAAGATGAACGCAAAAAAAGCCCACTCCAAGGCATGTCATAATAAAAATGGCAAAATTGAAAGACAAAGAGAGAATTCTACAGGCAGCAATAGAAAAACAGCAAATAGCATACAAGGGAGCTTCAATAAGGCTATCAATTGATTTCTCAACAGAAACACTACAAGTCAGAAGGAAATGGCAAAAAAAAATATTTCAAGCAATGAAAAACAAAGGCCTACAACCAAGACTACTCTACCCAACCATAGGCTGTCTTTCAAAATGGAAGGTGAAATAAGAAGTTTCCCAGACAAAGGAAGACTAAAAGAATACATCTCCACCAAACCAGCATTGCAAGAGGTGCTAAAGGGAATGCTTTAAGAAAAAAGAAAAAGAAAAAGTGACAGGGCGAGGAACACTGGTACAAAAGGAAACCAATAAATACCTGTCAATAATAACCTTAAATGTAAATGGATTAAATGCTCCAATCAAAAGACATACTGTAGCAGAATGGATACAAAAGCATGACCCACATATATGCTGTCTACAAGAGACACACCTCAAAACAAAAGATTTACACAGACTGAAAGTGAAGGGATGGAAAAAAGTATTCCAAGCAAATGAATATGAAAAAACAGCTGAGGTAGCAATACTTTTATCAGACAAGACAGATTTCACAGCAAAGGCCATAAAAAGAGACAAAGATAAGCATTTCATAATACATAAGGGAACAATCCATCAAGAAGATATAACCCTGGTAAACATATATGCACCCAACATAGGAGCACCCAAATATATAAGGAAAATCTTGAAAGACTACAAGAAGGATATCAACAGCAATACACTCATACTAGGGGACTTTAACACTCCATTGTCAACAAGGAAAAGATCTTTGAAGCAAAGAAACATCAAGGATATTGAGGCATTGAACAAAACTCTAGATCAAATGGACTTAGTTGATATATACAGAACTTTTCACCACAAAGAAGCAAAATACACATTTTTTAAAAGTGCATATGAAAAATTTTCAAAGATAGACCAAATGGTAGGACACAAAACAATCCTGAACAAATTGAAGAGAATTGAAATTATATCAAGCATCCTCTCAGATCACAATGTCTTGAAACTAGAAGTCAACCTCAAGGAAAAAAAAACTCAAAGACACTCAAATTCATGAAAAATTAATATCATGATATTAAATAATGAATGGGTTAACAATGACAGGAAGGAAGAAATCAAAAAGTTTCTTGAAACAAATGATAATGAATACACAACAGCCCAAAATGTTTGGGACACAGCAAAATCAGTATTCCGAGGGAAATTCATAGTAATACAGACATACCTAAAAAGGATAAAAATATCTCAAATAAAAAATCAAACCCTACAGCTAAAAGAAACAGAAGAACAACAAAAAACAAAACCCACAGCGAGTAGAAGGAAGGAAGTCATCAAGATCAGAGCAGAATTGAATGCCATGGAGACTAAACAAACAATTCAAAGATCAACAAAAGTAGGAGCTGGTTCTTTGAAAAGATAAACAAAGTTGACAAGTCCTTAGCCAGGCTCATCAAGAAAAAAAGAGAGAGGACCCAAATTTAAAAAATCAGAAATGAAAGAGGAGAAATCACAACCGATATCACAGAAATATGATATAAAGGATTGTAAGAAATTACTACATACAACAGTATGGCAAGAAACTTGACAACTGAGATAAAATGGACAAATTTCTAGAAGCATATAATCTTCCAAAACTGAATTAAGAAGAAGCAGAAAGCCTGAACAAACCAATAACAACTAGTGAAATTGAAGCAGTAGTAAAAAAAAACTCCCATAATTAAAAAAAAAAAAAAAAGAAAGAAACTCTCGGCACACAAAAGCTATGGACTGGATGGCTTCATAGGCAAATTTTACAAAACATTTAGGAAAGAACTAACTCCTACCTTCCTCAAACTATTCCAAAAGATCCAAGAAGAGGGAAGACTCCCAAACTCTTTCTATGAAGCCACTATTACCCTAATTCCAAAACCAGGTCAAGACACAACAAAGAAAGAAAATTACAGGCCAATATCGCTGATGAACATAGATGCTAAAATCCTCAACAAAATATTGGCAAACTGAATCCAGCAACACATTAGAAAGATCATACACCACGACCAAGTGGGATTCAGCCCAGGGATGCAAGGATGGTTTAATATTTGCAAATCAATAAATGTAATACACCACATACACAAAATGAAAGACAAAAATCACATGATCATATCAATAGATATTGAAAAAGCATTTGATAAAGTACAGCACCCATTTATTAAAACACTCAACAAAATGGGGATAGAGGAAACATACCTCAACATAATAAAGGCCATATACAAGAAACCTGAAGATAACATCATACACAATGGACAAAAACTGAAAACATTCTCTCTGAGATCAGGAACAAGACAAGGATGTCCACTCTCTCCACTCCTATTCAACATAGTGTTGGAAGTTCTAGCTATAGCAATCAGACAAGAAAAAGAAATAAAAGGCATCCAAATTGGAAAAAAGGAGGTAAAACTGGGAAAAAAGGAGGTAAAACTGTCTTTATTTGCAGATGACATGATACTGTACATAGAAAACCCTACAGACTCCACTAAAAAACTACTTAACATAATAAGTGAATTTGGCAAAATAGTAGGGTATAAAGTCAATATTCAGAAACCAAAGGCATTTCTGTACATCAACAATAAAACATCAGAGATAGAAACTAGAAAAATATTCCATTTACTATAGCAACAAGAAAAATAAAGTACCTAGAAATAAACTTCTCCAAAGAGATCAGAGACCTGTACTAGGAAAACTACAAAATACTGAAGAAAGAAATTAAGTAAGATACAAATAAATGGAAGCATATACCATGTTCATGGATGAGAACAATTAACATCATTAAAATGTTCATACTACCCAAAGCAATTTATAGATTCAATGCAATCCCTATTAAAATACCAACGACATATTTCACAGAACTAGAACAAATACTTCAAAAATTTATATGAAACCAAAAAAGACCCCAAACAGCCAAAGCAATCTTGAGACAGAGAAACAGAGTAGGAGGAATCACAATACCTGACATCAAACTATACTACAAGGCTACTGTAATCAAAACAGTCTGTTATTGGCATAAGAATAGACATATAGATCAATGGAACAGGATAGAGCTTAGAAATAAACCCTGACCTATATGGTCAACTAATATTAGACAAAGGGGAAAGGAACATAAAATGGAGTAAGATGAGCTTCTTCAACAAATGGTGCTGAGAGAACTGGACAGGGACATGCAAAAATATGAAACTAGACCACCAACTTACACCACACACGAGAATAAACTCAAGATGGATCAAACACTTAAATGTAAGCCGTGACACCATAAAAGTTCTAGAGGTGAACATAGGCAGGAAAATTTCAGATATCCCACGTAGCAGTATTTTCACTGATACATCCCCTAAGGCAAGGGAAATAAAGGAAAGAATAAACAAATGGGAGTACATCAAACTAAAGAGTTTCTGCTCAGCAAAAGAAAACATCGGCAAGATGAAAAGGGAATTAATCATATTTGCTAATGATACCTCAGACAAGGGACTGATTTCCAGCATATATAAAGAACTTACATGTCTCAATACCAAAAAGACAGACAGATCAATTAAAAAATGGACAAAGGATCTGAACAAACACTTCTCCAAAGAGGACATACAGAGAGTCCATAGGCATAGGAAAGAATACTCAATGTCACTAGCCGTCAGAGAGATGCAAGTAAAAACCACAATGAGATACCACTTTACACCAGTCAGAATGGCCATCATCAACAACTCAAAAAACAACAATTGCTGGCGTGGATGTGTAGAAATGTGAACTCTAGTGTACTGCTGGTGGGAATGCCAACTGGTGTAGCCACTATGTAAAACAGAATGGAATTTCCTCAAAAAACTAAAAATGAAACTGCCTTTTGAACCAGCGATTCCACTGCTAGGATTATACCTGAAGAATCCTGAAACACCAGTTCAAAAGAACCTATGCACCCCTATGTTCATAGCAGCGCTGTTTACAATAGCCAAGTGCTGGAAACAACCTAAGTGCCCATCTATAGATGAGTGGATCAAAAAACTGTGGTACATTTACACAATGGAATACTATGTAGCAGAAAAAAAAGGAACTCCTACCATTTCCGACAACATGGATGGAACTAGAGAGAATTATGTTTAGCGAAATAAACCACGAAACCTATGAAAGAAAAATACCATATGATATCACCTGATACAGGAGACTAATGAACAACACAAACAAATGAACACAATTGAATAAGGAACAGAGTAACAGTTATCAGGGGTGAAGGGGGAGGAAAAGACGAAGGGTAAATAAGGGAAGGGTTTAGTATAGGAACTAGTATAAATAACCCATGGACATGGACATTGGGGTGAGGATTGACTGTGGGAGAAAGAATGGGCTGGGTGGAGAGGAGTAATGGGGGAAATGTGGGACAACTATAATAGAAAAACAATAGAAATAAATTTTTAAAAAAATGAACAAAATCACAGCAAAGTAATACAAGCTAAAAGAAAAAAAAAGAAGTAGTTACGGAAAGTCACGGGGATGTAAAGTACAGCACAGGTAATAGAGTCGCTAATATTATAATAACTATGTGTGGTGCCAGAAGGGTACTGGAAATATCAGGATGAACACTTTTTAAAGTATATGATTGTTTAATCACTATGCTGTACACCTGAAGTTAATAAAAATAATATTGTATATAAACTGTAATTGAAAAAAAAAAAAAAAGACTTATTGCCTGACTTATCTTTATTAGCTTTGCTTCCCTCAGGTCATTTCCCCATTTAGAAATCTTCCTCAGTTTCTGCTGCAAGTTGTCTCCTGGCTCCTTACACACCCTTCCTTCTTTTTCATATACCTCGCACCTGCCACTAACCTTGCTGGGTACTGCAGCCATGGCTTTGTTCACACTGCTTTTTTGTCCTGACACCCTTCCTTCCTCTCCTCCGAGACCTAGGCAACTTCCACTTCCTCTACAAAGTGTTAGAGACACATACTGACAAGGAGCACAGTCCACAGTGAAGAGAAGCTGGGTGAGAAAAATAGTCCCAATATAAGAAGCCTAATGTAATATATGCCCAGACAGTTCTTACTTGAAAAGAACAGATTAAAAACAGCTTTAGTCAATTTAAGCTGTAAAGGGAGTTAATATAAGGCTATCAACAAACTCATAGACTCTCTAATGAAAACTAGAGAAGAAGATTTGGCAAATGGACTGAAAGACAAAGAGCAAGGTCCTCTCACCGTCCGCTCCTATCACCCCTCAGCAGCAGCGGGAGAGACTCAGCTGGAGCCACTGGACTCCTGCCACCCTAGGTACTTTCTTGGTTCTTGCTCTATCTTTGGCTCACTTTCTCCCAGTTCAAAGCCAAAGCAAGAGTGTCTGACAGCCAGGCCTGAGTCCTGGAACTGCACCCCATTTTCCAGGAAGAGGGGAAAAGGGACAAAAAGCCCTGAAACATTCTCAGATGGAAGGGGGGCCCTACGTCCCACCCATCCTCATAGCACTGGAAGGTTGGGACTCTAGACAGTCAGAAACAAAACATTTACTAGAAGTAGTTAGAAAATGAATGAATTCTTTTTGAACTAGGTCCACATTTCCCAGACCAATGCACATTTTGGAAAACTTGTGAAAACAATCTCAATCAGGATTCTTGGGGACAGAGAAAGTCAAAGACAAGCACTTTGTGGAAAACACTTACTTCCCTCAAAGGGGAGCTTTGACTATTCTAATATTTGATGATTAATAAACAAGGAGGATCAGCAGTTGTGTGTGAATAGGGAGTGTGGCTCTTGCTCCTCTTCTCTATCAGCACAAGACCATGGCATGGAGCCTGTGGGAGGCACCAGTAACACAGAAGCATCCATTGCAAAGCTGGTTTTACTACATCAAGTTGACTTTCCCAGCTTGATGTGTATGAAGACCTATTGTCACTTCATACACTTTGCATGATTCTCTCCAGAAGCATTGGTCATTAAGACCCATTTGCTGTGTCTAAGTGATGGCAAGTCTCAAGGCCATCCTGTACAGTTAAATGTCACTCTCGTGAGTACATGCAGAAATATGTCCTGCTGCCATTCACAGAGTCAGGTGCTGTTCAGGCCAGGGATACTCAGAGCTGTCTGGTCAAACAGCCCAATGGGCTGCTGTTGGAGACATAGTTTCAGAGGGAGCTGAACCCTGGAACTAGGTCTTTTCACCACAGTGCAACAAGCTCAGGGGGCCACATTACCAACTGGAAAGGTGGAAGAAGAAGGAAAGTGGCTGGCACAGGATCCCCAAGATACAGCTGAGAGCACAGGCGGCCCTTCTGCCAGCCATTGGCATCAGTCTTAACAGGTGAGGAGAGTAAGATGCCAAAGAGACTGCTGGGTGCTTAACCCAGTCTTCCCTGGTAACAGCACATCAACCCTGTTCAATTAGGAGTTGGAGAAGGAGACATAAGTGAAACCCATTGAATGGAATTTTAAGGAGTCCCTGTACAGCTGCTTGTCCCTTCTTTCCTTTGTCTTGGCTAGAATATGGTCATAATGGCTGGAATTCCTGTGGCTAGCTGAGAAAGCTGAAGACCTCAGAATCACACTGAAGCTAAACAGAAAAGTAGACAAACCTTGGGTTCTCCACGACTCCGCAAATATCACAAGGGTTCTGGATTACTTAACTCCATTTTCTTTTCTTTTCTTTTTAAATTTTTTTTAATATGCTTTATTGATTATGCTGCTACAGTTGTCCCAATTTCTTTTCCCTTTGTTCCCCTCCACCCAGTGACATGCCTCTCTTCAGTTGTCCTCCCTCCCCCTTAGTCCATGCCCATTGGTTGTGCATATAGTTCTTCTCAACATCTTCTGATCTACTCCACTCCCTCCTACTATGCTTCTTAATTCCTATACCATCTCCCTCCCTTTCCCCACTTCCTTCTCCCTGCTGACCTCCCCCAATAATGTTCCCTATACCTATAATTCTTTTCCTACTCTTGTTGCCTACTTAGTTGGCCTTTGTTTCAGTTCCCTAGCTTCTGTTGTAGGTTGTTGTGATACAGTTTTCATTTTAATGTTCATAGTTTTGATCCTCTTTCTCCTAAACAAGTCCCTTTAACATTTCATATAACAGTGGTTTGGATCTGATGAACTTCAGTTTTCCTTTGTCCTGGAAGCACTTTCTCTGCCCTTCTATTCTGAATGACAGCTTCGCTGGATAGAGTAATCGTGGTTGTAGGTTTTTGCTTTTCATTACTTTGAATATTTCTTGCCAGTCCCTTCTTGCCTGCAGAGTTTCTTTTGAGAAATCATCTGATAGTCTTATTGGGACCCCTTTGTACATAATTCATCTCTTCTCTCTTGCTGCTTTTAAGATTGTCTCTTTATCCTTAATTTTTGACATTTTGATGATAATGTGTCTTGGTGTGGTTCTCCCTGAGTCCAGTTTTTTTGGAACTCTCTGTGCTTCCTGGACCTATAAGTCTATTTCCTTCCCCAAGTTAGGAAGTTCTACTTCATTTATTTTCACATAATTTTTCAATTTCTAGTTCTTCTTCTTCACCTTCTGGCAACCCTATGATTCAGATGTTGGCCCGTTTATAGCTGTCCTATAAATTTCTGAGCCTCTCCTCATTTTCCTCACTTCTCACTTCCTCTTTCTGCACTGGTTGACTGTTTGTTCCTTCTCTATGTTCTGATTTGTTCATTTGATCCCTGGTTTTCTTGCCCTCACCACTAGTTTCGTATGTGTTTTTGTTCATTTCAGCAGGGCTAGCCTTCATTTCTTCCCCATCTTGTTTAAGATCTGCTGTTAAGTCTGTAAGCATTTTTATAACCAAAGCTCTGAACTGTGCCTCAGAAAGACTTCCTATCTGCTGCTTCGTTAGATTAGATACTTGCTGTCTAGTCAACTGCATCACCAGGATCTCTATCATGATCTTTGCCATCCTGACCATTTTATGTTTACCTCTGCTTCTTGGGCAGGGCTGTCACACCTCCTACGCTATAGGGGGTGGAGCCCCTTGCACTCGTCACAACCGAGTGACCCGTCTTACCACGCTGTGGTGTTTTCTGTGGGGGTGGGGGTCCAAGATGGTTTCCTGCTGTTTACTCTCCACTGAGAGACCGGGAGCCTTCATCTCCTTCCCACCCCCTCCTACCTGTCTGGATGAGTACTTCTTCTTTACATCTTTGTTTGCTGGACTTCTATGCACTTTGATTTTCTGGAACTTCTGGTTGTTTCTAATTTTGAGGTAGCTGTATTCCTTCTTAGTTGTGGAAGGAGACGCAGCATGCTTGTCTACACCTCCATCTTGGCAGGAAGTCCTTATCTCCGTTTTCTTTATGTGAGTGAACACTTCATCTTTTCATGCCATTTGTTTGGGTGTGTTAGCCCAACAATCCTCACATGTACCATAAACAAGAAGGAGCAGAAGGACAAGAGAAATTCAGAAGCCCAAGCAGGGGAGCCATTGCAACAGTCAGAGCAAGTGAGAATGTAAGTCAGAAGCTGGCTTTAGCTGGCATTCTGCACGCAGTGTAGGGCTCCCCCAGCCAGGCTCTCGGGAACCTGGGCTGCCAGTTCATATTGCCCAGACGGAACTTAGTCTAAGCAGTTAGGCAACATCCAGTTTCAAAAATTTGTGTACACAATCAGAACTGAGTTGTAGGAGCAAACAAAAGCACAGTTATCAGAACCAGATGTGGCCCAAGGTCAAAGCTGCATGAATAACAAAAGGGATTTGATGCCAAGTTCTTAAACACCTCCTGTCTAGAAGCAGGACTGGCCCAGAGTCCAGGATTAGGATCAGTGTGAATGCAGATGGTAAGTGGCTTTAACTATGATGAAAGGTTAGGCAGAAACTGAGGCTGATGAACAGGTCAGGCCAAAGAGCTGCCTTCTTCCCACCCACCCTGGGGCAGTGAAGAACTAGGTCTGTACAAAGGGGCCAACCCACAATATCTCCTCCCATGAGCATCTCCCTCAACCCCCATTCCGAGCTGATCCTTCCCCTCAAAGAGGACTAGGACAGAGAAGCAATGCAGCAATGAAGTGCCAGCTCCTTGGGGAGGGAGAATCAGAGAGGGGGTCCTGAAGGAAGGGGAGACTGCTGACTGTGCCTGGCCCTCGCTCTTGGGGGACCCATGGACGAACCTCCACCTGTGAACCTTGCCCTTCTCTTGTACTTGGCTCTCATGAGGAGCAGCCCCCTTTGAGGGTAGCTGAACATTTCCCCAACATTTGAATTAAGATACTTCTGCTGCACATAATTCTATACCTCATTAAAATGGTTTAACAAAAGGCCTAGAGATAATTTGTTTCAGGTTTAGTTATTCAACAGGACAGTAAGTCACCAAGGACTTAAATCTGCCATGCTCAGCTCACTGAGTCTTCAGCCTTATCCCCACAGTCCTAAAGGGCCACCACAATTTGCAGGATCTTATCTGTTTTGGAGTAAAGCTTTTCTCAGACTTCCCTTGTCTTTAATTGGCCAAAATTAGATCATATTACCTGGCTACAAGAGAGAATGCCAAAATAACTGTTTGGTTTAATTTTTATTTTTTATTTTTAGTCTTTTGTTAGGAGTGGATGTTGAAAAACAACCAATGATACTGCTATGGAGATAGCAGGCACTGCTCTAGAAAGAAGAAAAAGCTATAATTTGAGGCCCTAGAAACTGTCTAGAGACTTGAATCATGAGAATTTACCAAAATGCTTAACGAAGGTGGGATAGAAGGAATCTGTTGTTCTTTCTCCAATATTGAAGGAATTGTCAGTCAAGATTGCATCACATCATCATCGGTCAAGGCTGTGGGCATATAGTCTTGGCACTAAGAAGTGACTTCAGGTGCTACAAGCCACTCAAAAAAATCTTTCATTGGCCTCCTCACATTGCCTTCCACAAAATTACCACATGCAAGTGTTGCGCTAGAGCATTTTAACCATGTCACCCCAGAAGTCCCCCTTACCTAGAAATTCTGGAGTGCCTCTGAGAGTAATTGAACATACTCTCACCTGATATTTGAATCTCAGACAAGGTAATAAAAATACAGGAAATATTAGAAGCTACAAGATTCAGATTTAAGCATTTCATAGGTACCGTAGTCCATGTTCTGGATCCCTGGTTTTCCGAGGCCAACACTGCACATGGGCTTTCCTTCTGGACACAGCATGGCAGGCAACCCATGGATGTGGGTGCCAGGGGTAGCACCATCGTGAACACTGGAGGAGAGCCCAAGACAGGGGTGGAGAAAGGAGCCCAGAGGTGCTATTGTAGAGAAGCTGCAGCACAGTCACTGTGGCAGAGCAACCCGAGGGCTCAGATTCCTCGGCCCAGTCTCGAGCCTCCTCATACTTCCTTTGACGTAGGACCCGCCTTCCACTTGTGTTTCTTGACACCATTTTAGTGGGTAAAACTGATGTCCTTGGAGCTCTGCTGAATTTGGGAATGATTCTGTTTGGGAGGAGGGACTTTGGGACTTTCTTTTGCACATGTATTGAAAACTCCCAGAACCGCTGCTTTGTAGGGCTAACTTGTCTTAGTCACTGCTGTTCCTGCCATTTAACACAGTGCCTGGCAGGGAAGAAACAGAAGGTGAAGAAAATTCTATTCATTTCACACCCATCCCAGTAACACCATTGCCAGGACACGGTGGTGTCCTTGTCCTCTCAGAGCATGGTGTGGGAGAAAATGGGCTGTGGCCCAGTGTAGAAGTGGGAACTGTGCAGGGAAGAAGGAGTCGGCATAAACAGTCTGTTGTGTTGGCATGAGCTTAAAGAAACAGAGCCTCCAAAACAAGGAGAAACCTAGTGTGCTCCCCTCTTTCCCACAGAAGAGCCCTGTAAATACCAATTCCTTACATTTTTTATATCTGACATTCTACGTCTCTCTCCCTAGCAGGCACCTCAGGCTCTGGCTCTGGCTCTGCTCCTCTCCTACTCAGCTCCCTCATCAGTTGTGTTGGATTCATCCTTGGGCTGCTGCAGTGCTGGACAGCACATCAGACATAGTTCATGGGCTGAACTGCATGCCCTGAATTCATCTGTTGAAGCCCTAACCCACAGTATCTCATAATGTGGCTATATTTGGAGACTGGGTCTTTAAAGAGGTAACTGAGGCAAAACAATGTCATTAAAGTTGGCCCTAATCAGACTAGTGTCCTTATAAGAAAATGAGATTGGGGCACAGACACACAAAAGAGACCATGTGAAGATATGGAGAGAAGACCACCATGTACAAGCCAGAGGTAACCAACCCTGCCAAGACTTGAACTTAGATTTCTGGCTTCCAGAACTGTGAGACAACAAATACTTGTTGTTTAAGCTACTCAGTCTGTTCTTTGTTATGGCAGCCCTGGAAGACTAACACACATAACTATGTCCAGAAACACAGAGGGCACACTCTCTTCCTTGGGATTCTGCCCTCAAAACACTTTGCTTCATGTCACATTGGCTAGAACCAAGTCTCAGATCCCTTCTTTGTCAACCTGGCAAGATGCATGGGATTGCTGTGATCCTCTTAAACTCCTCATGTGAGATGGAATGGAGGCTGGGAACAGACCCATCGTGACTGCACAGCCTCAGGAAGAATAATTCACTCTCTGCTTCTCTGTCCTTTGTCACTCATATCCAGAAGAGAGCAGGACAGAAATACCTCCAAATGTAGAAAATGGACCACAGTATTATTTATTATGGCTGATTGCATTTCCCCTTGTAGTTCTTAAAGTATATAGGTCTATTTGATTTGTGTTGCAACCAAAAATCATTTACCTATTGATATCAAATCTACTTTTGTAAAGAAAGGTATAGTCTCTATAAAAAAAGAATTATTTGAGACTTCCAACCAAGATGGAGGCGTAGGTAGTAGGTAGACATGCTGCATCTTCCTCACAACTGAGAAGGAATTTATAACCACTTCAAAAAAAAAAAAAGAAAAAAGAAAAAAAGAAAACCACCAGAAAATCAAAACTACATGGAAGTTCAACAAATAAAGAAATAAAGAAGAAATATTCAGTTATAATATTTCAGCAGAGGCAGGATGGAGAGAATGAGGTGCGGTGCTGCAGCAGCTCGCAGCATGGCTAGTGGCAGTGGGGCTGGTGGCAATGACAGCAGAACAGGGACTATCGTCATGGCGAAAAGTGCAGTCATACATTTTAAACCTGGGAAGTGATCCGGCCCCAAACCAGATGGATCGCAGCCCCAGACCAGACCACTCAGCTTGCGGTTCCAGCACCAGAGAAAATAGAGCCACATTTCTTCTGAATGTGAAAGCCAGTCTGGGATTGAGGTGGAGGAAGAAACTACCAGTCTCAAAGGGACGAGTGCAGGGCAAGTGGCACTGTTCCCTCTCAGGCATCTCCTCCATATACAGCACCACAATGTGGTGAAACAGGTCACCAACACTGACGTATACCTAAAGCTCTTCCCTTACAATGTAACAGGTGTGACAGCTCTACCTAAAACACAGAGGTAAACACAGAAAGCTGTCAAGATGAGGAGACAGAGAAGTAAGGCCCAAATGGGGGGCACATCAAGGTTCCAGTGGGAGAACTAAGTGACGAGGAGATAGCCAACCTAATAGATGAGGAGCTAGCCTATTTAACAGATGCACAAAATATTGGTGATAAAGATGCTCACAGACTTAAGAGAAAAGATTAATCATAACGGGGTAGAAATGAAGGCTATACTAAGTGAAATGAAGGGAAATCCACACTAAATTACTGGTGAAGGAAAGGAAACCAGGGTTCAACTCAATGAATTGGAACATAAGGAAGAAATGAACAGTCAACCAGTATGGAAAGAGAAAACAAGAATTTTTTTTAAATGAGGAGAGGCTTAGAAACCTCTGGAATAGCTTTAAATCATAGGGGTGCCAGGAGAAGAGGAAGAGCAAGAAATTGAAAAATTGTATGAGAAAATAATGAAGGAAAACATCCCTAATTTGGGGAAGGAAATAGACATGCAAGTCCAGGAAGCACAGAGAGTCCCAAACAAACTAGACCCCGGGAGGACCACACCAAGACACATCAAAATTAAAATGCTAAAAGTTAAGAATATTATTACGTTTCATGTTGTCCTGCAGCTGTCTTAGAGCCTCTTCAGTCTTGTTCAGCCTTTTTTCATTTTGTTGCACTGTCTGGGAGTTTTTGTCTACATTGTCCTCCAGCTCGCTGATCCGATTTTCTGCTTCCTCTAGCCTGTTTTTAATTCCTTCTACTGTGTTCTTCAATTCAGAGATCGTATTCTTCATTTCCTCCTGGCTCTTCTTGATAGCTTCCATGTCCTTTATGATGCTGGTATAATTCTCAGTAAGTTCCTTATAGTTCTTCTGGAGTTCACTGTAGCTTTTCTGGAGTTCTTTGTAGTTTCTGCTGAGCTCATTGAGCTTCTCCATAATACATGTTTTCAATTCCATATCTGATAGTTGGCTCCCCTCTATTTCATTTAGCACTCTTTCTGGGGACTCTGCCTTTCCTTTCGATGGGGGGTTGTTTCTCTGTCTCCCCATTTTTGTGACTCCTATTGTTTGTTGGTGCTTCTTAGAATGATCTGCACTTCCTGGATCTTCCCCTGGTGGCGTCAGATCGTGTACCAGTCTGGGCCTAGGCAGCCTGTTGGAGACTTCCAGGGATCTACTGCCTTTGTCTGTCTCCTTTACTTGATAATCTATTCAATTTGTGATTAGCCGTCAGGTTTAAGGACCGTGAGTGTGGCAGCTTAATTCCTGTAGGCAGGGCTTTTGCTTCCCCTCAGGCTGACCCCACTTGGCTGGGAATGGTCTGCCGGTCACGTTGTGATGTAGCGGCCTTTTCTGCCTCTCCGTGGTTATAAGGCTTCTCTCCAGCTGGTGTTCGGTTGGTTATTCCAGATGATTTCTCCAAAATTGCGTTGTAAATCCAGACTAGTTCTAGGAGGAAGTTAGTGTAGCTTCCACTTACTCCTCCGCCATCTTGTTTCTCCCATAGGAATTCCAGAAGGAGAAGAAGAAGAGCAAGGGATAGAAAACCTCTTTGAAAAACTAATGACAGAAAACTTCCCTAACATGATGAGAGAAAGAATCATGCAAGTCCAGGAAGCACAGAGGGTCCCAATGAAGATGAACCCCAACAGGCCCACTTCAAGACACATCATAATTAAAATGCCAACATTCAAAGACAAAGAGAGAATCCTAAAAGCAGCAAGAGAGAAACAACTAGAGATAAGGGACCAAGATGGCCGCGGAGTAGGAGCAGTGTTCTCAGCTCGCTCCTGTTAAGGAGACAATACAGGAGGAACAAACTCGGGGAGGAATGACTGAGTGAGTGGGAATATCTGATAACGTGAACGGGGAGGAGATCGTGGGAGCAGCATGGAGGTGGGTGGAGGGGTTTATCACAAACTGCAGGCTGAGTCATTCTGAGACTCCGTGTGTTTGCAGTATCAAGCCGGAGAGCTCACTAGCCGGGAGTGAATTCTTGTAGGGAGTTAGGGAGAGGATTTGGCTGAAAAAGACAGAGGAGGGAGAGAACAGTGAACAACCAGGACTGGGAGAAACTGTGATCTGAGTCTAGAGAGAAACATCCTCAGCTGCAACCTCCGACCGAAAGCTTGGCATCCCGGGTGCGCCCAGCACTTGCGCTAGGGCCCTACAGAACAAAGGAGCAGTTTTGGGGCAAAGAGACGGGCCGCACTGAAAAGCTGCTGCGGAACTCCGGACCGGGGGAGAACTGTGTTCTTGAAATCAGTGTTTGCTCTTTAGTCGCGCTAGAATCCCACAGAACAAAAGGCAGGTTTGGGGCTAAGAGAGAAATAGGACGTGCAGGGTGTGTAAGTAGGGAAGAGAGCGGAGGCGGAGGTTCTGGAGGGGAGACGGTTTTAGGGCAAGGAGAAGGGCCCGCAGGGAAGGGCTGCTTCGGAGCTCCAGACCGGCAGAGAGCTCCAGGGAAGGAGAGTGCTGCACTGACCGACCACACTAGAGTCCCACAGAACAAAGGGACGGTGCTGTGGCGGGAAGAAAGATAGAGCGCGCAGGCCGATAGACAGGGAAGCCAGCAGAAGCGGTAGCTCGGAATAGAGAAAGTTTTGGGGCAAGGAGAAGAGCCCACGCAGGAAAGCAGCTGCAAAGCTCCAGACTAGGGGAGAGGCCCTGGGCAGGAAAGGGCCACTGGGCCCGGCACTTTGACCGACTGTGCCAGAGTCCTGCAGAACAAAAGGACGATCTTGAGACAGGGAGAGAGGTAGGGTGCGCAGGCATATAGACAGGGAAGAGAGCAGAAGCTGTAGCCTGGGAATAGAGACAGGACTGGAGGCAGGGCAGGGATTGCTGGCAGGCACAGGCTGGACCAACAGAGGGGAGGAGTAGCTGGACAAGCCTGAGGAGGGCTGAGGCTGCCTCAGGAGGGAACAACTAAAGGCAGCTCACAGCAGAGCGGTGGTAGGCCCACGAAAAAAAGACTAGCAACCCCAGAATCAAGCAGAACCCTCCCACAGCCAGCCAACCAACCAGAAAAGATTTGAAACTCATA
Organism: Furipterus horrens; assembly: GCF_987537825.1. Lineage (NCBI taxonomy): Eukaryota > Metazoa > Chordata > Mammalia > Chiroptera > Furipteridae > Furipterus > Furipterus horrens. The sequence continues at coordinate 97,404,308 of NW_028327172.1, forward strand.
GAATTTTGAATAGGAGCAGACTCAGGAAGGAAGCAAGGAAAAACCAAAAAACAAACAAACCAAAAATACCCAGAGACTGTGCATAAAAGTTGAATTGAGTTAATATCCTCATTCTTTTATCTCTCACTCTCTCTCTAACTACCCCTACCGTCAGTCCCTTCTTATTCTCACTCCTTTTCTCCCCTCCCCTTCCCTCCTTTCTCTCCCCTTAGCATTCTCCCCTGCATCCTATTCTCAGTTAATTTTATAATTTTAAGTTCTCTCCCTTTCTCACCCTCTCATTTCTCTGCGCTACGCACCTTCAACTTTATTAAATTTCTTTCTTTATTTTGTCCCCCTTCAGTCTACATTCATTTTTCTTTCATCTCTTGTCCTTATTTTCCTTCTCTCCCTATACATAATCTCTCTCTCTCCCTATTACACTTTATATTCTAATCTCTTAATATTCAAATTATAATTCTAATCTATCCCCCTCTCCCTTTACTCTCCCATTCTTACCCCTTCTCTTTTTCTACCCCACCCCCCCACTTCTTTCCCTACCTCTTGTATTTCTCTCCTTCATCCTATCTTTTGCCAACTCTTCAATTTCAATCCTCCCCTCCCTAATATCTCCTCTTCCTCCTGATTTCCTTCCCTCCTCTGAGCTCTCTCCCTCCCAAATCCTCTTGCTTTCCTATCTCCTATTCCTCTCTCTCTATACTCACCTTTTCTCTCTATCTTGCAACTTTATATCATGTTTTAATCTCCTAATCTTTTTTATAACATATAATTTAAAAAAAGAATTTTAATCCAGTCCCCTCTCTTCTACCTCCCCTTGTTCTTTTGTTCTCTCTCCTACCCTTTTCTTCTCTACTTTCTCTCTCTCTTTCCTCTCTGCCTTCCTGTCTTGCTATTTTCTACTCTGTATTTTTACCCTTAAAAATTCTCTCTCAATCTATTTCCTACCTTCTAACCTCCCCAGCCCTCTCCTTCAATTTCTGGCTGTCTGTCTACCTGGATGTCTGTTGTGTCTACCCTACCTCCCACGCTAATCATATAGTATATACCGATTATATAATCCTAATACTATACACTTCCACCTTTCTCTCTCCACACTGTAACCCTCCCCTCCTTTTCAAACAGACAGTGTAAGTGTTAATTGCTCTCTTACATAACCTTGATCCCAATTGCTAATATTAATACTCTATCAACTTCCAGCTCAAAAATTACCCTTCCTTCATTTAAAACAACTCCTTTCTGTTTCTCCTACGAAATAAGAGTCCCAGTATCTCCACAAGTATATTAACACGGGCTCATTGGCAGCCTATAGTGGGGTTGTATTTGGGGGAGACATTGGAGGGTGTGGGTTTCTTGCCTGGGTTGTATAATTATGTTTTAGCAGCACCTTCACAAAAGAACTCAAGACAAGGTGGGCAGAGTGACTCTCAATTAACTAACCAGAGAAAAAGATCCACCAAAAAGTAGCTGAACTACAACCAGACAGATTAAAGAAATATCATCAAGGACAACACAGACAGAAATCCAGGAGGGCGGAGGAGTAAGTGGAAGCTACACTAACCCCCTCCCAGGACCAGCCAGTGCTGACTCAGCCCCAGTACAGCAGACAGACCATCCCCCTCCAAGTGGTGTCATACTAAGGGGAAATAAAAGCCCTGCCTACAGGAATTAAGTTGCCACATCCACGATCCTTAAGCCTGACGGCTGATCACAGATTGAGTATAGTAACAACTAAAGAAGAGAGACAAAGGCAGTAGATCCCTGGAAGTCTCCAACAGGCTGCCTAGGGCCAGTCTGGTACATGATCTGACGCTACCAGAGGCAGATCCAGGAAGAACTGATCATTCTAAGAAGCACCAACAAACAAAAGGAATCACAAAAATGGGGAGACAGAGAAACAACCCCCCATCAAAAGGAAAGGTAGAATCCCCAGAAAGAGTGCTAAATGAAATACAGGGGAGCAAAATATCAGATACAGAATTTAAAACATGGATTATGGAGAAGCTAAATGAGCTCAGCGGAAACTACAAAGAACTCCAGAAAAACTACAGTGAACTCCAGAAGAACTATAAGGAACTTACTGAGAATTATACCAGCATCAAAAAGGACATGGAAGCTATCAATAAGAGTCAGGAGGAAATGAAGAATACAATCTCTGAATTGAAGAACACAGTACAAGGAATTAAAAGCAGGCTAGGGGAAGCAGAAGATCGGATCAGCGAGCTGGAGGACAACGTACACAAAAACTCCCAGACAGTGCAACAAAATGAAAAAAGACTGAACAAGACTGAAGAGGTTCTAAGACAGCTGCAGGACAACATGAAACGTAACAATATCCGTATCATTGGAATTCCAGAAGGAGAAGAAGAAGAGCAAGGGATAGAAAACCTCTTTGAAAAACTAATGACAGAAAACTTCCCTCACATGAGGAGAGAAAGAGTCACGCAAATCCAGGAGGCACAGAGGGTCCCAATGAAGATGAACCCCAACAGGCCCACCTCAAGACACATCATAATTAAAATGGCAACATCCAAAGACAAAGAGAGAATCCTAAAGGCAGCAAGAGGGAAACAACTAATAACATACAAGGGAGCTCCAATAAGGCTATCCTCAGATTTCTCAGCAGAAACACTACAAGCAAGAAGGGAATGGCAAAAAATATTCCAAGCAATGAAAAACAAAGGCCTACAACCAAGAATACTCTACCAGCAAGGCTCTCTTTCAAAATGGAAGGCGAAATAAGGAGTTTCTCAGACAAAGGAAGACTAAAAGAATACATCTCCACCAAACCAGCAATTCAAGAGATGCTAAAGGGTCTGCTCTAAAAAGATAAAGAAACAGAGAGAAACAGAGAAGAACACGAGTACAAAGGGGGAAAATGACAATGAATAAGTTCTTATCAGTAATAACCTTAAACATAAATGGATTAAACGCTCCAATTAAAAGACATAGGGTAGCTGAATGGATTAGAAAGAATGACCCACATATATGCTGTCTACAAGAGACCCACCTTAGAACAAAAGATCTACACAGACTGAAAGTAAAGGGATGGAAAAATGTATTCCAAGCAAATGGACATGAAAAAAAAGCCGGGGTAGCAATACTTATATCAGACAAAACAGATTTCACAGCAAAGTCCATAAAAAGAGACAAAGAAGGGCATTTCATAATACTTAAGGGAAAAATCCATCAAGAAGATATAACCCTTATAAATATATATGCACCCAACTTAGGAGCACCCAAATATGTAAGGAAAATTTTGAAAGACTCCAAGAAAGATATAGGCAGCAACACACTCATCGTAGGGGACTTTAACACCCCATTGTCAACAATGGACAGATCTTCAAAGGAAAGAAACACCAAAGATATTGAGGCACTGAACAACACTTTAGATCAAATGGACTTAGTCGATATACATAGAAGTTTACACCCCAAAGAAGCAAAATATACATATTTCTCAAGTGCACATGGAACATTTTCAAAGATAGACCACATGGTAGGACACAAAACAAGCCTCAATAAATTCAAGAAAATTGAAATTATATCAAGCATCTTCTCAGATCACAATGCCTTAAAATTGGAAATCAACCTCAAGGAAAAAACTCAAAAACATTCAAACTCATGGAGAATGAATAACATGCTATTAAATAATGAATGGGTTAACAATGACATCAAGGAAGAAATCAAAAAGTTCGTGGAAACCAATGATAATGAACACACAACAACCCAAAACCTATGGGATACAGCGAAAGCAGTCTTAAGAGGAAAGTTCATAGCAATACAAGCCTACCTAAAAAAGCTAGAAGAATCTCTAATAAAAAATTTAACCCTACAGCTACAAGAACTAGAGGAAGAACAACAAGCAAAACCCAGATCAAGTAGAAGGAAGGAAATCATCAAGATCAGAGCAGAATTAAATGACATAGAGTCTAAAGTAACAATTCAAAAGATCAACAAGAGTAGGAGCTGGTTCTTTGAAAAGATAAACAAAATTGACAAGCCTTTAGCCAGGCTCATCAAGAAAAAAAGAGAGAGAACCCAAATAAATAAAATCAGAAACAAAAGAGGAGAAATCACAACTGATATCACGGAAATACAAAGGATTGTAAGAAATTATTATGAACAACTGTATGGCAAGAAATTTGACAACCTAGAGGAAATGGACAAATTCCTGGAAAACTATAGTCTGCCCAAACTGAATCAAGAAGAAGCAGAAAGTCTGAATAGACCAATAACAGCTAGCGAAATTGAAGCAGTAATCAAAAAACTCCCAGCACACAAAAGCCCAGGACCAGATGGCTTCACAAGTGAATTCTACAAAACATTTAGGAAACAACTAACTCCTATCCTCCTCAGACTATTCCAAAAGATACAAGAAGAGAGAAGACTCCCAAACTCGTTCTATGAAGCCAGTATAACCCTAATTCCAAAACCAGGTCAAGACACAACAAAGAAAGAAAATTACAGACCAATATCGCTGATGAACATAGATGCTAAAATCCTCAACAAAATATTGGCAAACCGGATCCAGCAACACATTAGAAAGATCATACACCACGATCAAGTAGGATTCATCCCAGGGATGCAAGGATGGTTTAATATTCGCAAATCAATAAACGTGATACACCACATAAACAAAATGAAAGACAAAAACCACATGATCATATCAATAGATGCGGAAAAAGCATTTGATAAAGTACAACACCCATTTATGATAAAAACTCTCAGCAAAATGGGAATAGAGGGAGCATACCTCAACATAATAAAGGCCATATATGAGAAACCTGAAGCCAACATCATACTCAATGGGCAAAAACTGAGAGCATTCCCCCTGAGATCAGGAACAAGACAAGGATGTCCGCTCTCTCCACTCCTATTCAACATAGTCCTGGAAGTTCTAGCCACAGCAATCAGACAAGAAAGAGAAATAAAAGGCATCCAAATTGGAAAAGAGGAAGTAAAACTGTCATTATTTGCAGATGACATGATAGTGTACATAGAAAATCTTTTAGACTCCACAAAAAAACTACTCAATCTAATAAGTGAATTCGGCAAAATAGCAGGATACAAAGTCAATATTAAGAAATCGAAGGCATTTTTATACACCAACAATAAAAACTCAGAGATAGAAACTGAAAGAAAAATCCCATTTACCATAGCAACAAGAAAAATAAAATACCTAGGAATAAACTTAACCAAAGAGGTAAAAGACCTGTACACAGAAAACTACATAACACTGAAGAAAGAAATTAAAGAAGATACAAATAAATGGAAGCGTATACCATGCTCATGGATGGGAAGAATCAACATCATTAAAATGTCCATACTACCCAAAGCAATTTATAGATTCAATGCAATCCCTATTAAAATACCAGCAACATATCTCACAGACCTAGAACAAATACTTCAAAAATTTATATGGAACCAAAAAAGAGCTCGAATAGCCACAGCAATTTTGAGGCAGAACACAGTAGGAGGAATCGCAATACCCGATATCAAACTATACTACAAGGCCACGGTAATCAAAACAGTCTGGTACTGGCATAAAAACAGACATATAGATCAATGGAACAGAATAGAGAGCCCAGAAATAAGCCCAGGTTCATATGGTCAACTAATATTTGACAAAGGGGGAAAGAACATCAAATGGAGTGAAAAGAGCCTCTTCAACAAATGGTGTTGGGAGAACTGGACAGGGACATGCAAAAAAATGAAACTAGACCACCAGCTCACACCATACACCAGAATAAACTCAAAATGGATCAAAGACTTAAATGTAAGCCGTGATACCATAAAAGTCCTAGAGGAAAAAATAGGCAGGAAAATTTCTGATATCCCACGTAGCAACATTTTCACTGATATATCTCCTAAGGCAAGGGAAATAAAGGAAAGAATAAACAAATGGGACTACATCAAACTAAAAAGTTTCTGCTCAGCTAAAGAAAACATCAGCAAGATGCAAAGGAAACCAACCATATGGGAAAATATATTCGCCAATGACATCTCAGACAAGGGATTGATCTCCAAAATATATAAAGAACTCATACGACTCAACACCAAGAAGACAGACAACCCAATTAAAAAATGGGCAAAGGACCTGAACAAACACTTCTCCAAAGAAGACATACAGAGGGCCCATAGACATATGAAAGTATGCTCAACATCACTAGCCATCAGAGAGATGCAAATTAAAACCACAATGAGATACCACCTCACACCAGTCAAAATGGCAATCATCAACAAATCAACAAACAACTTGTGCTGGAGAGGATGTGGAGAAACGGGAACCCTGGTGCATTGCTGGTGGGAATGCAGATTGGTGCAGCCACTGTGGAAAACAGTTTGGAATTTCCTTAAAAAACTAAAAATGGAACTGCCTTTTGAACCAGCAATTCCATTGCTAGGATTATATCCAAAAAATCCCGAAACACCAATTCAAAAGAACCTATGCACTCCAATGTTCATAGCAGCACTATTTACAATAGCCAAGTGCTGGAAACAACCTAAATGCCCATCTGTAGATGAGTGGATCAAAAAACTGTGGTACATTTACACAATGGAATTCTATGTAGCAGAAAGAAAGAAGGAACTTCTACCATTTGCAACAACATGGATGGAACTAGAGAAAATTATGCTTAGTGAAATAAGCCAGGCAACAAAAGAAAAATACCTTATGCTGTCACCTATTACAGGAAACTAATGAACAACACAAACAAATGAGCAAAATTGAACCAGAGGTATGTAAACAAGAAGTAGACTAACAGTAACAAGGGGGGCGGGGGGGAGGAAAAGAAAGGTGTAAGGGGATGGGTCAAGTTAAAAAAAAAAAATATATATATATATATATATATATATATATGAATGACCCACAGACAGGTGCAACTGAGTGGGGACTAAATGTGTGGGAGGGGAGGGACAGGGTGCAGGGAAACAAGAGGGCTAAAAAAGTGAGACAACTGTAATGGAAAAACAAACCAAAATTTCTTAGTGGGGGAAAAATGAAAATATGAAGAATGGAAATGCCAGTTCAGTGAATATTAGGACAAAGATTTTCCTTCACGTTGTATATTTTTCTCCCTATTTGATCCTTCCAGAGTTTGGCATTCTAAACAAGTAAGTAATGACATAAGTTCCTTTGCATAGAACTAATAAGACCAGTTGTCAACAGAGGTTCTTTTTTTTTTTTTTTGACCAAGTCTTTGACTGGAATGTCAAGCCTAAAGGAAACATACTTGGGCTCAGATTGTTACCAGAAAGCCCTGAGGAGACTTCCGGCCAAGATGGAGGCTTAGACGGACACGCTAGGTCTCCCTCTACAACTAGAGAGGAATACAACTACTTCAAAACAAAGGATAACTAGAAATTCCAGAAAATAAAACTACATGGAAGTCCAACATATAAAGTTATAAACCAGCGGTGCCATTTGGGCAGGTAAGAGTTAAAGAGGGCAGTGCTATTTGCGGTCGCACCTGGACAGCGGCGGGGAGGCGAGGAATCCGGGCTGCGCAAGCCCCTGGCGGTGTGCGACTCCGGCGCTGGGGAGAGCGGCCACCGCATCGCCTTGAACAGTGAGGCCCAGGGGGGCGGGAGGACAGATCCCGGTCTCCTAGCTGAATAACTGTGTGAATCCATCTTGGACCCCCGCCCCCAAAGAAAGCACCACAGGGCAGCGAAATAGGTCGCGGACAGGCAGACGCCGGTCGCTGATTTGTGACGCCAAACGGCGCCGGTCGCTGGGTCATTACGAGTACACAGGCACTGCCCCCGACAGCCGGCCCAAGAAAACAAAACGCATCTGTCAAAATGAGGCAGACAACTATAGAAATCCCGGTGACACAACTCACCAGGCAGCAGATAGAGAACCTGACAGATGAACAGATAAGAAACCTGTCAGAGGCTCAGTTCTGGGCCATTGTTATCAGGTGGCTTACAGAATTCACAAAAGAGCAGGAAAAAGATAAGAAAGAAGCGAAAAAATTTCATAACGAAAGGAACAAAACCGCATACGAGATAGAAGGTGAGAAAAAATCCAGAGTTCATTTCAACAAACTGGAATATGGAGAAGGAACAAGCAGTCAACCAATGCAGAGAGAGGAAATGGGAAGCAACAATGAGAGGACCAGAAACCTCTGGGACAGCTATAAAAGGCCCAACATAAGAATCATTGGTTTGCCAGAGAATGAGGAAGATGAACTAGAACTTGAAAAATTGAGTGAAAATATAATAAAGGAGAACTTCCCAGACTTGGGGAAGGGAATAGACCTGCAGGTCCAGGAAGCAAGGAGAGTTCCCAAGAGACTGGACCCAGGGAGAACCACTCCAAGACACATTATAATCAAAATGTCAAAAATTAAAGATAAAGAGAGAATCTTAAAAGCAGCAAGAGAGAAGAAAAGAATTATGTACAAAGGGGTCCCAATTAGACTATCAGCTGACTTCTCAAGGGAAACCCTACAGGCAAGAAGGGACTGGCAAGAAATATTCAAAGTAATGAAAATCCAAAACCTACAACCACGAATACTCTATCCAGCGAAATTGTCATTCAGAATAGAAGGACAGAGAAAGTGTTTCCAGGACAAAATAAAACTGAAAGAGTTCATTAGATCCAAACCACTGTTATATGAGATGTTAAAGGGACTGGTTTAAAAAACAGAAGCTAAGGAGATGAAACAAAGGCAAACTAAACAGGCAACGAGAGTGGAAAAGGAACTGTGGGTACGGGAAGCATATTGGGGGGAGGTCAACAGGGAGGGGGAATGGGGAAAGGGAGGGAGATGATATAGGAATTGGGGATCAAGGTAGGAGGGAATGGAATAGACGGAGAGAGGTTGGGAGGAACTGTATGCACAACTAATGGACATAATCTAAAAGGGGGGGACAACTGGAGGGAGGGGGGCCACCGGGTGGAGGGGAGCAGAGGGAAGGGAAATTGGCACAAATGTAATATTTTAATCAATAAAACACATTAAATCTGAAAAAAAAAGATAGTTTTCATTAAAAGAAGACTGAAATTACACTAAATATCATCATCAATTTTCATTCACTGTGCATCTATTAAGTGACTGTTCTTTAAATCCTGAGCAGGTTCTCACAGATACATGGGTAAACATGAAATAGACTTGCCTTTATGAAGCTCTCACATTTAATAAAGAAACTACATTGTTAAACAGCGCTCACCAAACAGTGTGACTAGCCCAGGCTAGGATGGCAGAATTGGTTTATAAGGCTGGTGGCAAGGAACAGTGAAGGAACTGTCTTTGGCTCCATCTCTGTCCCCTTGGGTTATATTGAAATCTTGTGGATATGAAATAAAATTAATGTGGGTATGTGATGGTATGGAGGTGAGGTATCAATATGTTGGTGTGAGTCTTTCAGCCTTAAATTTGAATGTATTAGAATCTTTTATTAAATATCTGAATCAATAAAAAAAAAAAAAAAAAAAAAAAAAAAAAAAAAAAAAGAAAGCCCTGAGGAACTGGGAATGACTTTCAAATGTAATAAAAGCCCGTGAGATAAAAAGGCCTGGTACCATGGTTGGTTGTGCGGTCCACAGCAATCTTTCCAGGGAAGGAACGAAGGTTGTTTCCCTGAAAGATGGCTAGAAGGGACCTTAAGGCACAAGGAAAGACCAGAAAGACTTGGAAAAAACAGGTGTGTACAGGCAATGATGAATGCCAGATATGTGGCACAGCTTCTGTGCCCTGAAGAACAGACTGAAGGTCACCCCAAATATTCCTTGGGTAAGTTCCAGCAAAGCAGAACTAAAGATCATAAGTGATCATTTGCTGCTCTTGTTATGTTTATGCAAACGAACAGGATAAATTAAAAATGGACTTAATGTAGTCCCTTTAAAGACAAGGAGGGTAACCTTAGGGAGAAAAATTATTATTCAAGGAAAATCACAATGATCAGTAGTAGAGTATAAAACAGGGCAACTAACCGTCTTAAAAGTTTCTTCTCCAGATTTAGAGACTTGTTTGCGGGTTATGTTACATAAATTAACACGTGTTTTTTGTTTTCAAAGGACATAAGCCTATGATCGCATTACCTGAGTGATTATCTGTACGCATAAGCCTCACTTAATCCTCTCTGCAGCGCTGCCTCCTGAGACTCAACGGTTTGGCTGAACTAAATGGCTGGGTTGGGGAAGAACGGGGTGGTCTGTGGACTTCACTTTAAAACGGGTTTCTCTTTTCTATCCTAATGGCTTGGACAGAAAAGGCCCAGAGGTCTGAGAGGGGGAAAAACCTAAACTATTTACCTCAGCCCAAACTAAGTATAATGGGCAAAAGGGTTTTGGACAGGCGAGATGTGCCTAGCACACCTTCTTACAAAGAAGCCTTTTTTTTTTTTTTTTTCTTTTTTTTCTTTCCCTAATATGGAACATTGAAAAATTAATCCCTGCCTTCTGTCATCTAGTAGTTATGGATTGAATGATGTCTTTTAACCCTTTTCGCCAAATCTGTTGCCCCCAGAACACAACAAGGACACCAGCCTGTTAAACCAAGCACGCCGTTGACCGGAGACAGCCAACTGACCTGGAGTCTGCACGATCCTTCCCCATGTGGGAAGGCCACCCTCCCCTCCACACCCCCACTCTTATTAGGGTTTTCTGGACCCAAAGGTAGGTAGGACGACGACCATGTCCAGCTTGAAGCAGCTAGAGGAGCTTGAGACCTTCGCCCATTGTCCTTTACAAGATTACAAAGGGTCCTAATATTTGAGAGGGGGGGGATAGTTAATTTTTATGAACCAGGGGTATGGACTTGGGGGGGATTGCTGGGGGAGGGGGGTGCTGGGTGGAGGGGAACAGGGGGGAGAAAATTGGAACTGTTGTAACAATATAATCAATAAAAAACATTATATAAAAGAAAACTAAATAAAGAATTATCTATTAAAAAAAAAAAGAGAGAGAAACAACTAATAACATACAAGGGAGCTCCAATAAGACTATCATCAGATTTCTCAGCAGAAACACTACTGCCAGAAGAGAAGGGCAAAATATATTCCAAGTAATGAAAAACAAAGGCCTACAACCAAGAATACTCTACCCAGCAAGGCTCTCATTCAAAATGGAAGGTGAAATAAGGAGTTTCCAAGACAAAAGAAGGTTAAAAGAATACATCTCCACCAAACAAGTATTGCAAGAGAAGCTAAAGGGTCTGCTTTAAGAAGATGAAGAAACAGAGAGAGACAGAGAGGAACACGAGTACAAAGGGGGAAAATGACAATGAATAAGTACTGAAAGAAAGAAGGAACTTCTACCATTTGCAACAACATGATTGGAGCTAGAGAGAATTATTTGGCGAAATAGGCCAGGCAACGGAAGAAAATTGCCTTATGCTGTCGCCTGTTAAAGGGAACTAATGAACAACACAAACAAGTGAGCGGGGTTGAACCAGAGGTATGTAAGCGAGGAATAGACTAGCAGTAACAAGGGGGGAGATGGGGGGGAGAGAAGGGGTGGGAAGGGGAAGGGTCTAGTCAAAGAACATGTATGGATGATCCATGGACATGGACAGCTGGGTGGGGGCTGGGTGTGGGAGAAGGGAGGGACAGGGTGCAGAGAAGCGAGAGGGGGGAAAAAGTGAGACAACTGTAATGGAAAAACAAACAAACAGAAAAATTTTTAGTGGGGGGAAAAAATGAGAATATGAAGAGTGGAAATGCAAGTTCAGTGAATATTAGAAGGACAAGGATTTTCCTTCACACTGTATATATTTTCTCCCTATCTGATACCTCCAGAATTTGGCATTCTAAAGAAGTGGGTAATGACCTAAGTTTCTTTGCATGGAGCTAATAAGACCAGTTGTTAATAACGATTTTTTGACTAAGACTTTGACTGGAATGTCATGCCTAGGGGGGACGTGCTTGGGCTTTGGTTGTTGCCAAGGAGCCCTGAGCAGCTGGGACTGACTTTCAAGGGTAGTACAGGTCCGCGAGATAAAAGGCCTGGTACCTTGGATGGATGGGCGGTCCATAGCAATCTTTCCAGGGAGGGAACGAGGGTTGTTTTCCTGAAGGATGGCTGGAGGGGACCTTAAGGCACAATGGAAAACCAGGAGGACCTGGAGGGGACAGGTGTTTGTGGGCAAGGCTGAATGCCAGGTATGTGGCTCAACTTCTCTGCCCTGAAGGGCAGACTGAAGGTCACCCTGGATGTTCCTTGCATGGGTTCCAGCAAGGCAGAGCTGGGGATCATAGGTGATCATTTGCTGCTCTTGTTGTGTTTGTGCAGATGAACAGGATAGGTTGAAAATGAACTTAATGCAGTCCCTTTGGTGACAGGGAGGGTAATCTTGGGGAGAAGGGTCGAGATTCAAGGAAGATCACAATGCCCAGTGGTGGACTGTAAGGTGGTGCAGCTAATCGTCTTTAAGGTTTCTTTTCATTTAAAGTTTGTTTTCATTTGAGGGTTGAACTATGTCTGTGGCATTATCAAGGATGTTTAATTTGCAGGCGGGAAGAGTGTCAGGTGCCTTGCAACTGGATGTCTTTCCGACGGGACAGTCCTGCAGATTTGGAGACTTGTGTGTGGGTTATGTTACATAAATTAACATGTGTTTTCTGTTTTCAAAGGGCATAAGCCTACGATCTCATTACCTGAGTGATTGTCTGTACATATAGGCCTCACTTAATCCTGTCTGCATTGCTGCCTCCTGAGACTCAATGGTTTGGCTGAACTAAGTGGCTGGGTTGGTGAAGAACGGGGTGGTCTGTGGGCTTCACTTTAAAACTGGTTTCTCTTTTCTATCCTAATGGCTTGGACAGAAAGAGCCCAGAGGCCTGAGAGGGGGGAAACCTAAAATATTTCCCTCAGTCCAAACTAAGTATAATGGGCAAAAGGGTTTTGGACAGGTGAGATGTACCTGGCATACCTTCCTCTAAAGAAGCCCTTCTTTTCCCTAATGTGGGACATTGAAAAATTAATACCTGTCTTTTGTCATCTAGTGGTTATGGACTGAATGATGTCCTTTAACCCTGTTGCCCCCAGAATACAACAAGGATGCCAGCCTGTTAAACCAAGCATGCCGTTGTCCAGAGACAGCCAACCAACCTGGAGTCTGCACGATCCTTCCCCTTGTGGGAAGGCCACCCTCCCCTCCACACCCCCACTCTTATTAGGGATTTCTTGACCCAAGGGTAGGTAGGACGACGACCATGTCCAGCTTGAAGCAACTAGAGGAGCTCGAGACCTTCGTCCATTGTCCTATATAAGATTGTAAAGGGTCTTAAGTCTGAGAGGGAGGGATTGTTATTTTTTATTGTTAAAATATTTAACTAAGTAATTATTTTTTTAAAAAAGAAGAAGAATATATGAAAGGGTGAGCCATGGGCATGGACTTTGGGAGGGGATTGTCGGGGAAGGGCGGTGCTGGGCGGAGGGGAGCAAAGGGGTAAAAATTGGAACTATTGTAACAATATAATCAATAAAATATACTTAAAAAAAAGAAGCTAAAAAAAAAAGTTAAGAATAAAGAGAGAATTTTAAAAGCAGCAAGAGAAAAGAAGAGAATTACCTAAAAGGGGTCCCTATAAGACCATCAGCTGATTTCTCAGAAGAAACTTAGCAGGCAAGAAACGACTGGCAGGAAATATTCAAAGTGATGAGAGGCAAGGACCTACAACCAAGACTACTCTATCCAGCAAAGCTATCATTTAGAATGGAAGGGCAGATAAAGTGCTTTCCAGACAAGATAAAGCTAAAGGAGTATATCATCACCAAGCCCTTATTATATGAAATGTTAAAAGGACTTATGTAAGAAAAAAAGATCAACATTATGAACATTAAAATAACAACAAACTCACAACTATCAACAACATAATCTAAAAAATAAAAACAAAAGCAAATTAAGCAGACAACCAGAGTGGGGACAGAATCATAGGTATGGGGAGCATGTGGCAGGGTGTCAGCTGAGTGAGTGAAGAGGGAGAAAGAGGTAAATGGTGCAGGAATTTAAGAAGCAAAGTAGGAGAGTGCAGAATAGACAGGGGGAAGTCGAGAATAGTATACGAAAGGGTAAAGTCAAAGAGCTTACATGCATGACCCATGGACATAGACCAAGGGAGGTGGGACTGCTGGAGGGATAGGGGATGCTGGGCAGAGAGAAAAAAAGGGAGAAGAAATTGGGACAACTATAACAGCATAATCATTAAGACATACAAAAAAAAAAAATCACCTGATATTTGTCGTTTGAAATCACATAGCAAAATGTTCTTTGTCATCTATTAAGGATCATCTGGGCAGTGAGTACACAGTTCCTCACATGTAGCTGGTACTCAATAGTTGAATGAAGACTGATGATAACTTTAAGAACCTTTGTTTTATGAGAAAAATAAAGAATTAAATAAAAATCTGGGTCATGTTCGAGAACCAAAAAGAACCAACCAAAATTAACCAACAGATTGAATCATTAGATTTTATCCCTCAGCAATGACTATATCCAGGCTTTGATTTAGTCTCTCTCTGTTTTCTTTACAAATACGTTAGGATAGCTGTCCTGCTAAACTCACATACAACAGTGCTGGAGGTACCTGTCCCAGAGCCTGCCCCACCCACAGCACCCACTGGAGGGAAGTCCATAAGCAGCCCCTTGTGAAGTAATGCAGCCCCTCTCTGCAGCCACATCATATCTGATTATCAGTCAAAAATCAATCCACAGGCAACCCAACATTTCTCCTGTTCACCTCCCAAAATATGGGATGTGTAAGAAATCTGAACTGTGAAACTGAATCAAGTTAACAACAGTAACTGAAAGGGTGCAAAGAGAATGCTCCCAGAACAGTGGGAGCTCTGTATGTTTATTGAGAGGATGAAGGGAGCTGGGAAGTGGAGTTGGGGTCATGGCAAGTCAAGTTCTGTAGAAGTGGAACTCGAAGGTATAGACCCAGTGGACAATGTGGCGGCTCTGTTGCAGAGTCAAGGCCATGCTCCTGCAAATGCTTCTACAACTGCTCTGACCACTGACCACTGGGGCTGTCCTTTAGGGCAGTGTATTCTGTTGGCCCAAATGTGTCATGTTTCTCTTTGATGGTGGATTTGCTCTTACCTCAGAGTTATTTATGGCCAAGTCTTGTATACATAGTTTGTGAGTCAACCAGCTAAAGAAAATGGATGAGCCTATCACTGGGGTTGTTTTCAGATCTGTAGATCAGGGGGTGGAATGAGGGTCACTGAGGTCTTTTCAAGTGCTAACAATCTGTCACCATGATTTTCACCAATGCCTTCTCTTCCTCATTGTGTCTAGACATGAAGAAATACAGGAAAACTTTCCAGGAGAATGACACCCCTTAAAAGACAGATCTTGGAAAACTTGATGAAAAACATACAATTTAGAGATCACATCTACTCTCCCTGACAGGATCAGCCTAGTTTGTCCCTTGGCTTCCCCAAGCCCAGCTCTGGTCTTGATCTGCATTGCAGGCAGCCTTTCTCTGGTGTTCTTGGCTCTCTGCCGAGCAAGGGGTGGGTAGGTTACTTTCCCAGTATCTCCATGTGGGCTGTGAGACCAACATACCAAATTTCAAAAGGATACCACATCACGGAGATGTGTGATTTCAAACAGTGACTTTCAATTTTCTGATTTGCTCTGTTAGCATATTTCCCCGCAGTGTAATCTCTGGAGATCCATGGGTACAAAGACAAAAAGCACAAGTTGAACTAAAATTTCCCCAGAAGGAAGAATCCAGAGAACTGTGGAAAGAATACCAAGGAAAGTGATACAGGCTGCTCTAGGCAGTTGTGAAAGTAGAACACTGCTCTTGGATCAATGCTCAGAAAAGTCATGCCCAGTTTGTTGGCAAATCAGACCATGGCATTTTCTGGACAGACAAATCGTCATGGCAGTGTTTTCTTCTCAGTCTTCTTTGGTGTGGCTGATTCTGGCTGTCAGTTCTGAGGCGGGGCCTGAGAGTGGGGAGTAGGTAGAGTAACTTACCCTATTTTGGAGGTATGTTGTGGCACACACATGTGCTCTCTCAATCACTACATTTTCAAATGCTGATAGAAAATGTCAAGAAGAATTAGGTTAAAAAGGTTTCTGAACTAAAGGCTGGTCAAAGAGAAATATCCGGAGTCCTTTATTTGCCTGTCTGCTCTGACAGACCACTGGAGTGTGATAATGCAGTCAGATTCAGGACAAAGCAAGGTGGGTGGCTGGCCAGTCTAAAGGGGAAAATGTATGCAAGGCAGGGTCTAGGACATCATGTGAGCTATTTTCTGTAATCCTCCTCAATGACAGATGCATATATTTGGGAAGGATTTGAGTCATGCGAAGTAGACAGAATTGAAACCTCTCCAGAGGAAAAATGATAAAGGGCAGTGTCTATAGTTCACCAGCTTTTCTAGGAAAAATTATTGAACAAAAGCACTGGCTGGGGCTCCATGTATGATTGCTCTGCTGCCAGCGAGCTCAGCGAGGCTCTCAGCACAGCTAGCAGGCTGCTCTGTTCTAAGTCTACCCAGCTGAATGGAGAGAAAGCCAGGGGACCTGGTGGCCAGGCAGAGGCTCTGTGACTGATTCACTGCTCCAGTGACTCTGCTATCAGAATTTTGGGTTCCTCATGTTCAGTGACAAACAAAAATATATGCTTTTTCCAAGGATATAGAAGAAAGGCATCTCCCCTACATTGCTGGTGGGGATGCAAAATTGTAGTCACTTTGCAAAAAGCTTAGCAATTTCTTAACAAGTTAAACACACACACACACCATAAAATACAACCACTGCACATCTAGGTTTTTACTCAAGATAAAAGAAATCTTTCATATACATGAATGTTCATAGCAGCTTTACTCATAATAGCCCAAACCTTGAAAGATCTCGATTGTCCATCAACAACCGAATAAGCAAATAAATGTCATAGCCATGCAATGGAATAGTACTCAGCCACAGAAGAGGGAACCATTGACGCATACAACATTGAAGAATTTCAAAATAATTATGCTGAGTGAAAGAAGCCAGACAAGAAAAAGAATACATACTACATAATTTTACTTATATAAAATTCTAGAAAGTTCAGACTAATCTATATTGACAGTAAGTATTTCAGTGCCTGGGAATGGTGAGAATAGCAGGGAGGATTACAAAGGGGCATGAGGAGAGTTCTGGAGATGGGCACATTCATTATCATTAACATGATAGTGATTTCACAGATGTAAACATACGACAAAAACTTAACAATTACATCCTTTTAATACGTGCAGTTTACTATATGTCAGTGATGCCTCAATAAAGCTGTTTAAAAAACATATGTCTTTCACTCTCCTTATGGAACTATCTCCTGTTTATCCTTGAAGATTCAATGTAAGCATCTATCACTTTCTCTTGGGAGGTTTCCTGGCTGTTACACCTTTCCTCTTCCACACATGCACTCTGTTTAGCCCTACTCTGTGCTCACCATCCCTCCAGAACACTCAATAGGGTGTTTTGTAAGGACTGTGATTGGCTCATGTGGTCTTGAAGAACAGGGCTTCATCTTCCATATTTGTGTTCTTGGCACCTACTGTTGTACCAAGGAACATCAATGCTGCATGAGTGTTGAATGAGTGCATGAATAAATGAATGAAAAATGAAGGAATTTAAAATATTTGCTTTGCATCATCCAGAACATTAGATATCAAAGTAGGGATATCAAAGTTGGGACATAATATATGTTTAACATTCAATAAAGGGTTCACTAGCCTGACCACAACTGAGCCTGCAGCATCTAAGACTGAATTTCCCCATGACCAGGAATTAGCTTCTGAAATCTCCCCTTGAACCTTTCTCAATAGCCACAGTACTCCTGGGCCAGCAGCCAGACCCCATGCTTCCTCCTCAGGCATCGCTAGATCCAGTCAACCCCAGAACTCTGGTTCAATCTCTGTTGTGACATCAGGACTTTTTGCAGGCCTTTACAAACCAATAGTTTACCTGGGGAATATTCTACTTTGTCATGGTACTGAGTGGGGAGAAAATCGAGTAAGTTATTCCAGTCTGATGCCTTCTTTTCTTTCTAATAAACCCCAATTTTCCCAAATTATAATTAAAAGGAAAATATTAGAGCACCAACAGCATTATCACATTGAATTGCTATATTTGGTGGAGTTTCCTCTCTAAATCCACATCAATAGGCAATTTAACAATAGGAGAAATCCCAATGGGAGTGCAACAGATGAAACGAACACACACACAGCTCTGGACTAAGCTATTTCTTTGCCCATGTAATTGCTTGCAGCCACCCTTGTGTAAAAACCTCCATTAGATTACAGTATTTGTTTTATGTAAATTGAAGACTAAATGCTTGGTAGCACTCTTCAGCTCTGTAATGCTGGAAATGACTTTTTTAATAGGAAATTAGATTAGTAGTATTTCAGTCAACAAAAACGCAGAAAAATTCTGCATAAAGATGAGAAAATCATTCACGCAAAGAGACTTTTAGAACTAAGAGTGAAAATTTTCTCTACACTTCTCTTAGCTGGTCCAAGGCAGAAAACATGATTTTTTTTCATACCTTTATCACTAAATTCCACCACAATTAGTGTCCTAGATAATGACACAATAGTTCCTTCCTCCACAACAACTTACAGTTCATGTGTAACCTGGACGTTTAAATCAGCTGCAGGGCAATTATATATACATCCTAATGCATGGATGTGTCCTAAGAATTTAGCACATGGTCCCTGGAAGGCTGAGTGTGAGTGGGAACATGGAGTAGCGAGGGTGGAAGGGGAAGGAGGTGGAATCTGGGTGTCTGGCTTCCTTGCTCCAGCAAAGGACCTGGTAGGGTTCTAAGCTCCAGAGTGAGGCAGGCTATATCTGCTGTTCAAGGCCACGAGTAAAGGGAATTTGACATCTGGGTGTCATTCTTATCTAAGAAAAAGTGGCTTGGGGCTCCAGCACAGAGCATGCAATCCCAGTGAGCAGGGGAGAACCAGGGCAGAGGGAATAGTAATTAAGGCCTGGTCACAGAAGCCCTGGGTACCATGCTAACAGGGAGGAATACTGGAGGTTTCATTTTTGGAGCCAATATCTCAGAAGGATTCTTTGAGTGAATTCAGATTTTGAGGCATGTGAAACTCATTCACTCTCTTTATGAACTCTCTTTAGGGGAACTCTCTTTATGAAAAAACAGGCAACTATGAATGCCCCACTGGGCACAAAGGCTTAGAAGAGCCTTGCAAGGGAGGGAACCTGGAACTTAAGCTTCATGAGCCTGGAAGAGGGGACAGCTGGTGACCAGCTGGTGACTTGTGGCTGGGGAGAAAATGACACCAAGAGGTAGGTGATGTAAGGGACTGGGCAGAGCACTGGTGTTTCAGGCCAGTCCCAGACAGGGAACATAAAACTGGCTAGAGTGGCCTGTCTAGCACTCCTGCACCAGGAGTAGGATGGATAGGTGTGCCTGCCAGGGGCACAGGCTTGTGGAAGTTGCAACGCTGCCCCAAAACAGCTTGCAGAAAGCTTCTCTGAGTTGGCAAGACCAGAACGAGGTAGGCGCAAGGGCCTTTTGAGAAAGGGTCTGTTGCCTCTCCTGCTTCAATTGTGCAACTCTTGAAGGGATTGTTCTGTCCCATGTCCAAGGCTGAAATGGCTGAAAGGGAGAGAGAAGTACCAGTGGGACAGTTTGTGAGAGGGATTTTAGCAATGAGAGTCACTTCTCTCACTGGTTTCCAGACTGTTCTGGGTCAGGGTCTAATTCTGTCATAGTTAAGAGTACTGACTATCTCTGGATTTTGCCCTGTCACTTAGTAGCTGTGTGATCTTGGACAAATAATAAATGTTTGTGTGCTTGGTTTTCACATCTATAAAATGGGTACTATCATGACACCTACTGCCTAGAGTTGTTGTGCATTAATGTGCTTAAAGCACTGAGGACAATGTAATAATTAATATTAGTTGTTATTCTTATCTATTCCTTTTAAATGATAATTATAGAGACTGATGAATCTCAAACATGGTGTACCATGGTATCGACAGGCAACAATTTTTTCTGACAACTTTTTAAGGTAAACTTTTTATTGTTATTTAATGCACATATAGCAAAGTATTTAAATATTGTCCCATAACAAAGCCCCCCTGAACAATATCTGCTATCTCATAGTTTCTGTGGGTCAGGAATCTGAGTGAGACTCAGCTGGGTTCGCTGTTCCTTGGTCTCGCGAGGCTGCAGTGGGGATGTCGAGAGAGAGAGAGAGAGAGAGAGAGAGAGAGGCAGAGAGAGGGAGAGGGAGAGAGAGAGAGAGAGAGAGAGAGAGAGAGAGAGAGAGGGAGGGAGGGAGGGAGGGAGAGAGAGAAAGAGAGAGAGAGAGAGAGGGGGAGAGAGAGAGAGAGAGAGAGGGAGAGAGAGAGAGAGAGGGAGGGAGGGAGGGAGAGAGAGAAAGAGAGAGAGAGAGGGGGGGGGGGGGGGAGAGAGAGAGAGAGAGAGAGAGAGAGAGAGGGAGAGAGAGAGAGGGGAGAGAGAGAGAGAGAGAGAGAGAGAGAGGGAGAGAGAGAGAGAGATCCTTCACTTTTGCTGCAATTTATTCATTAGAAACAGGTCACTAGATGCAGCCTGCAGACAAGAGGAGGCTCATGCAGGGAGTGAGTGAATACAGGAAGTGAGGATCACGGTGGGCATTGCACAAGCAAACTAAACCTGGTCTTCTTTCTCAGTTGAACACGTTTTCCTCAGCTGCGTATTAGGCACAGTGCATCCCGACACCTGGAGGCCGCTCCTGTGCAGGCTCCCATATGGCCTGCTGATGGTCCCCACGGAGATAAATTCGAAACCCAGGCTGCGTGTATGACCTGCGTGTTGGGCAAGTTGCATTGAGCCTTCCCCTGTGTTAGAAAGATAAGGTATGCCTTGCAGGGAGTGTGAGGAATAAATGAGTTGGAAACGTAATGCCTGATCAAAAACTAGCACTTAATCATTTTGTTTCCTTTACCCTATTTTGGGGTATTTGTTGTCTCTCTGACAGAAAGTATTGCTATCCTGTCCTCTTCCCTAAAACTTCTTTGGGCCCACATACCCCTGAGGCTGTGGTTCCCTTTTTTATCTCCACCTTACTTCCTCCTTACCTGTTCCACACATCTTGATTTTGAAGTTCAATTAATTTAGCACTTTAATGGGTATGGTTTTTTTTTTATTTGGGCTTAATTGTTTCCTAATTCTTTTATGTTGCAAATGACATTTTCTAAACAGTTGGTTGGTTGAAGGTAGAAGCTGTGTCCATGATACTTTCTTTTTTCAAATATCTGACCTGGTGTTCAGCCCACAGTACCTGTTCAATACTTACTGAGTGGATTTAAGTTAGTTCTTATCCCTTAATCAGAATAAGATCGATTCTGCTTTGCTGTTCGCAGGGAATTACACGATTGACAGCTGACAGGTTCCTAGAGAATTTGGACTTGCTTTCAATTAACCAATGAGTCCAGAACACTTCAGGGAAGCCACCATGAGAAAAGCACATGGGGGATATGAAGAGACACAAAGTTCGGTCTTTGCACAGGGTAGCTGACAGTCCAGTGATACCAATAAGACGTGAGCACACAAAATCATTATTAATAATGAAAAAACAAACATGAAAAACGCTCAGAGGGTAGAATATCTTTAATCGAAGAGCTCTGCGGAGTCACAGGGCTATGGTGGTCAGAGAGAGTTTTGTAAGGAGATAAAAACTGAGTCAGACTTTGAAGAGTGAAAGGGCTTCAAGCTGATGGTGAGGAAAATGGGGAGAGAGACCTTTCAGTCCAGAGTAATGTCATGGACCCAAGAATTAGAGAGGAATGCAGGATGTAATTTGATAGAAGTTTAGAGATGGGACATGGCAGAGAAAGGGCTGGGTCATGGAAAGCCTCAGAGCCAAGTGAAGGAAGTTGAACATTTTGTCATGGACCACCAGGACCTGTGAGACTCTTGAGCCGTAGAATGACTTGAGAATGTTAGCTCTCAGGAAGGCTGGTCTGGCTTCAAGGTAGAGAGAGTCCAAACTGGAAACTTCAATTGCAGATGGCACTGAATAGAAAGTCACCTATTGGCCCCAGAACAGCCTGGTCCTGACCATCAGGCATTATTTGGAGTCTGAGTGATGGTGTTTCCCAGTCCTTATGTGTCCACCTGCACTGGACATGCCTCAGTCATAGTTGGGCATTGCTTCTATGTGCTGTGTTTATGGAGGGGGCCCTTCTTATTGCAAAAGAAACAAAACAAACACAAAAGCAAAAAATCATTTGGGAATACTTGCAACATCAGTGCAAGCTGGTAATGAACAAATTTTCTTGTACCTGGAAACATTGCCTCACTGATGTGCAGAATCAGGAAGATTAAAGAATGAATAGACTTAATAGGTTTTTTAGTGTGTCCTCCCCAGACAGTTCCCAAATATTCCCCACAGGTCAAAACTAAATTGTTAAAAAACACAACTGCTTCCCAAGAAGCCAGATAAGCCTCATAATTTATGGAACTTAAAGAGAATAACGTTCTTCAAAACCAAATTATGATTCTGAAGTTATTTAGGAATAACCATATAATCATGTTGGGAAATTCCCTCAGAAACGTTACAAGCCTATAAAGGAGTCAAAGTAAATGTCCTGCACACTTTCCCCTAGTCCTCAAGGAGCAATGGTGCTGTCAGTCCTCAGCAGGCTGCCAAAGTGAGCAGGTTTTTCTGGGGAACAAGGGTGCTGGTTTCTACACATGGAGTAAGAGTGGAATCCACACTACTGAGAAGATTCTTTGGATACAGGGTCCAAGTCTGAGAGCAGGAGCCCTGAATGTGTGACGAATTAGAGACCAAAGCTCCTAATAGTCGATTTACATAAAAGGCTTCTGCTAGAAGAGAGGGAATAGGAACGCAGGACCCATTGATGGGGATGAAGAGCACAGTGACTGTTTAGGTATAGTTTTCTGAACATCCCTCTAAACTACCTTCCGAGTCCCATGGACAGCAGGGGACTGCCAAGAAGAACTGAAGGAGATGTTTTTACAAAGGAATCTGTAAAAAAGAACAACTAGCATTTTGGGGATAATTATTTTGTTCTAAGCCTGAAGCCAAGCAGTAGCATTATCAATTCATTCTCTTAACTCTATGAGATAGGTACTATTACAGTCATCAATTCAAATGAGGGTACTGAGGCTTGGAGGGGTTAAAATACAGCACTACTCAGTGAGGAACTGACAAAGCTAGAATTCAAACCCAGGTTAACTGACTCAAGCCCAGGCTCCTGACACTGCCTTAAATTTTGTCTTAAGCAAGGCTGAAAACAATACTATCAAGAATACAGGGTAGTAAGAGGGATGCTGAGCCCCAGTGAGGCACTGAGGGTTCCGAGAAACTGACCTTTGGCACAGGCATGGGGGTGCTCAGGGAAGGCACAGGTGTGGGAACATTTGCAGAAGGCACCGAAGCAGAGGCAGTGGTTCCTTGGTCTGCAGAGAGAAGCAAGGCAGGGCAGACTGAAGACCAAGAGAAAATGGAAGGTGCCAGAGACATTGGGGCTGGGTGTCTTCAACATGTAGGTGGCAGTGGAAGAAACTGCAGGAAGGGGACAGAGTGAGAGAAGAGAAGAGGGCCCAGGATAGATCCCAGAATAACACCAACATTTCAGGGACTAACAAAGGGATCACAAAATGAAACTCAAGAAGGAGGGGGTCAATATTCCATCAACCCAATTTTATTAAAACATGTTGAATTTTTTTTACAGACAACTCCCAAATAAAGTCATTTAAGAATCTACATGTATTTGTGTTTAAAGTTCTTCTACTTCAGACTCATATCCACATCTCTGTTCTATTCTCTCTCTCTCTCTCTCTCTCTCTCTCATTGTTTATAGAAACACTATATGTTTGCTTTAATTGAAAAAAATAGAAAACACAGCAAAAAAGCTTAATTCCTTTAAATAAAATTTCATGAAAAGCATTCACTCAACAAACATTTATTGGATGCCTAACTATGAAAAAAACAAAACGTGGGAAGAGCCAGATTAATTTCATGGTCAATTATTTTCACGAAGTTAATCTATCAGAAGTGATAGATGCAGTGTCCCTGGTGCCATCTGGAAATAGCAGAGCGTGATCCAAGCCTGAAGCACATTTAGAAAGATGAAGCTGAGCTGTTGGGTCAAATCAAAGGATAGTGGAGCATTAAGTGGTCAAAGAAGGACTTGCATAGGGTAGCAGTATTGTAAAACCAAAGTTGGAAGTAATCCTAAAACATAATACTGGAATTAAACAAATCCTGGAGGTTAACTGTGAAAGGATCCATACACATATTAAGCATCAGAATTGCACCTCAGAGGTAGCCTGAGACAAGGGAGTCAGGGTGCGCTAATGAGGGTATTGAAATGATACAATTATTTTTTAAACACTGGACTAAAGTCTCATGTGGATTTCAATGGACTTGAGTCCTACAGCATGCAGATGAATAGCTTTGCAAGGTGCTACAATATCTCTTTGGGAAGCTCACCTCCAGGTTCACCAAAATGGGATTAAACATGTGTGTCCCTAAAAATTCTAGTATTCCGGGGTTTTTTTCCCCATGTGATGTTTTCATTTTCACAGGCAAAACCATAGATCTTAGCAAAAAAAAAAAAAAAAAAAAAAAAGTTTATAAAGCAAATGGCAAAGAGAAGATGCATGATGATGAAGACAGCCTAAGGAAGGATTCAGCATCAGAAAGAAAAGAACAAAAGTGGATCCATTGAAGTTCCACTGTGGCAGCAATCAGAATGCGCACTCTGGCAACAGATACTCCTTAATGTAGAGATTTCCTTAATGTAGGCTGTTAACCACACCCACCACCTTAGGCCTTTGTTCTCCTTTGTAAGAAACTTTTTTTTAAAGTATATTTTATTGATTATGTTGTAGAGTAGTCCCAATTATTTTCCCCTTTGTTCCCCTCTGCCCAGTACCCTCCCATTCCCTCCGGCAATCTCACCCCCCTTAGTTCATGTCAGTGGGTTATGAATATTAGTTCTTTGGCTTCACATTTTGTATATTATTCTTTTTTTTTAAGTATATTTTATTGATTATATTGTTACAATAGTTCCAATTTTTACCCCTTTGCTCCCCTCCGCCCAGCGCCCCCCTTCCCCGACAATCCCCTCCCCAAGTCCAGGCCCATGGCTCACCCTTTAATATATTCTTCTTCTTCTTTTTTAAAATTAATTAATTAATTAGTTAAATATTTTAACAATAAAAAATAACAATCCCTCCCTCTCAGACTTAAGACCCTTTACAATCTTATAAAGGATAATGGACGAAGGTCTCGAGCTCCTCTAGTTGCTTCAAGCTGGACATGGTCGTCGTCCTACCTACCCTTGGGTCAAGAAATCCCTAATAAGAGTGGGTGTGTGGAAGGGAGGGTGGCCTTCCCACAAGGGGAAGGATCGTGCAGACTCCAGGTTGGTTGGCTGTCTCTGGACAACGGCATGCTTGGTTTAACAGGCTGGCATCCTTGTTGTATTCTGGGGGCAACAGGGTTAAAGGACATCATTCAGTCCATAACCACTAGATGACAAAAGACAGGTATTAATTTTTCAATGTCCCACATTAGGGAAAAGAAGGGCTTCTTTAGAGGAAGGTATGCCAGGTACATCTCACCTGTCCAAAACCCTTTTGCCCATTATACTTAGTTTGGACTGAGGGAAATATTTTAGGTTTCCCCCCTCTCAGGCCTCTGGGCTCTTTCTGTCCAAGCCATTAGGATAGAAAAGAGAAACCAGTTTTAAAGTGAAGCCCACAGACCACCCCGTTCTTCACCAACCCAGCCACTTAGTTCAGCCAAACCATTGAGTCTCAGGAGGCAGCAATGCAGACAGGATTAAGTGAGGCCTATACGTACAGACAATCACTCAGGTAATGAGATCGTAGGCTTATGCCCTTTGAAAACAGAAAACACATGTTAATTTATGTAACATAACCCACATACAAGTCTCTAAATCTGTAGGACTGTCTTATCGGAAAGACATCCAGTTGCAAGGCATTTGACATTCTTCTTGCCTGTAAATTAAACATTTTTGATAATGCCACAGACATAGTTTAACTTTCAAATGAAAACAAATTTTAAATGAAAAGAAACTTTAAAGACGGTTAGCTGCACTACTTTATAGTCTACCACTGGGCATTGTGATCTTCCTTGAATCTTGATTTTTCTCCCTAAGATAAACCTCCTTGTCATTAAAGGGACTGCATTAAGTTCATTTTTAATTTATCCTGTTCATTTGCATAAACACAACAAGAGCAGCAAATGATCACTTATGATCTTTACTTCTGCTTTGCTGGAACTTACGCAAGGAACATTTAGGGTGACCTTCAGTCTGCCCTTCAGGGCACAGAAGCTGAGCCACATACCTGGCATTCAGCCTTGCCCATAAACACCTGTCTTTTCCAGGTCCTCCTGGTTTTCCATTGTGCCTTAAGGTCCCTTCTAGCCATCTTTCAGGAAAACAACCTTCGTTCCTTCCCTGGAAAGATTGCTATGGACCGCTCATCCATCCAAGGTACCAGGCCTTTTATCTCGTGGACTTTTATTACCTTTGAAAGTCAGTCCCAGTTGCTCAGGGTTTTTTGGTAACAACCAAAGCCCAAGCGTGTCTCCTTTAGGCATGACATTCCAGTCAAACTCTTAGTCAAAAAATCGTTATTAACAACTGGTCTTATTAGTTTTATGCAAAGAAACTTAGGTCATTACTTACTTCTTTAGAATGCCAAATTCTGGAGGTATCAGATAGGGAGAAAATATATACAGTGTGAAGGAAAATCCTTGTCCTTCTAATATTCACTGAACTTGCATTTCTATTCTTTATATTTTTATTTTTTCCCCCCACTAAAAATTTTTCTGTTTGTTTGTTTTTCCATTACAGTTGTCTCACTTTTTTCCCCCTCTTGCTTCTGTGCACCCTGTCCCTCCCTTCTCCCACATTCAGTTCCCCCCCAGCTGTCCATGTCCATGGATCATTTATACATGTTCTTTGACTAGACCCTTCCCCTTCTTACCACTTCTCTCCCTCCCATCTTCCCCTTTGTTACTGTTAGTTTATTCCTCGTTTACATACCTCTGGTTCAATTTTGCTCATTTGTTTGTGTTGTTCATTAGTTTCCTTTAACAGGTGATAGCATAAGGTAATTTTCTTTTGTTGCCTGGCTTATTTTGCTAAGCATAATTCTCTCTAGTTCCAATCATGTTGTTGCAAATGGTAGAAGTTCCTTCTTTCTTTCAGTACTTATTCATTGTCATTTTCCCCCTTTGTACTCGTGTTCCTCTCTGTCTCTCTCTGTTTCTTCATCTTCTTAAAGCAGACCCTTTAGCTTCTCTTGCAATACTGGTTTGGTGGAGATGTATTCTTTTAACCTTCTTTTGTCTTGGAAACTCCTTATTTCACCTTCCATTTTGAATGAGAGCCTTGCTGGGTAGAGTATTCTTGGTTGTAGGCCTTTGTTTTTCATTACTTGGAATATATTTTGCCATTCCCTTCTGGCTTGTAGTGTTTCTGCTGAGAAATCTGATGATAGCCTTATTGGAGCTCCCTTGTATGTTATTAGTTGTTTCTCTCTTGCTGCTTTTAGGATTCTCTCTTTGTCTTTGAATGTTGGCGTTTTAATTATGATGTGTCTTGAAGTGGGCCTGTTGGGGTTCATCTTCATTGGGACCCTCTGTGCTTCCTGGACTTGCATGATTCTTTCTCTCTTCATGTTAGGGAAGTTTTCTGTCATTAGTTTTTCAAAGAGGTTTTCTATCCCCTGCTCTTCTTCTCCTTCTGGAATTCCTATGATACGGATATTATTACGTTTCATGTTGTCCTGCAGCTGTCTTAGAGCCTCTTCAGTCTTGTTCAGCCTTTTTTCATTTTGTTGCACTGTCTGTGAGTTTTTGTCTACATTGTACTCCAGCTCGCTGATCCGATTTTCTGCTTCCTCTAGCCTGTTTTTAATTCCTTCTACTGTGTTCTTCAAATCAGAGATCGTATTCTTCATTTCCTCCTGACTCTTATTGATAGCTTCCATGTCCTTTTTGATGCTGGTATAATTCTCAGTAAGTTCCTTATAGTTCTTCTGGAGTTCACTGTAGTTTTTCTGGAGTTCTTTGTAGTTTCCGCTGAGCTCATTGAGCTTCTCCATAATACGTGCTTTCAATTCCATATCTGATAGTTGGCTCCCCTCTAATTCATTTAGCACTCTTTCTGGGGATTCTGCCTTTCCTTTCGATGGGGGGTTGTTTCTGTGTCTCCCCATTTTTGTGACTCCTATTGTTTGTTGGTGCTTCTTAGAATGATCTGCACTTCCTGGATCTGCCCCTGGTGGCGTCAGATCCTGTACCAGTCTGGGCCTAGGCAGCCTGTTGGAGACTTCCAGGGATCTACTGCCTTTGTCTGACTCCTTTAGTTGTTAATCTATTCAATCTGTGATTAGCCGCCAGGCTTAAGGACCATGGGTGTGGCAGCTTAATTCCTGTAGGCAGGGCCTTTGCTTCCCCTCAGGCTGACGCCACTTGGCCGGGAATGGTCTGCCTGCAGTGTGGGGATGAGTCAGCACTGGGAACCGGCCGGTCGCTTCCTCAGCTCTCCCCTCAAAGCCACCACACTAAACTCTCCCCAAGCATCTCCAGTCCTCTCTGCCTTTCCTCCGCTTGAGCCCAGGGTAAGTGGGGGCCTAAATATTTTTGTATGTGATCCACTTAAGAGCTCTTTTTCTCCAGCTGTTTCTGTCCGGCTAGCAAGAAACCCTGTGGCTTTTCGCTTTTCTCAGCTGGATGCTATTATACTTTCCACTCTGTTGCTGTAGGCTGGGAAGCTCAGCTGGGGGTTTAGACCCTCCCCTTCTCAGGGGGAATCCCCGGCTGCTGAGCTGTTTCTCAGTCCCTTCAGCTGCCACCCGTGTGAGCCCAGCCAGCCCCTTCCGCGTCTCCCCACTGCCTACCGGTCACGTTGTGATGTAGCAGCCTTTTCTGTCTCTCCGTGGTTATAAGACTTCTCTCCAGCTGGTGTTCGGTTGGTTATTCCAGATGATTTCTCCAAAATTGCGTTGTAAATCCAGACTAGTTCTGGGAGGAAGTTAGTGTAGCTTCCACTTACTCCTCCGCCATCTTGTTTCTACCTGTATATTATTCTTAACTTCCCCCTATTTTTTTTTTTTAAGTATATTTTATTGATTATATTGTTACAATAGTTCCAATTTTTTTTCCCCTTTGCTCCCCTCCGCCCAGCAACCCCCTTCCCCAACAATCCCCTCTCCAAGTCCATGCCCATGGGTCGTACATACAAGCTCTCCCGCCTCACCCTTTCATATATTCTTCTTCTTCTTTTTTAAAATTAATTAATTAATTAGTTAAATATTTTAACAATAAAAAATAACAATTCCTCCCTCTCAGACTTAAGACCCTTTACAATCTTATAAAGGACAATGGATGAAGGTCTCGAGCTCCTCTAGCTGCTTCAAGCTGGACATGGTCGTCGTCCTACCTACCCGTGGGTCAAGAAATCCCTAATAAGAGTGGGGATGTGGAGGGGAGGGTGGCCTTCCCACAAGGGGAAGGATCGTGCAGACTCCAGGTTGGTTGGCTGTCTCTGGACAACGGCATACTTGGTTTGACAAGCTGGCATCCTTGTTGTATTCTGGGGGCAACAGGGTTAAAGGACATCATTTAATCCGTAACCACTAGATGACAAAAGACAGGTATTAATTTTTCAATGTCCCACATTAGGGAAAAGAAGGGCTTCTTTGGAGGAAGGTGTGCCAGGTACATCTCACCTGTCCAAAACCCTTTTGCCCATTATACTTATTTTGGACTGAGGGAAATATTTTAGGTTTCCCCCATCTCAGGCCTCTGGGCTTTTTCTGTCCAAGCCATTAGGATAGAAAAGAGAAACCAGTTTTAAAGTGAAGCCCACAGACCACCCCGTTCTTCACCAACCCAGCCACTTAGTTCAGCCAAACCATTGAGTCTCAGGAGGCAGCAATGCAGACAGGATTAAGTGAGGCCTATGCATACAGATAATCACTCAGGTAATGAGATTGTAGGCTTATGCCCTTTGAAAACAGAAAACACATGTTAATTTATGTAACATAACCCACATACAAGTCTCTAAATCTGTAGGACTGTCTTATCGGAAGGAAAATCCTTGTCCTTCTAATATTCACTGAACTTGCATTTCTATTCTTTATATTTTTATTCCCCCCCCCACTAAAAAATTTTGTTTGTTTGTTTTTCCACTACAGTTGTCTCACTTTTTTTCCCCCTCTTGCTTCCCTGCACCCTGCCCCCCCCCACAGTCAGTCCCCACCCAGTTGTCCATGTCCATGGGTCATTCATACATGTTCTTTGACTAGACCCTTCCCCTTCTTACCCCTTCTCTCCCTCCCATCTCCCCCTTTGTTACTGTTAGTTTATTCCTTGTTTACATACCTCTGGTTCAATTTTGCTCATTTGTTTGTGTTGTTCATTAGTTTCCTGTAACAGGTGACAGCATAAGGTAATTTTCTTTTGTTGCCTGGCTTATTTCGCTAAGCATAATTCTCTCTAGTTCCAATCATGTTGTTGCAAATGGTAGAAGTTCCTTCTTTCTTTCAGTACTTATTCATTGTCATTTTCCCCCTTTGTACTCGTGTTCCTCTCTGTCTCTCTGTTTCTTCATCTTCTTAAAGCAGACCCTTTAGCATCTCTTGCAATGCTGGTTTGGTGGAGATGTATTCTTTTAGCCTTCTTTTGTCTTGGAAACTCCTTATTTCACCTTCCATTTTGAATGAAAGCCTTGCTGGGTAGAGTATTCTTGGTTGTAGGCCTTTGTTTTTCATTGCTTGGAATATTTTTTGCCATTCCCTTCTGGCTTGTAGTGTTTCTGCTGAGAAATCTGATGATAGCCTTATTGGAGCTCCCTTGTATGTTATTAGTTGTTTCTCTCTTGCTGCTTTTAGGATTCTCTCTTTGTCTTTGAATGTTGGCATTTTAATTATGATGTGTCTTGAAGTGGGCCTGTTGGGGTTCCTCTTCATTGGGACCCTCTGTGCTTCCTGGACTTGCGTGACTCTTTCTCTCGTCATGTTAGGAAAGTTTTCTGTCATTAGTTTTTCAAAGAGGTTTTCTATCCCTTGCTCTTCTTCTTCTCCTTCTGGAATTCTTATGATACGGATATTATTACGTTTCATGTTGTCCTGCAGCTGTCTTAGAACCTCTTCAGTCTTGTTCAGTCTTTTTTCATTTTGTTGCATTGTCTGGGAGTTTTTGTGTAGGTTGTCCTCCAGCTCGCTGATCCGATCTTCTGCTTCCTCTAGCCTGCTTTTAGTTCCTTCTACTGTGTTCTTCAATTCAGAGATCGTATTTTTCATTTCCTCCTGGCTCTTATTGATAGCTTCTATGTCCTTTTTCATGCTCACGTAATTTTCTGTGAGTTCCTTGTAGTTTTTCTGGAGTTCTTTGAAGTTTCCGCTGAGCTCATTCAGCTTCTCCATAATCCATGTTTTGAATTCCATATCTGATAGTTCGCTCCCCTCTATTTCATTTAGCACTCTTTCTGGGGATTCTACCTTTCCTTTTGATGGGAGGTTGTTTCTCTGTCTCCCCATTTTTTTGACTCCTATTGTTTGTTGGTGCTTCTTGGAATGATCTGCACTTCCTGGATCTGCCTCTGGTGGCGTCAGATCATGTACCAGTCTGGCCCTAGGCAGCCTGTTGGAGACTTCCAGGGATCTACTGCTGTTGTCTGTCTTCTTTGATTGTTAATCTATTCAATCTGTGATTAGCTGTCAGGCTTAAGGACTGTGGGTGTGGCAGCTTAATTCCTGTAGGCAGGGCTTTTGCTTCCCCTCAGGCTGACGCCACTTGGAGGGGAATGGTCTACCCGCAGTACTGGGGATGAGTCAGCACTGGGACCCAGTCAGCTGCTCCTCCAGTTCTCCCCTCAAAGCCACCGTGCCAAATTCTCCCCAAGTGTCTCCAGTCCTCTCTGCCTTCCCTCTGCTTGAGCCCAGGGTAAGTGGTGGCCAAAATATTTTCGTATGTGATCCACTTAAGAGCTCTTTTTCTCCTGCTGTTTCTCTCCGGCTAGCAAGAAAGCCTGTGGCTTTTCGCTTTTCACAGCTGATACTATTTTACTTTCCACTCTGTCGCTGTAGGCTGGGAAGCCCAGCTGGGGGTTTAGACCCTGCCCTTCTCAGGGGGAATCCCCGGCTGCTGAGCTGTTTCTCAGCCCCTTCAGCTGCCACCCGTGGGAGCCCAGCCAGCCCTTCCACGTCTCCGCACTCCCTACCGGTCACGTTGTGATGTAGCGGCCTTTTCTGTCTCTCCGTGGTTATAAGACTTCTCTCCAGCTGGTGTTCGGTTCGTTATTCCAGATGATTTCTCCAAAATTACATTGTAAATCCAGACTAGTTCTAGGAGGAAGTTAGTGTAGCTTCCACTTACTCCTCCGCCATCTTGTTTCTCTCTTCCCCCTATTTTGTAGCAAACAATTATGCTTCTTAATCCCTGCACCATTTCCCCATTTCTCTCCCTTCCCCCTCCCAGCTGATAATCCTCCAAATGATCCCCATATCTATGATTCTGTTCCTATTCTGCTTTGCTTAGTTGAATGTTTTTTTTTAATTCAATTGTTGATAGCTGTCAGTTTGTTGTCATTTTTAAAGTATATTTTATTGATTATGCTGTTACAATAGTTCCAATTCTTTTCCCCTTTGCTCCCCTCTGCCTAGTATCCCCTTCCCTCCAGCAATCCCACCCCCCTTAGTTCATGTCCATGGGTCGTGCATATAAGTTCTTTGGCTTCGCCCTTTCTTATATTATTCTTAATTTCCCCCTGTCTGTTTTCTGCCAACCGATTATGCTTCTTAATCCCTGCACCATATCCCCATTTCTCCCCCCCCCAGCTGATAACCCTCCAACTGATCTCCATACCTATGATTCTGTTCCTATTTTGGTTTGCTTAGTTGGATTTTATTTTTATTTTTTAGATTACGTTGTTGATAGTTGTGAGTTTGTTTTCATTTTAATGTTCATAATTCTGATCTTTTTCTTAAGTAAGTCCCTTTGACATTTCATATAATAATAGCTTGGTGATGATGAACTCCATCAGCTTTACCTTGTCTGGGAAGCACTTTATCTGTCCTTCCATTCTAAATGATAGCTTTGCTGGACAGAGTAATCTTGGTTGTAAGTCCCTGCTTTTCATCACCTTGAGTACTTCTTCCCAGGCCCTTCTTGCCTGCAAAGTTTCTTTTGAGGAATCAGTTGATGGTCTTGTAGGCACTTCTTTGTAGGAAACTCTGTTTTTCTCTTGCTGCTTTTAAGATTCTCTCTTTATCTTTAACCTTTGGCATTTTAATTATGATGTGTCTTGGTGTGGTCCTTTTTGGGTCTAGCTTGTTTTGGACTCTCTGTGCTTCCTGAACTTGTCTATCTGTTCCTTTGCCAAATTTGGAGAGTTTTCCTTTATTTTCTCACATAAGTTTTCAATTTCCTGCTCTTCCTCTTCTCCTTCTGGCACCCCTATGGTTTGAATGTTGGCATGTTTAAAGTTGTCCCAGAGGCTCCTAAGCCTCTCCTCATTTTTAAAAATTCTTGTTTCCTCATTCTGTACTGGTTGATGCTCTTTTCTTCCGTATGTTCCAAATCATTGATTTCAATCCTGGTTTCCTTCCCTTCACCACTGGTTTTGTGTGGATTTTCCTTTGTTTCATTTAGCATAACCTTCACTTCTTCCCTTATGCATTTGCCATACTTAAGCAAATCTGTCAAGCCTGTTAGCATCTTTATCACCAGTGTTTTAAACTCTGCATCTGTTAGATTTGCTATCTCCTCATTTGTTAGTTCTCCCACTGGAATCTTGGTCTGTTCCCTCTTTGGGGCCATACTTCTCTCTCTCCTCATCTTGACAGGCTCTTATGTTTGTTTGCCTCTGTGTCTCAGGTAGAGCTGTCACTCCTGTGACGTTGTAAGGGGCCGAGCCTTAGGGATATGTCAGTACAGGACTACCCGTTTCACCACATTGTGGCGCTGTGTGGGGAAGGGGTCTGAGAGGAAACAATGCCACTTACTTAGCACTTGCCCCTTTTCCAGGCACTTCTCCCACTTTGTATGGAACTGGTGCCTCTCTAGCTGTTTCCCTGGCCATCGTTCCCATAGTGGGTTGGTTGTTGGACATTCTAGGACCATCAGGGCCCTTTCAACAAGCAGACTCTGCTGAGAGACTGGCAGTTTCTTCCGCTGCCCCAACCCCCACTGATTTGCACAGTCAAAAGCAATGAGGCTCTATTTTCCCTGGCACTGAGACCATGAGCTGAGTGGTCTGGTCTGGTGCAGGGAGTGCTCTCCAGGTGTCCCTCCTGACTTTTTAAAATGTGTGGCTGCACTTTCTGCTAGCCTGCCACCACCACCGCTGCTGCCACCACCACACCGCCTCCTTTCCACCCCGGCCCCGCCCCTCCTACCTGTCTGGATGAGTATTTCTTCTTTATATTTTTGTTTGTTGGACCTCCCTGCAGCTTGATTTTCTGGAACTACTGGTTGTCTCTAGTTTTGAGGTAGTTACATTCTTTCTTAGTTGTGGAGGGAGATGCAGTGTGTCTGTCTAGGTCTCCATCTTGCCCGGAAGTTTGTAAGAAGCTTTTAATCAGAGAGGGAGCAGCATTTTTCTATCCTTCAAGGGTGACCAATACTCCCACCTGTGCCAAGAGGCCTTCTGCCTGAGCCAGCACTGCTACCAGTCTCTCCGGTTTTCAAAAGGGAAGTTGGCATTCCTGAGCAGAACATGAATCTTTGATGGTCTCCTAATGGCCAACATTATTAAGTAGTAATCATATTGCTGTAGACTCCTCAGCTTCTTGTCATCTCTGGAGCCAAAGAACTGCATAAGTGCCTGGCACCCAATCCTTGTCTCATCTCTCTTATCCTCTCAGGGAGGAGCTGAAAACTTGTACCTCAAACAAATCTGTTTGTTTACATGAGTTATGTGTGTCTCTGGTTTACTATCAACTTTAGCTCTAGTGAAAAACAATTATCTTGCAGGTACATTCTGGAGAGAACTCCTGGGTGGTCTCCATGCTGTAGAGAACCTCTGACTTCCATGGGAAGCTCTGCTGCACTTCCTCCACTCAGTCCCACTCTCTATCCTGGTGGTCAACCGGCAGCTGAGTGAGAACTCTTATTTCCAGTAT
The DNA here is from genome assembly GCF_987537825.1 of Furipterus horrens. Taxonomy (NCBI): domain Eukaryota; kingdom Metazoa; phylum Chordata; class Mammalia; order Chiroptera; family Furipteridae; genus Furipterus; species Furipterus horrens. The sequence continues at coordinate 97,439,411 of NW_028327172.1, forward strand.
TTGTAAGAGCTGAGCTTTTAAACAATTCTTCTGCTAATTAAACTTTAAAGTCTTTTGACAATGGTCAGTCAGAAAAGATCAGGCCAAGAGTTTATTGTTGTAAGAAAATTTGTTCTACCTACTGAATCAATGATTAAGAAAAGAGGCAAAAAGAATGTAAGGCTTTTATTTATGAAACAACCCGAAGCTTTAGAAAACTCCTTGGGCTCCCCTTGATGGCACCCATCTTTTTTTAAAACTGGAAAAATAAAAACCCTCTCCCAATAATGACTTAGGGTGGGGAGGACCGGTTAGGGGAGCTGTTCAGGTGCAGGGTAAGTGAAATTATCTACTACCTCCAGTCTATAAAAAAACTTAAACTTTTGTCAAAGATCACTCCATTGGGGATAGTGATAATGCTCATCTTTCTTTAGGGCTTCTTGTGATCTACCATGGTATATAATAAGACCCTGAAAGAAAGGTACTGATTAAAATGTGACACATTTTTATCATTCTACATCAATAATATTTCCAACTCTGGTTATTATTCTTAATATTTAATGGTATATTAAAGTGTATCAGAGAAAAGATCTCCATTTGTTAGAACCTTCATGATCTGCATGGTGTGATTCATTATGAAAAATTAAGCTCCTATACACAAGTTCATTTATTACATTGAAGTATTGCTATACCACAAACTTTATAATAAAATATAAATATAAAAAACCTAAAGTCACACATAGTAAGGCAGTATCCCTCTGTCTTGTACCCAGTCCCAATTATGTTTTAAGATGTGGGAACTGGGTGGGAAGTTTCCCAGCCATGAGGGCGTGGTTAGGTCCACAGTCTATGGGATGATAGATAGAATGCGTGTGGTCCAGGCAATCATTGTGAATGGAGAGTTAAGCCAAGATCAGTGATTGTAAAGGGGAGCTGCTAGGATCCTCTACAGAGCGAGTGTAGTTGACTGAGGGTCCTGACTGCTGCCCTCTGAAATCCATTGCTCTCTTTAGATCAAGACTGTGTCTTCCACGACCTTCTCTCAGCCAGCAGGACAGCAGGATGCTAAGGAAGACTTGTTTTAGGGCTTCTCTGAGGAAGGACTTTGGCTCAAGGACTCCCCTTGGGCCTTATCAAACTTTCTTAAAGTCTCTTTAGTCTGTGGTCTTTCTTCCTTCCCTTTCTCTGCACAGCAGTCAGAATTGCATCATGATCTAATATCTCTTTCAGGTTCCCCTGTCTCCATCCCTATATCCCCCACCATTACTCCCCAATTAATCTAGCGTACATCCAATCTCATCTTGGTGCCTGCTTCTCAGAAACCCAGACTAATGTAAACACTATTCCACTGAGAAAGGGTTGTGTCCATATACCCAAGAAAAGGACACAAATACCATCACCACCACCATCACCACCATCAAATACCTTGAGCAGGTAATTCATTAAATCTCAAGATAAACCAACTTGCTTTCCAAGAACTTCAGTTGCATTTCTTCAGGTTTGTGCACTTGCTGATACTTATGGCCTCCCATCTTTTAGCTAATCTTCCTGTCCATTCTAGCTGCATATGTGGTGTAGGAACTTTTCCTAAAATGTTGCTCTTACCTATCTCTCCCTTGCTTGATCCTCAAGATGGACTTCCCCAGACACCTCAAATCAATCCTCTGGGGCATGAAGGAACCCTGGGAACTCCTCACAACAAGACTCAAAAGTGAGCCTGATGTTAAGGCCATGCCTCCCAGGCCTTTGTCCCTTCAATGAGAATCAAGAGGTGACCCCAGGCCTAGAGTATGATGGTCCCCATATCTCTTTGCCTACATTAATAGGGGTTAAGAGGACCATAGACACCCTGTGCTCTCTTCTCCCCTATATCATGGCCATACCGCTGTTGTGCCCGTTTTCCCTGTTTATGGCAATCACCGCAAGAAGCCACAGACTCCAGTGGCTCCCTGTCCCTAACATTCTAAGCCCTCTAAAGCTCTGTGAATCCCCTATTTTGTTCTTGGTCTGGCCAGTCCCTAGTTTCAGAATTCCTCCTCAGGTCTTCAGGACTGCAGTGTCCAGACTTGAAGCAACAAGGCTTCTGTCTTTTCAGCCTCATCTCCTAGCCGGTGTGCATGGTGGCTGTTTGCCTCCCATGTATCTCATAGTCCTGGGCCCAGGGCTAGAGTGGGCATCTTCCTTTGTCCTGTTCAGCTCCAGGCCTTGCTTCTTTCACCAGACCTTCCTCCTCTTGAATCTCATGCCATAGATTCTGTGATCCAACTCAGTCATCTTAGTACCCATCCCACCACATCATTCCTCTTCATTTCTCAAGAATTTTTGTCCTGGTTCACTGGTACTTTTACCAGTATTGTTCTTGGGATCACTTGCAGTGATCTCAGTGCTTAGAATGATAACATCCTTGCTTCTCTGTTTCTTAAACAACTATCTTCCAGTTATCCTTCATGTACCTTAACCACCACTCTAGGACCTGTCATAACCAATCATTTCAGCCCTTCCTCCATCTCAGTTTCCACATGTCTTACACCCTGTTTTCCAGTCTGTGCACAATGTGGGTTTCATGAGGCTTCCTCCACCTATACTCCTGCTCATCCTTACCCTGCTTGCTTCTTCCCAGTAAAGCATCACTTTTCACATGCTAGAGCATTTACTGATTGAGCTAGTTGCTTGTTGTCTGTCTCCCCACACTACTTGCACTGCCCCCAACATACCTTCAAGTGTATGCTTGATGATGAGGTCAGGGGTTTATCTGATTCGCTTATTACTATATCCCAAATCCTTAAGCAGTGCCTGACCCAGTCAACAAGCAGGTGGTGAACACATGAATAAATAAATGCTCAAGAGCCTGACCCCTGGAATGCTGGTTGCTAAAGGTTGGGGTGATTGTGGCAATGTCTTAAAGTAAGACAGCAGTGAAGTTTGCTGCATTGATTGATTATTTCACATATGATTTCTCTGTAACATATGATGCTGCTTGATAGCATTTTACCCACAGGGAACTTCTTTCAAAATTGGAGTCAATCATCTCAAACTCTGCTGCTGCTTTATTTTTACAACCTGGCTGTTTGGCACACAATGCCTAGCCTTTGGCCTGCCTTGCTTTTTAACGTACCTTTATCCACTAAGCTTCAACATTTCTAGCTTGTGATTTAAAGTGAAAGATGTGAGACTCTTCCTTTCACTTGAACACTTAGAGGCCATTATAGGGTTGTTAATTGGCCTAATTTCAATATTGTTGAGTCTCAGGGACTAGGGAGGCCTGAGGAGAGGGACAGGTGTGGGGAATGGTCAATTGGTGGAGCAATCAGAACACACACAACACTTAATAATGGGAGTGGTTCATGGCACCCTAAAATAATTACAATAGTAACATCAAGGATCACTGATCACAGATCACCATAACAAATATAATAATAATGAAAAACTGTGAAATATTATGAGAATTACCACAATGTGACACAGAGATGTGAAGTGAGCAAAAGCTGTTGGAAAACATAACAGATAGATTTGCTTCACACAGGTGGCTACAAACCTTCAGTCATTAAGAAACACAGTAAGAAACATAGTATCTGCAAAGTACAATAAAGTGAGGTATGCCTGTATTAGTATGTTTATTTAATTAATGTTTCCTTCCACCTTTGGACTGTAATTTTCGTGTGAACATTGATGTCTCTAGGTCACCACTGAATGAGCGGTGATAGCACATTGTCCGGAGTGTATTGGCCCTTGAAGGAATGAATGAGAACATGAATGTGTCTATCATCGAGACACAGACACACATGGCATGAAGCGGGCTTGGGAAATTTGGCTGCTGTGATGCAGGAAGCCATAGCAGCCTGGCCCTAGGCAAAGGGGCCCATCATGTTCCTTGTAAGATTGCCTGCCAGCATCTGAGAAGCAGGCAATGGTTAGAACTGAATTTCTGTGGTCCCCCTCAAAGACCATAGAACTTCATTGTGCTTTGCATCCCTTTCCACTTCAGACCTCTAGGCCACCCTCATTATGTGGTCTGACATCCTTAAAGGGCTCTCCCCATGCCCCACCCACTTCTTGCTCAAAATGGCACCTGCAGCCTTCCCAGGGGTGGCTGTTTCCTGCTTACCCAGCTCATATCTCAGTCTTGGAAATGGGGTAGGTGTCTCTCTCACTCCTTATCGACATTATTCTTCCATTCTCCCTAAACCTCTCACTTTCTGGAAGCTGTTAATTATAATATCTGTTATTTCACTCTTTGTTGCAGTATTTAATAGATTATTATTTTGTGAAGATTTTAGCATTTGAGTCACTGTTTTAATCCATGTTATTGTTGATTTCAATACCCCTAAAGAAGACCTCTGAAGCCATTGGTCTCTGTTCCTTAACTGCACACCTCCAGTAATCTTGCCTTCAGCTTCACGTCAGCCACCTTCTTCCCACAGTCACACCTCTTGATTCCCCCATAATCTCTGGTTAGAGCACCCCACCCACTGGCCATTCTAATCCTCCAACTCCAACTACTCTTTGACCCTAATTCCTTGACCAACATTGTTTTGTGTCCTTACCTGACTTGCCTTCACTTTTCTCCTTTTCCAGCTCTGGTCTATCATAACAAACCCTCTTGTTTCTCACTTCCTCAGCCACATTTGTCTGACAAAATGCTAAGCCTGGCCTCCTCACTATTCTTTGAATAGACCCAGCACACTGCTGCCTCAGGCACCTGCACCTGCCTATCCTTCATCAGGCTTGCTCTTCCTTCAGAAAATTGCACAGAACCCCTACCTTCAGAGCTCTGGCCAACTGTGATCTCCGTCCATTCTGCTTGGAATAGCAGTCGCCTCACACCTTTTCATTTTCTGTTCCCAAACCCATTGCGTTTTCTTCATGCCAATTATCACCCTCTGACTGCTATGTAGCTACTTCTACTTATTCTTAAGACTGTATTCAGTGGTGTATTCCCAGCCTCTAGTACAGCACTTGGCATACAGTAGGAGACATAATTGAATGAATGAATGAATTAATGCATAAATGGGAGATTACTATTTTTCTTAAACCGACTCCACATTCTACATTCTACATTTCAGGTCATACGTAATGGCATTTAAAAAAAAAAAAAAATCAATATCAGCCTCTTCCTGGCCTTACAATTACCTTGAACAAATCACACAAACAGGATATCCATGATTTTCAATTAATCCAGAGGGAAATGTAAGAGGACTGAAGCTAGGCAACAGAAAATACCAGCATAGTATATGAAGTAACCTATCAGAGATCAGAAGTCCCTGATGAGCCATCTTCTAATGAATGGGGAGAACATTTCCTGGCTTACGGGAAGGAGAGCTGGAGCCAAGGGAAGTGCCTCATTCAGCTGGATTCGTTATTAGAAACTCGTTTCCTTAGGTGAGCCAATTCTTGCAGACACAGAGTCTGTGACTGTCTGTGTCTCTTCTCTGGGGGCAAGAGATCAGAAGAGAGAGCCCTGCAGCATCAGCTGCTGGCTCCTGCCCCACAACCCCACAGTCCACTTAAAGGAACCAGGCTTAGCTGTGCCCATGCCTGCAGAAGATGCGCACAGCCCTGACAGCAAAGAGAGCTTCCCAGGGGAGTCTGTTCTGGTTCTTCAGAGCTGTCCAAACTCTGCCTGCAGCTCTGATACACGGCACACACTCAATAACTGCTGGTGTTTCTCTTTGAGATGCTGGAACTGTGTTTGATTAGGATCTTGAGTGAAATAAGCCACCCGTTTCACTGGGAACGACTCAAAGCTAAAAGTTTCTTTCCATGTTTAATTCATATTCTGCCTCTCTGAATTTTATCTATACAATTCTGTAAATGGATCATTCTCCCTTGGCTAGTACTAGGGTGTCTTCTTAACAAAAATAAAATAAAATACAAAGAAAAATAATAGGCAAAGAAAAAAAAAATCCTCACCAAAAATAACATATTTTTATTCCCAAGGTGAAAAGCTTATAAACAGTTTTAATGCATGTCCAACTTGAAACCTGCTACAAATGTCTTACAACATTTTCACAGGCTTTTCCCATCTGTGCTGAATACAGCTGATAATTTAATGCAAATGTTTATTGTTTCACAATCTCCCTGCAATCTTTTCTATTTTGTATTACATTTGGGGTCTCTTTGCACCTGCTTCAGAAATTGGAGTTCTAGGACTGCTCTGTGTTGTGGCCTCTCCACATCTACTGCATCCTACTCTCCTCGTGTTTTAGAGCCTACTCATTGTATACACACTTGAATATCACTGTCTTTAATCTCACATGACTTTTCTCAACCCACAGGAAGCCTGACACTGCCTACTGCCAACAGGCATTTTAAATTTACAACACACTGGGCCTAAAGTGTGAATGAACCATTACATTTATATTACAGAATGCATATGATACATATAATGTGTAATATATACATATGTGATTTTCTAGTATTAATACTACTGTGATTAATAAAGTACGATTTATTCTCAAGGCCTTACAGGTTTCATAACTTTATACATTATGTTGCATTTCTTTTCCCAATCAATAAATTATTATCAACTAGAAATTTAAAATTCTTATAAAGGAAAAACTTTTTTTGCTGGAACCTTCACACCACAAGTATGGGCTGCAGTCAGGACGATGGGCTGTGTGTTCTGACTGAGCTGCTCACTGACTGGCAAGTCACAAAGTCTGGGAGTTTCCTTTTCCTCATGTGTAAAACTGGACTATCATTTCTGTAATCCACTTCACAGGGTTTAGGGGTTCAAAAAGAAAAAAAGAGGGGGTTGCCCAAATTGTAAAATGCTCTGTGAGTTAAAAAGCCAGGGGTAGCTGCGTACTTGGGTTGCAGGCTTTGTGAAAAGGCTTCTGTTGCTTAGACCTGAGTGGAAAGTCCCTGGGCTCCGATGGGAGGCAAGCCAAGCTGATAAAGTTAAGGAACGTTTGGAAATGGGAGATGCAGGTCAAGGCATCTGCAGGGCAAATTCCTTTGAGGCTTCACAGGACAAATTCCAAGGTTTGCCAATATTCCAAAATACTTCACAAACATTAGCAAGTCCAAATCTGACCCATCCCTAGGTTGTCCGGCTGATGTTTTCACCCATTTCATCCCAACATAAACAACTGTGATAGTATGTTGCCACTGACAACTAGAGCTGCAAGTCATGTATGAACCGAACCCTGAAACTGGGTCATTAGCCAAGGTCACACCCTGTTTAGAAATTTGTGTTGTTTTCTTGCCTGTTACTTGCCCGCGATATGTGGCACTTTCCCCCCTTATAGTTTGCAGTCTCCTGGGCTCTGAGCCATGTGAAACTGTTTTTAATGGCAAAACCTTCTAAGCTGTACTTAAAATATTTGCATTGTAAAAACCCTCACAGAAGCCAAATTTCAGTTTCAGGAGGGGCCTCCCAGCAAGCAACAAAGTTGCCTCAGAGACAAGGCTCACACCACCAGCACCACCTTCCAGCAGTTAGTTGATCCTCGTAGGCTAGGGACACCCAGGAGACAGCCGCAATATCTGCAGACAAACTCCAAATGACTTTTATAAGTCAACAACAGTGTGAGGTGAATCAGCAGTGAGTTGAGCTATTCCTAGTAACGTGTTTTTATTTATTTTTTATTTTATTTTTATTGATTTTCTGTTACAATAGCGTGTTTTTCACACATTTAATTGATCCTGTGAGCAAGTAAGTGCTAAGGAGGAAAGGTGAGTAACTGTTCAACCTCACGGAAGGAGGCCTTTGTATTGTTTGTTGCACTATTCTCCTGTGTCCAGTAATAGACCCTACATCTAGGGAAGGGTAGGCTAATGTGCATATGACTTGCTTTAACAATTAAAAATGAGAAAGAAATAATCATTTAAATCTAAACTCAGAAAAGAAAAACATGTGAGGAAAGGCAATTATCTTCCTTAGCAAAGAATGATTGATCAATAAAACCAAATACAATCCTTTAAAAATGAAATTCTCCACTACAGGGTTTAACCAGAAGAAACTGAAAGGGTAAAGGACACCCATAGGTTTTTAGTTCAGTGAGTAGGGTACGGAAGGGGAGGGGAGATGAACGCTGGCTGGGAAGATGATGGATGGGCTTTGCAGGGAAGCAAGCTCCTTCTGTGAGGAATGTAAGATCACCTTCCCTTTTTGATATGAGACCTAAACTAAATCAGTTTCTTGTTTTTTTTTTTGTTTTTTGTTTTAAAGCTTGTGTTCAGAATTACCACCCTCATCCTTCACACATTAAAAAAAAAACTCAATTTCATTCAACAAGCTTTGTGATCTAATCATTACTCAAAGCTGAAGGTAGTTTTCTATTAAAGCACCTCTGTCACTCTCACTTTCTGACCTGTGAATGTGCTTATTAGCTGCCTCATTAAGATGATATCCTGTCTCTGAAGTAAGAAAGAAAGATTGTCTCCTTACCTGACATGTCACCAACAAGAGTAATCTTTGTGGGGGAAAAAAAATGACTTTTAAATAGACATTAAAATTTATGGCACACTCTGCTATGAAAGAAGGACGTCTATGATGGAGAATACCTACTTAGCCATGGCTGAACCTTAGTGATGTACTTTCTGTGACCAGTAGAGCCAGAAACAAAGGACTGCCTGCTTCATCTAGGCTGGTTCTGACTGGGGATAAGTCCCGAGATTTAAGGACTCAGAGGATGAAATGAAGAACATTAAACCAGACAAATACAGACACATATAGAATTATAGAAACATGCCACATATGCTCGTTAATGTATATACAAACATACTAATAAAAACTATTTTTAAGTATATTTTATTGATTACGCTATTTCCCCTTTGGCCCCCTCTGCCTGCATGCAATGCCCTCTAGCAATGCCCTCCCCCTTACTTCATGTACGTGGGTTGTGCATACAAGTTCTTTGGCTTCTTCATTGCCTTTACTATTCTTAACATCCCTCTGCCTATTTTGTACCAACCAATTATGCTTCTTAAGCCCTGCACCTTTTCCCCCATTCTCCCCTTTTCCCCTCCCAGCTGATAACCCTCGAAATGATCCCCATACCTCTGATTTTGTTCCTATTCTGGCTTGTTTAATTGGATTTGTTCTTATTCTTTAGATTCAGTTGTTGATAGTTGTGAGTTTGTTGTCATTTTAGTGTTCATAGTTTTGATCTTCTTTTTCTTAAATAAGTCCCTTTAACATTTCATATAATAAGGGCTTGGTGATGATGAACTCCTTCAGCTTTACCTTGTCTGGGAAGCACTTTATCTGCCCTTCCATTCTAAATGATAGCTTTGCTGGATAGAGTAATCTTGGTTGTAGGTCCTTGCCTTTCAGCCCTTTGAATACTTCTTGCCAGTCCCTTCTTGCCTGCAAAGTTTCTTTTGAGAAATCAGCTGGTAAGTCTTATGGGAACTCTTTTGTAGGTAACTCTCTGCTTTTCTCTTGCTGCTTTTAAGAGTTTCTCTTTATCTTTGTAGCCTTTGGCATTTTAATTATGATGTGTTTTGGTGTGGTCCTCTTTGGGACCAACTTGTTTGGGACTCTCCATGCTTCCTGGACTTGTATTCTATTTCCTTCACCAAATTAGGGAAGTTTTCTTTCATTGTTTTTCAAATAAGCTTTCCACTTCTTGCCCTTCCTCTTCTCCTTCTGGCACTCCTATGATTCGGATGTTGGTTCATTTAAAGTTGTCCCAGAGGTTCCTAATTCGCTCATTTTGTTTTGATTATTGTTTCTTCTTTCTGTTTCAGTGAATGTTTATTTCTTCCTTTTGTTCTAAATTGTTGATTTGAACCCCAGCTTCCTTTCAGTCACTGTTGGTTCCCTGTGTATTTTTCTTTATTTCACTTTGTATAACTTTCACTTCTTCCTTTATTTGGGGGCCATACTCAATCACTTCTCTGAGCACCTTTATCACCAGTGCTTTGAATTCTGCATCTGTTAGGTTGGCTATTTCCTCGTCTCTTAGTTCTCTCTCTGGAGCCTTAATCTTTTCTCTCTTTTGGACCATGCTTCTCTGTCTCCTCAACTTGACAGCCTCCTGTGTTTGTTTCTGTGTATTAGGTAGACTTTCTGCACCTGTTACATTGTAAGGGGTGGAGTCTCAGGTATTCATCAGTGCGGGGCGACCTGTTTCACCATGTTGTGGTGCTGTGTGGGGGGGAGGGGTCAGAGAGGGAATAATGCTGCTTGCTTGGCACTCACCCCTTCTCCAGTCACTTCACCCACTTCCTGAATGTGACTAGCACCCCTCTAGCTGATGCCCTGGTGCTTGTTCCCAGAGTGGGTGGGTTTGTATATGTTTTAGGACCATGGGAGCCCTCTAAATGAACTCAACTGAGCGGCAGTTTCCTCCATTGCCCCAACCTCCACTGGTTTTCACAGCCAGAAGCTATGAGGCAGTCTAGTCTGGGACTGGGATTGCTCCTCAGGTGTCCCTCCCAGCTTTTATCTGCCACACGTGAATGTAGGACTGCTCATTCTTCTGGCACAGATGCTGCCTCGCCACTGATGCCTTGCCTTTGCCACACTGCATCCTCTCTAGCCCTCCCTGTCTCCGCCCCTCCTACCCTACCCATCTGGATGAATATTTCTTCCTAATTCCTTGGTTGTTGGACCTCCATATAGTTAAGATTTTCTGGAAGTTCGGGTTGTCTTTTGTTCTGAGGTAGAGGTAATCCATCTTATGGTTGTGTGAGGAGGCAAAGCATGTCTACCTATGCTTCTGTCTTGGCCAGAAGCCTCTCTAATAAAAACTGTTGAAGGGTGTGGGGTAGTCCAAAAGATTGGCCAGCATACCTGAGAGTGATGACATGGACAGAGGAGCCTCAGCAGCCCCGGTCTCTTCCCTTGTCCTTGTTTCCAGACTCACAGTAGCAGACAATCACCAAGCATACTGACAAAGTGGTCAGCTCAGTTTGCCTACTTATGCCCCTTGTTATAAAGGGTTCCCAATAAAACAAATTTCTCTCACTCAAACAGAAGATTCATTTGGTTTACTGTCTCTGATGTGATATATTCAAATTCCTTGGCAGAAAACCCGAATAGCCCAGGTCCCATGCTCCTTCTTGTTCACGGGTCAGTCTGGGCAGTTTTAAGTGCTTTGCTCTTTGAGTAGAATGTGGTTTAACTGCCCACAGGGAGAGGAGGTGGGTGGTGGTGCTTAAATTACATACAATATTGATACTTTATATTATTTTTATAAAAATTTACATATAAATCTTTATAAAATTATAATCTTTAAAAAATCCTCACTGGATATGTTTATTGATTTTAGATAGAGGGGAGGAAGAGAGAGAGAGAGAGAGAGAGAGAGAGACATTGATGTGAGAGAAGCATCAAGGTTGTCTCCCATATGTGCCCTGACCAGGAATCAAACCTGTGACATTTCGGTTACAAGACAACACTCCAACCAACTGGTCACCTGGCCAGGGCAGACTATCAACTATTAATGGACTAAAGTGCTAATATAATAGTGGGAGCATCTTTTCTGAGGGACAGTTGAGTTATTCCACATCTATCCTCATCCAAGTGTGGCTGCTTGCCCCATCTCATGTCTTGGGACACCCCCTGCGGTACTGAGCAGAGCATGGCCTGGCTCTTCCTGGGACAAACTTTTCCAGTGATGCATGCAAGACCTTGTGAAGTGTTCTGGAGCCAGAAGTGAATTTATTCAGACAAGATTGCTCCACGGATCATATTCTTACTTCTCTGCTGAACCATATCTATTCCTATTTCTCAGTATGGCTCAAATTGTCAGTTTTAATTTACAAATTCTTTTGTGATTTGGGTCCCTACAACATTCAATATTACCTTTCCTGCTCTACTTCTCACTGTCAGTTGAGATAAATAACTTGCAAGTTTTGGCATTTGCAATGGGCCTCCTCAGGGAGAAAATTAACAAATCTGCCCATCTTCCTTTTCTACTTTCCACACCTTGCATGCATATAAGAAACAAAGACATATTATCTACTTGGCTTGTTATACATCTCTTATTAGAATCCACAGGTGACAGAATTTGTATTTAGTGACAGGATAAGGGCTCCTATGACAACCAGCTGACAGCAGACACACCACAAGAAAGACATTTTTGACAGGTCTTAGCAATATTTGCCCTTTGGGTGGGGACCACATCGATATTTGTGCATAAAGACATACATAGGATGTACTGCCCTTCACACCATCAAAGCACTGTGCAAGCCCTATTGATGATCCATGTGCAAGACTGAGCAAAGACTTACTTCAAAATTTGGAAAATAAAAGCCAGGTTCATATTGGAAGTGAATTAGAACTTGTACATTCCTCTGGGTTTGCTGCACGCAAGGCTAGCTAGAACGCAATCCAAACACTTGGCTTGCCAAAATGATCCAAAGGGAGCAAAGGGCAATAATAAAAACATTTATGTAGTTTTATGTCTTATTTTTTTCAGTTAGTTCTAGTGCACTGGCTCCTTCAATTCAGAATTCCCCAGGCTTCTTTTGGCAGCCTGGGCCTTCCACGGGACTCATTTGGAAGGTCCCCCTTTCCTGTCCCCTTTCCTCAGGTGTTCAAATAAGCAGTCAATCACCCATTTCCGTGTTTGCACAGACAGGCATGAGGAAACTTTTAACTTTCACTAAATATGAAAAGATAACCCACATCTGCTAATATATTTTTCAAAAAACCAGTTAGGAGAGTTTCCACAAGAATACTACAGACACCACAAACAACAGGAAGAAATATGCCTTTTATTATAAGTCTCCTATGTACAGAGAAAGCTATTTCTCATAGCTCAGGGCAGGCTGTGAGAAAGAGCCCAGCTATGAAGGTCACCATGTTTACATTGGTGATACCACTGAAACATCACCACATATTATGAACAAATAACCATTACACAGAAATGCAAAAGAGACATAGGTACGTGTATGGACACTTTACCCATTTTCTAAAAACAAGTGGACACAATACAGTGTGCCGATAAAAAACAATAGGCATAGCAATACATGTCTTTTTTTTCCATTTCTTGTTAATACATGGTATGCTGAGCTTTGATCTCAAGCGTGTCACGTCAGGACTCACAGGCACTTCAGCGACCCAGCACGGTTTACGGTCCATGACGTTGAGACCGACAGATGACAACACGAGAGCAACCGAGGTCCTCGTGACCCACACATGCATTAAAATATTGACATGAGGAGCACTTTTGCCACCACTGTTTGAGGACACCAGAATATTCTCTGTGTGACATGTGACAGGTTTTCCCTTGTTTTTTCTGTTTCATGGCAGAATTGCTCAGTAGCACGAATGGCATCACCAGGCAGAGATACAGCAAGTGGACGCACTAGAAACACGTCAATGAGTTTTTAGAATCTCCGAATGACTGACCTATCTTTGTTCCACTCTACGTCCTTCCTGCCAACCTGACAATCAAAAACTAATTAAAATAATTACTGGGATATACTGGGCCAGAAGCTCATCCTGGGAGAATTTTCTTAGCTACCACCTCCCTCATCATAACATACACAGGGCTGATGGGCAGGCCCAGTGCCTCCCCACCAGGATTCCCCCTGACCCCTTCCTACCCAGAGCTTTGGTGACTCAACAAGTATATTTATAATCTCATATTAGAATGATCACTTTATTGGTAATGTTGAGTTATAAGGCAGTTACAAAAGGAGCCCCATGATATCCAGATAGTATAGAAATATGGCTTAGCTTCTTTATAACATGAAGGAACTTTCCTGTTACAAGGAGCTGAGAATGAAAAGGGAAAATACACTGATTATAAATGACTGTGCTATGAAGTATTGTAAAGCCCAATTTCCGGAGTATGTCACCCACTTTCATCCACCAGAAACTGAGATGTCGCCTCACATCTCAGAAAACTTAAAGGGGATAAGGAGGAATCAACATTACCTTGGCCTCAAGGTAATCTGTCACCATTAGTTGAATGGAGCTGTAATACAAAGCCACAAACCTCCCTTGAGTTGGGCCCAGAATCCCTGGTCCTCCAGAGAGATGCACAGCATGTGAATGCTTCAAGTGGACGACTGTCAGATGGTGAGAAATCCTCCATGAAACACACTTGAGATGTACAGCAAAGAGAGTAAGGCCTTCCACATCTTTGCCCATGCTGCGTGAAGGCACTGATACCAACAACAGAAATATCCCATAGTATCATGGAAGATTTTTTTAAAAACTCCCAAAATACAAGTCTTCATAAGAAATGTCCTTTATTGCATGAATGAAGCATCCACTCTTCTCAGGAATAAAAGGGTCTCCCTTTCTCAGGAGTCTGCAGTCTGTTCAATCTAGCGACCTGAGAAGGGGAGGGGGGTATGTCCTGCCGGAAGGGTCCCTTAGGAGGAGTGTAACTGGGGTCCTGGACTTTCTTATATGAGTCATAGTTGTTGAGCCCCTCGGGAAGGGGCTGCTTCTTCATCTGTTGCTCTTTCCGCCTCTGTTCCTGGCGAAGGAGCTCCTGGGTCTCCAGCATCACCCTGGCGTTGAAACCATGCCCGCCCAGGTAGCCATTTCTGGAGCCTTGGTAGCTGGAGTACCTGGGGTTCTCCTTGGCACTCTGGAAGCCTTCCCCAGGTGAGTAGTTCTGCTCCCAAGAATCCTGGGAGACGGAGCTGGAGGTTTTCCTACTTTGCCTAGAACGCAAAGCCCAAACGTCAGTGTGAGATTAGGAGGAGGGGAGAAAGAAAAAGAGGAGGGAATGGGTGATGGGGGAATATGCATTTCAATATTTCAATAAATAGTATTGTGTTCCACTCTGTGCCAGACACTGTGATGGGGGCTGGAGGAAGAATGCATGACTGCCCTCAGCAAGCTCAACAACCAGGGCAACACAGGACAGAGCACTAGCAGACTCAGCTGTTCAGAAATAGGGTGCGCCTTCCAGGTCTGGGGAGGTACTGTCTGCTCTGCTCAGGGTAACGTATACCTTCTGCAATTTAGACACATTGGCAAAATGCTGTAGAGGAAGATTAGAGATTTGGCAGCAGCTAACCCAGCAAAAATTTCTTGCTTCAGAACATTACAATTCGATTCAAACAAGCAAAGCAAATATTTTACACAGCTGCCACCATGATGCCAGAGATGCTAGCTAATAGGAAGTACATGTAAAAGATTACAACATGAGTTCAGTTATGCAAGATTTAAGTCTAGACTCGTTGGCAGCCGTCCGTCTCGAGAGACGATGGTGTAGCTTCTTAAGAGTCTATCTGTACCGCCGAGAATGGCTGTGCAGTCCGACTCGGGAGTGACACGGTATCTGTCTCCTCCCGTGTTGAATCGACATCTTGAGATGACGCTGGAGTGTCCTCTCCAGTGAAGCTGAAGCTACAGAGCCTGGGCAGGGTGATATGGAGGGTCTGCTGTTGCCCATGCAGCAGAACCCCCCTCTCTTCGCAGCTGAAGGGTCCAAGGGAAAGACGGAGTCAATACAGCTTGGCTTCAGGTGCGCCGCAGGAGTTGCCGGTGTTGACTACAATGTCAAACCGCCTTAGGGACTCCGGCTCTGGATTTTCTGTCGGGGTTTACTCCCTTAGCCTTTCCCCTGAAGAGGTATGCCGCAAGGCAGCGGAGGTTTTCTGGAGTCAGAGTTTTCCTTCTCTGATGTGCCCTGACTGGAAGATCGAACCAGCGACACTTAGCTCGCAGGCCAACGCTCAATCCACTGAGCCAAACCAGCCAGTAGTCTAGACTACTTTATAATTAAAAATGTAACAGGCAGTCCCTTGGAGCCTGACTTTCGAGTTGTGTATGTCAGCACCTGACACTCCTCAGAACTCATGTTCATCACAACTGTAGACCTGAAATCTGCCAGAAGCAGCACAGTTTTCCCGCCCACTGTCTCCTTACCAAAGGCCAGGAACGGCTTATCAAACTCCCTCTTGGGCTCCACAGACTAGGGGAATAAGTCAGTCACACAGAGATTTCAAATTGTCATCATTTGTGCAATCAAGTGCACATCATTTTCAGGAAACATTACTGTTTTGAAACGTCTTTAATTTACTATCAAGTCTCTAGATGCTTTTATGAATTTATAATAAAATTGGCTATGATAAAGTAAAACAATTTTGTATTAGAAAGGAAGACATGCCCTGATTTTTAGCCTTGAAAATGGAAGAGATAGAGAGAGAATCGAGTCATAAAACAAAATCTATCGCTCCATTTATCAATAAGAAAACCATTTGGCGACAGTATGTATTGCTCAGCCTTTGCATCAGCACACACATAATGGAGTGTTCAGAAGGGCCCCTGCAGAGGAGAAACAGGGTTTATGCAGTCACTGGGTCTTCCACAGGATGAAGCAATTTGCATTTTTGAACAGTCAGCAGTGCCATCCATATGGTTTGGGATGAAACCTGCCCATTTTCCGTATGGCCTAAAATGCAGTCAAGGATATTTCATCTCTGGATATGACTATGATTAACTGAGCAGTCTGCAGTATATCTGGTTTCTTTTAATGGAAATCGGACCATTTGTACAATCAGCCCAGGCAAGAATCCTTACATTTGATGGAATAGTTTATTTGTCTAAAGCACTGATTATTTTCACTTAAAAAGTCATAAATTAATCTGCCCAGAGACAGGAATGATGGAAAGTACCAGCATGAAACCAGAGATTTGACATTAATCATGAAACTTTAATTAAAACAACTAACTTGTTACTGATGTCAGAGAAACAAAAATGAGACTTCTTCATGAGTTAGTTATCAATCTAAAGATAACCAGAAATAGGCTGCAGGCATTTCACCTCTTTCTCATCTTGGCCTGCTGAGATCCATTTATTCTTTTCACCCCCCCACCCCACTCCCCCACTCCCCAACTCTGGAAAGCTCTATGGAAGTCAGGCACCAGAAGCTGAATTTTGAAACACCCCAGGAGCATATTGAGAATTCACTACGGGCTTGATAGGGATGGAAAATACGATGATGTGAGAGAATTTCTTTTGGCTAAAATTGTCTTCAAATTAAACAGTATAGAGAGAAGGAAGCAGACCTCCTTGAGGAAAGTATCTATATACATAGATACATATACACAAAACAATGACCACAGGAGGCAGACAGGTTATTTGGGAGACTACTGCAATAATCTAGGTATAAGGAACTAATGATAACAAAAATAATTAACATTTATTCAATGACTAGTATATACAAGACCCTGGGCTAAGCCTTTCACTATGTTATATGTCATTTAATCCTCATAGACCCCCCTGGCTGGTTTGGCTCAGTGGATTGAGCGTCGGCCTGCGAGCTAAGTGTCGCTGGTTCGATCTTCCAGTCAGGACACATCAGAGAAGGAAAACTCTGACTCCAAAAAACCTCCGCTGCCTTGCGGCATACCTCTTCAGGGGAAAGGCTAAGGGAGTAAACCCCGACAGAAAATCCAGAGCCGGAGTCCCTAAGGCGGTTTGACGTTGTAGTCTACACCGGCAACTCCTGCAGCGCACCTGAAGCCAAGCTGTATTGACTCCGTCTTTCCCTTGGACCCTTCAGCTGCGAAGAGAGGGGGGGTCTGCTGCATGGGCAACAGCAGATCCTCCATATCACCCTGCCCAGGCTCTGTAGCTTCAGCTTCACTGGAGAGGACACTCCAGCATCATCGCAAGATGTCGATTCAACACGGGAGGAGACAGATACCGTGTCACTCCCGAGTCGGACTGCACAGCCATTCTCGGCGGTGCAGATAGACTCTTAAGAAGCTACACCATCGTCTCTCAAGACGGACGGCTGCTGACGAGATACATATACATGCACCCCCCCCCCGCCCCCAAGGGATATCCATTGCTTTTGATTAAGACACAGGAAGTGAGCAGATCACAGAGAAACAAAGGAGTGCAGCGGACAGTAAAAGCTTCCTATACTAGGAAAACAGTCACGGGGCACTAGGCACAAAGGAAGAGCAACTTAGGACCAAGACAGACGTGGATTCAAATCTGAAATCTGCCACCTGCCAGCTGCGTTTGATGCTGGGAGGGTTGTGCTCTCTGGGCTCAACTTGCCTCATTTGTGAAACAGGTATAATATGCAACCTCATAGGGTTATGGGGCAGAAATAAATGAAATAACACATGTAAAATGCTTAGAAAAGTGGGGCACAGAGTAAATAGTTGACTAATGGGTGTTGGAGGGGGAGGCTAAAGGCAACATTACTTTGCCTTCAAAGAGTAGGCTCTGGGTTTCAGGAGCATCTTTCTGGCCCAAGAAAAAAAATTAAAAAGAACTATTAGCTTTCTCTTCCTTTGTCGGAGAAATTGAAAGGAGACAAAAAGGAGAGACAGGCACTAGAGAATAACTGAAGAATCCTCCCGAAGTTTGGGCAAGTCCACACTGCTTCTCAGAGATGAGACGGAAGTTCCTGGCTGTGCCATGACAGCCCAAAGGCCACAATAACAATGGCAGCAAGAAAACACTAATCTTCCACTGAAACGCCTTATAATCAACACACAGGCTTGTCTGGTCTTGCTCTGAGCCCACTAGAGATGCCTGAATTCACTGAAAGCACATACCCGGGTATGTCAGTAACTGCCTCTCAATGGTTACAATGATCTCTGATGTGGTTGGAAGGCTGTTGCAGTGCCGAGGACTCATAGCAAAGATCCAGTGCTTGAGGGAAGCCACAGAGGTGAGGAGGATGCAGGAGGATGAAGAAAGATATAAAGACCAAGGCTAACAAGTTGACAATCAGCTCAGAGACATAGTAAATGGGCTTGGTGGGGAGACCATATCAGGGTGTGAAGAGAACAGAAAAGTGAGACATATAAAGCCAAGGAGTGAGACGCAACACCCCAGAGAGAGAGGGAAAGATGAAAAAGAAATGGGAGGATAGCAGGGACATTGAAAAATTAATAAAGGATCTTAAGGAAGTCTAACAGTGACTATGACTGAATTAATTCACTTCTCAGTCTGAGAACTGCATTTTGGATACTAAATAAAGGAACTAATTTAGGACAAAAAATGAATTAAGAAAAAAAGAATAATAAAGAAAACTAACTTAGGAATTAAAAAAAAAACAAAAACAACTTAAGTCTAGTTGAGAATTGTGGGGCCACCCAGGCCCCCTTTCCTTCAGAAGTAGTGTTACCACCTGGCTAATGTTTCCTGCTGACATTTCAAAATGAAACTGGAATTCTGCCTATAGGTTTCCTTAATTACAGTTAGAATTTCAAGCCACTCTGGCCCATATACATCCCTCTAATTCAAACCACTTTATCTAGTGTGACTGAGACAAAGTCTTGACCATTTGTTTTATTTTATGCTCTACTTGGCAACTGAACTGTTTTTTGTGTGTGAACTCTTCTTGTTATCAAACGCCATACAAACTTGTTTAGATAAAACACTGCTAATTGTCAACATCCGAAAAGCCGAGGTCAAATGTCCCTGAAGAAAATCAGATGTCAGAGGCATGACTGGACTAGAGCTCACAGCCCCCTCTGCCCGCTGTGTGGCTTCTTTTCCCTCCTGCAGGCTCTGCTCACAGCCTGCTGCGTGGTACAGCTGCTCTGCTGGGAGTGAAGCTAGGTGCAGGGCCTGACACACCTAATAGTCCTCACACACGGGAGGTGAACATGGAGAAATTAGTGTCTAAAAGAAGAGAACATGACCAGCCCCACTTGCCTAAATACACACAACTCTTCCATTTTGGGTTTTCTGCTTTTCTCATAACTGCCCAGCTAACGGCTAACAATAAGGCAGTGACAATTTCTCAGAGGGAAGGTTTCAGTTATGTAGGGAAACACTGAGCAACACCAGCAGTACAAACAGCAGCAGCCTTCTTCTACACGGAAGTACAGAGTCTTCTACAGGTGCTTCAAGAGGAGGGAAAGAGAGGAAGGGAGGCAGAGAGATGTGCGGAAAAGTCAGGAGAGAGTGAAGAAGGGGCAAACATGCGGACAAAAGAATGTTTGGAATACTGAGCTCCTACAGAACACGAGCAGGAGAAACTCCGTGGAAGCATCGATCTCTGTCTTCTTCCAGAGGCTTAGGACCCTTGTCTCTCTCACCAGTCCATCTGCCCTTACAGGCACTCCAGCCACCATCTCGCCCCCACTTCCTTTCCTCAGTCCTGTGCATGTCAACTCACTCCTCTTTATGATATTTCTCCTCCCTTTCTTATACTCTCCAGCATAACTAAAATACACAAAGCCAAACAATTTGCCAACAGACAAAGATCTCAGCCCCTATACAGACAACGTATTCCCATAGCATACTGTAGCCATTCACATGGGCCATGGGTCCCTCTGTGGCTGTGGCAGCAGGACCATGCCTGGTGAGTCAGTTCACCCATATTATCATGCGCATCTCTCTGATGACTGCAAGCCAATGGGCTGGGAGAAGGGCACTCACATGGAAGAAGCTTTATGTATAATCCCTGAGGCGTATGGCAGCTAATGCACTGGGCTGATTCATACAATGGCCTCCTTCCAAATGCTAAGGGCACTAGAGCACAGAGGGAACTTTATACCCACATCTGTCAATATTCAAAACTTGGGAACAAAAGCTCTTGGTAGCAATGAGCCATATAAAATAATGGTTCTAAAGGGCATGAACAGGTTTGGGTCTGAATTCTGGCAGAATTTGTACTAGCTGTGTAACCTTGAGAAAGTTGCTTGATCTTTCAGAGCTGTTTCCTGGTAAGACAAGATGATCTCCTGGCCCTGTCCAGACCTAAACTCCAATGACACTTACCTAGAGTGGGCTGAAAAACTGTCATCGTCCTATTTAAAATAAAGGATAATTCTATGTAAAAGAAAAAAATAATTTATTCCTCTAAGAAAATATAATTTTATGAACTGAATGAACAAGTTGCCATAGTAATAGTACTTATCCTAGTATAGATTCTTATACACATCCACATTCCCTTGGTAACCTGGGTCAAGGTGGTCAAGTCCCTCATGGTTATTATAGTGACTAGCATTCAGAGGCTCATCTTTAGTAGAAATTGAATCAAGATCACTTTTATATTGGTCCGTTAAGTTTATACAGATAAGCATTTGCCCCCTACCCCCCCATAAAAGTTGTTCTGCTGAAATTTGAACAGTTGATAAAAATGCAGTAAGTGGATTTTTTCCTACCCAAAATGTTTTTGTCACCTGGTATGAAGTAGAAAAACAAATGCTTATAAGAATTGTGATTATAGGGGTGACTATTTTGGGAAGTTTAGAAAGCTGAAGATTTTAAAAGGTTTTTATTTTTTACTGTGTATGGAGAAAATACTCAGATGGAAAAGTAGTTATTATGCCATGTGTTAGGCCCAGTCACCTGAGCACTTTTCAGGCCTGACAGAGAACCCTGGAGCAGAGGGACCTCCATGTGGGGAGCCCAGCAGATATACCCTCTGGCGTGGCTATTGACTAATGGGGGGATCCCTGGAATCCTCCGAGGTTCAATGCAAGCTAACACAGAGCTGGCAGAACAGCAAGAGAGGGAGGCTGGGGAGCAGGGAGCTCACCTAAGGACAGGGCATGGAGCATACACCCCACCCTTCTACAGAGCTCTAGATGTATAAAGTACCAATTACTCTAGTTACCCTATGAACTAAGCCCCTATGAACTAAGCAAAACCAGGGTTATCTTTCCATTTTCAGGTAAGGAAGCTCTCTTGTCCACGGCCACACGGAAGGTAGTAGAACTGATACTATAATCTGGGACTAGTGCTAAGCCTCAGTCACATATGCCATGTACTTGTTTTCCCTCAGGGAGTTTCTGAGTGACAACGTTGGTATACTGTGAACCATCTTTTTTTCTAGTCTCTTGCCACATAGCAAGATGGCTTCTAAGTCAGGCAACTACCTACCATCACCAGGCTCCTCTCTGGCCACTGTGTGGAAGGTAGAGAGGCCAGGGAAAGTTTGGAAGGGTGGCGTGGACTGAGCACTCACCGGGGCAGGGAGCTATACTGGCGCTGGGCCTGCTGGAAGCTCTCCCGCTCCTCCTGCCGCTGGCGTTGCATCTGTACCTCCACGGACACTGAGTGCCGGCCGCTAGGCGCTGAGGGTCGGGAGCTGGGCTGCAGGGGGAAATACAAAATAATCATAAGAAGGAAATTACATGGATTACTACAGATAAACTTAGAGACATTTGGAAAATTCTGTGAAATTTTTAAAAATCAAGAGCCTCGCACCCAAATCAGATACTGATTTTTAAAAATCAAGTTTGAGAAAATAGATATCTAATTGCTCTCATGAGCCCCAAATACTAAATCATCTTACACTCCGATTATGGCTTTAGAATGGCTGGAAATTGAGAGGTCAATCTTTCTTTCTAAGTCTTCCTAATGAGATTTGGCAAATCTTGATGTCAGATACAAGTTTACATCCCTGTATACACAGCAAACAAGAATTTGATGCCAAGTAAGTTCACAAAAGTGGGTGCACACTTGAAAATTAGCCATGGTGACAAATGTTTTCTATAATTACGTGTTTTAGTTTAACAGTAGGATACAATATAAGCTGATCCCCCTTTTCCTAAAGAATGAGTTAAATTTTAAACCAACATTAGTTGAAACTAGCCACTGTTAGCCATGTACAGGTCTCCTCCAGTCCACAGATGGCAGCCAGACGGGGAATAGAAATGCTTATCAAAAGAATAAACCTGAAAGTTAATAGCTCCTTCAGTTGGTTATGAGCTAAGACTTTTTGCCTTACTGACTAGGAACTTTTTATCTAGGTTAATTGTATCCTATAGAGAAATGCTCCATCCTGCTGGCTAAAGATTTTGGTCAGCAGGTCCTTTGCTGATGTGCCTCGCACCCAAATCAGATACTGAATCTGTACACTGTGCTGTGGAGCTGAAGTCCTGCAGGTGCTCTGGCTTCTCACTGACAGGTTTTAGCTTACCTTCTAGATCTGGCCTTCTGAAATGAAAGTAGTTTTGTTCAAAATACACATCAATGCCTCTAATGCTACAGATACCCAACAATAGTTTACCATAGCATCCCTGGCACACACTCCTCAAAGATTCTTTCGGTGCATGCTAACCTCTGTTCCCTTTGGTGTTATGCAACACTGTGTAACAGGCATATTCTGAGTGAAGAGCATCTGTTAAAAACAAATTATTGATTTTCTTTTAGAGCTGGAAGTCAATGGCAGATTTTGATGATAATTTTCTGAAATAATAGTCATGGCAATCATTTGGAGGAACTGCAAGAAAACATGTGGGCTTGTTAGTTAAAGATGGGTCCTGTAGTTGGATTTTGTGTGAACAGCAAGCAAGCATCATCTATTGTCCTCTTTCTGCCTGGCCAGCATTATCTTATTTGTTGGTAAGCAATAACATGACAATATACAGGACAAAAAAGTCAAAGCATATGGGCATAGTCAGTGAACATACTAAAAATATCCTGATACAAAAATAATGTGTGAAAAGATTAGGCTTTACAATACCCTAGTTTCTACTAGTGGGTGTTTATAGCCACATTCTTTTGAACAAATGTGTATTTAGAGACCCTCTCCACAACACTGGTCAAATAACACATCAATGGTGCCTTTAGCAAGGACAACACTTCACTAAGTTGAGTTTGCTTATGCAAAGAAAGCATCAACTAAGTGTCGGTCAACTGCATTAAAGAAGACAGACATTTTCTTCCATTACACTGGATGAGGCTGGCCAAATAAGAAACCGAGCTGTTCTAGTGTTCATGGTGAGCCAGGGACTTCTGAGAGAAGCCATTGGACAGAGGGAAAGCAAAGCAAGAAAACACTACACAATTTCCTACACAACCTCAAAGCAACTACATTTCCCGTCCTTTTCACTCAGAATAAGCTATATCGAGTTGTCAAGCAGCCCTGGAAGACCTGGCATTCTGCAGCAAGATTTCAGAACCAGCTTTGTGAATTCATGCTGTTCTGTGAAACTGCTGTGAACATGTAAAAAGAAAATGCGAGGTCTAGAAATTGCAGGGGTATTTTCAAGTTATTTCTCCAAGAAGTCTGAAAATTTGATTCTCGTAGAGAAAGAAAAATGTTGAAGGACTTTGTTTCCTCCACTGCGTGTTTTCCGACACTGTTCACCTCAAACGTTATGAGCAGTAATTATCTCGTTGCACCTTGATAAAAGTCCAACAATGAACTGATCATCAGACGGGACCTGAAAACTTAAAATGAGTGAACGAGTTTGGTATCAGCATATTGACATAATTCATACTATTATGCTCCGTATGATGAAATGTGAATCTCAGGCTTACCATTAATATTTCACTCAATTTCTATTTTCAGAGCATAAAAAAGGGTCGGTTATTAAAAGGAATCACCCATCTCTTCATGATGAAACCTTATTGGACCACAGATTTCAAGGAAGATTGTATACATGACCAGCTTAAAGTATCAACTAAATAAATTCATCTGGAAAGTCTTGTACTTGGCCTGAATAAAAAATAACCTCATTCATGATTTCAATGACAATCTCATAAAAATGTAAGCTGTGGAACTAGAACTACAATCAACAATCCTGACTTTTAAATAATGTGGCTTTCCATCCCTATGGCAGAAATAGAATAATGTATCAAGCATCCCAAGTTACAAAAACATAGAGAGAAATGAAGAAAGATATAATTTGTATCCCCAGAGGAAGTGCATGTTTTCAAAGAAAACAGCATAAACAGCTACAACAAAAAAAGTGACATCTATACAGAGAAACACACAGGTTAAGCATAATGGAATAATTCTGGAGATTCATCAGATTACAAGGCAATAACTCTGTTTCAAGAGTGCAAATTACAGATAACCCTGGCCTTCTTGTTGATGATATGAGTGACAAGCAATGACCTTTCAAGTAAAAAAAAAATCGCTCAAGTTGCCAAGGCCATGTGACAGAGGTTGCACGATGAAATAATCCATGATTAGCTATGACACAGTACGCTGAAGGACCATGATAAGCGAATTTCTCCATCGCTGATGTTTAAGCCAAGTGAAAACTATGTATGTTGCTTTTGTAGCTCCAAATTACTGGTCTTCATCATGATTATTAAGAGATACTATTTATACTATGTAAAAATTATATAAAGCTTTGGAAAGCTACACAATTTTGTTATGACTTACTAATATGAGACAGAAATTTAAAAAATATCTTCTATATAGTGTTTCATTAAATTGAGTCATTAAGCATTTCTCTCAACTAAATAAAACCATTCTTATTTTTTCAAAATAAAAAGACAATAGAAAAAATATGAAACCAAAACTGCTGGTAGTTAATAGGCTAAAAAAGAACAGAAATAAATATATATGGTACAAAGTTTCAGTACTAATTAGAACCTGGTAAAATAATATGAAATTTTTAGGTTAATATAGAAGTGCATGTGTCACTTATGAAATAAAATTCATTACTGTTTTATTAACATTTACATAAAATATTCAATAATTTTTAAGTGCTCTAGTTTTCCTTCAAATAGATTTTAAAAATAATAGGTAAGCATGTTATTTGTGCACTTAATATTCATATATACACACATACATAATGCTCTTCTAAATGATAATCTAGATGAGTTGTTTATTTAAACTATGAATAAAAATTTTTCAAATTTTCATATATGTGCCAGGGCATACAGAGAACAAAAACAGAACACACCAGTGTGTGTGCTGTGGGTGAAAACCTGTGGTGAAGGCAATGATGAGAATGATGGGTGACAATAACAAAACGAATGACGATATCACCTTGAGACTTGTAATCCTTATTTGTGCAATTGAAATGTGCTGTACCCCTAACATAAATTCCATATTCTGATATATGAATGTAATTTAAAGATTTGGTAGAGGGTAAAAATAATTTTTATGCCACTGAATCATATAAAGAGTGTAAATAGTTTACTCTGGTTTAAAATGGCCATTGCTAACATGGGTCATCATTTTCTACAGCAGGCTTATTTATACCTTTAGTCCAAAGTTAACTTTGTCTATCGATCCTGCCTTCCCAGCCCTCCACCTCTACACCATCACCCACTATACTTAGACAACTATTTTTTTTCTTTTATTATTTTTTAATTTTTAAATTTTTTTTTGGTTTTTCAATTACAGTTGTCCCATTTTTCCCCCATTTCTCTCCCCCACCCAGCCCACCCCTTCTCCCACAATCATATCCCTCCCCGTTGTCCATGTCCATGAGTCATTTATACACGTTCTTTGACTAAACCCTTCCCTAACTTATCCCCTTTCTCTCCCTCCCCCCTCCCCCCTATTGACTGCTATTCTGCTCTTTGTCCTATTTAGTTCATTTGTTTGTGTTGTTCTTTAGTTTCCTGTATTAGGTGATATCATATGGTATTTTTCTTTCTTTGTCTGGCTTATTTCACTAAGCATAATTCTCTCTAGTTCCATCCATGTTGCAAAAATCATATTTTTCCTCCCTAAAAACAATTCTTATCTATTCTTCCTATAGTATAAAAGCTCTAATCTCTCTACATATATATTAATACTGGCTCATTGGCTGATGATAGCGGGATAGAGGGTGGGGGATATTTTTGAGGGTGTGGATTTCCTGCCTGGGCCGTGTGTTTATGTTTTTAACAGCATCTCCACAAAAGAACTCAAGACAAAGTGGATAGAGTGACTCTCAATCAACTAGCCAGAAGGAAGATCCTACCAAAGAGCATATGAAATATAACCAGACAGCATAAACAAACAACATAAAGGGTAACCCAAGAACACCACGCTCAGGAGATCAAGGAGACTGCACCACTGAAACCCCCAGATCTCCGATAAAGAATCTCATACCACAAAGGTGGGAAGTCAAAGCAGACAAACCGAAAAAACAAAAACGAACAAGAAGAATCCAACACGGTAAGACGCAGAAATAACCTCTCAATGAAAAGAAAAGAGGAATCCCCAGAAAGAGAGGTAGATGGAATAGACATAGCCCAAATGTCAGACATGGAATTCATAACAATGGTGGTGAAGAAGCTCAATATACTTGACAACCTTAAAAACAACTACGACAACCTCCAAGGAAGTTACCAACAGCTCCAAGAAAATTACAGGGAACTTGCAGAGAACTACACCAGCATAACAAAGGACATAGAAACTATTAACAAGAACCAGGAAGAAATGAAGAATTCAATCTCTGAACTGAAAAACACAGTAGAATCAGTCAAAAGCAGACTAAATGAAGCAGAGGATCGGGTTAGTGAGTTAGAAGATAATGTGGAGAAAAATTCCCAGACAATACAGCAAAATGAAAAAAGATTGAAAAAATATGAACAAGATGTAAGGGAATTACAGGATAGCATGATAAGAAATAAGGTCATGATCACTGGAATAAGAAAGGGAGAAGAAGAGGAGCATGGAATTGAAAAACTGATAGGAGAAATTGTGACAGAAAATTTTCCCAATCTGATGAGAGAAAAAGTTATACAAGTTCAGGAAGCACAGAGAGTTCCAATGAAGAGGAACCCAAAAAAACACACTTAGACAACTCCTGAAGGTTCTGAATATTGAAAAGCTACTAATGATGTAATGGTCGAAAAATATGCAAAGCATGCCAATTTTCCTCATAAAGTTTTTATAAATACGTGTTTGGGTTTTAACATGCTATTTGTCTTCATCTCATCTTTCCCAGCCAGTGTTTGGATCTATTGTCCCCATCTTAAGTAGGAGCTCTACCGAAAACAACAGGGTGGCTCTACAAGCAAGCGCAGGCTCACAGCGGCCGAGGCAGCCTCGCGCACCTCTACCACCACAGGACCCTTCTGGTACAACGGCCCCTGGGTCACCCTGACCAACAGCATGGGGCAGCGGCTACAAGAAAAGGAGTCTACTTTGCAGAAGCACAGAGGTTTTTGCCACAAGGAAATAGTACCCCTTTGCTGTGAGAATGGTTTTCTCCAGGACAATTTCCAAGGGAGGTGACTTCCACCCAGACTGAACTGGAGTACCACTATTGCAAGGCTGTCAGCTAAGAAGGCATTTTTTGAGTCAGACTATGGACACCCACTATGAGGAAATGATAGCAGATACCTCTGAAATCTCAAAAAAGATGAAAACACAAAAGCATTATTTTCTCCAATTAAAGCAGGCAGAAGCTTACAACGGTTAAGAGGAGCCATTAAAAGTCCCACATAGGTTTTTTAAGAAAAAATTGTCTTCAGACAGACAGCTTGGAAGAAAGCTTGGGGGAGAAGAGGATATTCACATCACAGAGGGCCAATTTTCTATCTGAAGGACTAAACTATTCTCAGTCACTACCAACCTGGAATGGGAAGGATTTAGCAATACTGCTATTAAGGGCTCCATTACCCTATCCATCAGTCGTCTCAGCCAGCAAGTCTCCTTGTGGGCAACACTCAGTATCTGAAAAAAGTTTTAATAGCATTCTATACTTATGTCTGTAGCCTGCAATTTAATTCTCTTAAGAGCAACACTAAGTCCTGTCCATATCTGAGCTCTGTGATAATAACCCTAACCTCAGCTATTGTTCCATTATCTTAGGAAAGATTTCAAGCAACTTGCTGCTTTATTTATGTTGCACTTGGCACTATGTGGAGAAGAAGTTGCTTTTTTTTTGCTTCTTCTCTTACTCAACTTGGGAGAGAATTCAATTCAGTTAGGGAGCTAAGGAAATTTTCTGGGCCTCTGCTTATCTAAAGACATTTTGTGCCACAAATCAGCTCCCTGAGGCCCAAACATTATTTTGAACAAAAGCCCATAAACAGGTGCATTCTGGGCTGCTAGAGTTTAGAGAGAACATTTTGAAAATGGATGAACTGAAAAGGGCTACTTGCATGAATTTTCTGCAGCATCTCACTCTGTATGTAAAGTAACTGGCTTGGATATTTTTCTGTCTGATACTTCTGGTTGCACTTTGTGTGTGGGCATTTCTAACAAGCATGGCAATTTCAACTAAGTTGTTCACAGCTGGAAGATGAGCTTGTGGTTCCTTAAAACTAAAATGATTACAAACCATTCCAATGGGTGAGATCATGGTCTCATCCTTTCCAAACATAGTGACCTTTCAAGGTCAGAATACATACAGGGAAAGAAAAAAAGATTTCATGATACTCAAAGCTCAGTTTATAAAACACATAATAAAAACCATAGGTCAAGCTACATTTGGAACAAGCAAGCAGCTTCTATTAGGGTAACAATGAGAATCGGTATGAAAATTAATATACTAAGTAGAATTATAGTCACTTCAAGCTCATTTACATGACCAGAAGAATGGAGAGTATACAGCAAAATCCCAACTGTTTGAAAATAAAATAAATAAAAGGAAAAGGCCAACTTCTGACCCACAATTTAGGAAATTATTCCATTCCTATAGTAATCAGCCTGTCATCCAAATAATTCCCTGCTCACTCACTATAGGAAATGATAATACAAGCAAAGTTGTCTGTCTGAAGTTGCTATGGCATTTTGTTATACAATAATTTGACCTATGACCTTCAGTAGTTGAGTTTCTAAATCCACAAGATTTTGTCAAACATTTTTCTTAACATGATTGTTCATATTAAGTAGATAATATAGAAACATATGCTGACATATTCATTGCCACCATTCAAAAAAATACAGAAAACAAAGTGGATATCATATCCTTTCCACATCTCCCAATGAAAGACATCTAGAGCTAAAACATAGGAAATGCTCCTTTAGCCTCAAACAAACTTGGAGGTGTAGCATGTGGACACAATGCTACCAACCAGAAATAAATTGAACCAATCTTAGTTCTCAATGTTATACATTTAAAATGCATTCCAACTTCAAAGAGGTGTTCTTTCAAGCCTTCCTGACCACTAACAACTAATTTGAGCATGGTTCTCTGAACCTAATAGTCCGTGCATACCCTTGTCATCAACTGAACAGAAATTTCTCTCCTTGTACCAGCTGCACTGTAGCGTTCTAAGGGAATTCTTTTTTTCTTCTTTCCCTTCCAGCACAAAACCCAATGACTACAACATAGGAATCATTCAAGAAACTTGGTGAATTAAATAATTCAAGAACAAGTGGTGTGAATATGCTGGTATGAAATCTGCATTCCAAGGTAGGGTATAATGGTGTCACACTGCTCCTCATGGTACAAGATGGGGGATGAGAAACCCGAAAGGGACGCTGAAAGCTGCAGCAGTGTGTGTAAGCACCATTTGCACATGTAGTGGCTACTTTCTCCTTCAGGTTACTCTGAACTTATTACTCTTTTCAAATACACATAGTTAAGGATGTTTTGGAGCAAATATACACAGTTAAAGATGTTTTCCACTTATCACAAAAGAAGCCTACTTGAGTCAATTATGTGAAAAAACATACATAGATAAAAATAATTCAGTTATGTTACATGGAAATGGCTCAATTTACTTGGTCAGCTAGAAAAATAAGCTACATACTTTATTAAAAATTCTGTTAATAGCAATCCTGTTGCAGAGGACAATTAAGAGATTTTCTTAGATATTAAATCTTCTGGACTTGTTTCATAACATCCCAAAGTTGAGATAGAACTGATTTTAGAAGGGGTTTTCACTAGTGGATGCTGGCCTCATACTGCCAATTGCCTGTTCAAAGGCCCAATCTTTCTCACCTGACCTACAATGAAATCCTCCACACTACTAATGGTTCTCTCATTGTTTGGTCTTCTCCTTTCATTCACAAAATTCATCTTCCACCATCTCCAATTTGATCACTAAATCCCATGATCAAAAACCTGTATAACTCTCTGTCCTTGTATAAACTATATTGAGGGTGTTGAATTTTAGGACCAAAGAGGATTTCAGAGATGATATAAACTCTACAGCAGTGTTTCTCAAAGTTGAACATATTTCAGGACTTGGTGGGCTTGTTAAAATACAGATTCCTCGGCCCCACCTGTAGTGGTTCAGATCTGGCAGGTCTGGGGCAGGACCAGAAGGTGCATTTCTAACACGTTCCCAAATCTGGGAAGGTGCTGGCCTTGGACCCCACTTGGAGAAGCTCTACTTCTATCTGCTTTACTCTATACACCAGGCTTCCTCTTACATGCTCATTCTAACAAAGGGTTGAACAACACACTCAGTCATCTACTTTAACCCTGTTGGTCTACTAATAAGGAAACAGAGACCTGGAGAGCTGGTCATCTGGCTAGAGAGGCAGTGTTCCGTCCTGATTCCATCCTTCTTCATACCTTCGCTCTCACATTAAAGGTTCCCACTACATTTCTACCTTTCTCTTCTCCACAATATCACCCATCTCTCATTTCTGTGTTAGCTGGGTCATTAACCCTCCCCCAACCAAAACCAGAATTTTTGTTTTAAACTTCAGGTCTTTCCTAACACCATCTTTCTTCCTGCCCCTACTCTCGTAAATATCTACTGTAATTATATTTCCAACACTTTGAACTGAACCCATTCATTTTTAAAAAAATCCTCACCAGATGATATACTTATTGATTTTAGAGAGAGAGGAAGGAGGGAACAGTGGAAGGAAGAGAGAGTAGAAGGAAGAGATAGAGAAACATCAACATGAGAGAGAAACATTGATTGGTTGCCTCCCATATGTGCTCCAAGTGGGGATGGAACCCGTAACCTAGGTATGTGCCCTGACCAGGAATTGAATCCCCAATCATTTGGTGTATGGGATAACACTCTAACCAACTGGGCGACCTGGCCAGGGCTCATTAACTTGTTTGACTCTACTCTCTTCTCTACTTCAGGAACTCATGTGCATGGAGAGCAATACCTTGGACTTCAAAATCATCTAGAACTGGGCCACCGCCGAGATCCTGAACACCCAAGAATATACTGAATTGACAATAGCCTTCTAGGTTTTATGACCCCTAGATTCCTGACCATTCTAGCATCCTCCTAGGCCATCAGGATAATCCTTCCACGAGCTCTACTTATCGCCCTACCCAGACTGGGTGACATTTCACCTGCGTCCTCACCAGGATTCTATAGTACCTTCCTTGACTTTCTGCCATGTCTGTCTTGCCAACCCCCATCATAGAATTAATCTAAAAAATTTTTTTTCCTATTACCAAGCCTTTAAGCATTGTTGACTATGGTCACATTACCATGTTGATGGGCCCTTACTAATAGTCTCAGATTTTCTTGCCTCAAGCAGCATATTTATTCACCCCTAATTGACTCTCTCTCAAGCTTCCAAAGAGATTCTTCAAAATTCCCATCATCCTGAACCCCCAAGTCTGCTCCAACACCTCCCGTTCCCAAAAGGGCCATTCTTGCTAAGGCAAAACACAGATGAAGAGTGAGCATTGGGTAAGACTGAGGAGGATTAGCATGCTACAGTGTGCAATTTAGACTGTATCTTGTGGACACTGAGAGGCCACTCAAAGTTTCGCTTTAGAAAAGATCACTCTGGCAGTTGTGTGGAGGATGAACTAGAATAGGGATAGAAGGAGACAAACGAGAGGGGTACAGCAAATACACAAAGGGGCTGTGGAAGAATAAAGAAAAAAGAATTACTAAATCTAAATACTGCACTTTCATATATTGGAATAGATACACAACAGACATGTGTTGAGCTAATTTATTCTGGCTCTGAGTCTGAGAAAATATATATAGAAAAATATTTACTGAACTTAAAAACATGCATAATTGAGAGCAAGAATACTTTCCCTATGTCTTGTCATAAGGCAAATGAAACCTATTGTGCAATAAACAAATGGTGCTACAAAATGTAAAATGAAATTAGCAATGATGAAACCCAGATGGAAATGAGGGAAAAGGTCGATATGTTAAAGGTCAAAGGAATTTGGCTCCATCTTGTCTCCTTTCATAAAGGACTGAGGTCATGGCTTAGTAGCTTTTACTACAGAAAGTTGCAGAAATATCCATTGTACGGATGAACCAAATACTTACCCAGGGTTGTTCAAAGCTATAGGTACGTCGTCGATCTTCTACATCTTCATCCTGCTTTGCTTGCTGGAACTCCTGCCGCAGGCGCTGTATCCGATCATGGTTGCTAGGAGTTGCTCTGTTGCTAAAAGAGAAAAGGGCAACAATGAACACCCTTCACAAATACAATCTGTGACTTGCAGTTCATAGGGGAAAAAATGGCAATTTGCTGGGAAATGACGCTATTTAAGAGGAAGTGAACTTTAAAAATAATATCAGGTCACTTAAAGTATGTTTTCATTTTGATTAAGACTTACTGAAGTTATTTCAGACAGATATTCAAGAGAGTGAGCAGCAATTTCAGACATTCTTTTTTTTATGCAGTTCTGTAAAAGCCTCATTTCCTTTCTTTAATCTGGCAAGGTGTTGGCAGCAAAATATTTTTGGAGAGAACATTGCATTAAAATCAGAAATACCAGGGACCAGTCCTTGCTCCTCCACCTTCTCAGACTAAGGCATTTAATGATTCTGATCTGCAGCTTCTTTATATATATATATATATATATATATATATATATATATATATATATGAGATGGACATAATGATAATTTTTACTCTGAACATTGGTACTGCTAACAATCAATTGAGATAATATAGTCTCACAGTATTACTTTCATACTTCCATTATATAAAGCTCCTATTTATGAGTTATCAGAGGCCTATGCACAAAATGAAACTCTCACAGCATAAATGAAAAACATTTTAAAAATAACTTAAGGTGCTAGTTTGATGTAATCAGTTCATAATGATGTTGCCTTTTTTTATAGCACTAAATTTTGCTTTATCCTCACAAAAGCTTATAAGATAGGTAGAGAAGGCAGTATTTCACACACACACACACACACACACCCCTCAATGTAGAAACTGTCATTCAAAAAGATAAGTGACTTTTTAGAAGCCTCCCGGCTGCCCAGTGAGGAAAGAAAGACAAAAATCCAGATTTTCCTGGGTTCTAGTCCAGCCCTCATTCTACTATGCCATGTTGTGTCACTTAGTAAATGAATATTGTACTCCAAAGTCACTCTTTAATAAAATCATACAAATTTTAAAAACAATAATTTGTAAGAGTAACAGAGATGACCAAAATGAAATCAATCTTTAATTTTATGCCACTTTTGGTGTCTCCCATTCCTGTAGCACTAATTTGCATATTATCAGTAAAGTTATTCAAGCACATTAGGCATACACTGTATCACCAGCAAGACTCCAGACCTCTTGAGGACAAGGACCAAGTTTTATATTTATGATATATACCTTTGAGCTGCCAGCAGAATAGGAAGCTGTAAGCTATTAAAAAGATGAGGTCTCTGCATTGAAAACACATTGCTCTGGTAACTCAGTGTGTATCTAAGTTCCTTTGGGTGCACACACCCCTGGGTGATAAAATTTAGGAGAGGTGGCTTGGAAAAAGAAAAGTCAGGACTTTGGGTCAAGGTGGAGGCGTAGGTAAACATGGCTTGCCTCCTTGCACAACCACCACAAAATAACAACTAAACTACAAAACAGCTATCACCCAGAACCATCAGAAAATCAAGCTGTATGGAAGTCCAACAAATAAGGAATTAAACAAACCACATTCATCCAGATGGGTAGGAGAAGCAGAGGGCTGGAGACGCAGAAAGAGCTGGTCCCACACCTATGGGCAGTGGATAAAAATCAGGAGGGATATCTCCAAAGCAAGAGGTACCAGCCCCACACCAGACCATCCAGCCCAGGGTCTCAGTGCCAGGAAGGTAAGTCCCCATAACTTCTAGCTGGAAAACCAGTGGGGGTTGGGTCAGTGGAAGAAATTTCGGGCATCTCCTCTTAAAGAGCCCCGCACATGGACTTACTCAGACTCACTCTGTCTGGGCTGCAGCACTGGAGCAGCAGCTAGTAGGGCACCAGTGGCATACAGGGAGGAACTGAAGTGTCTGGCATCAAGGCAAGAAATTGGGGACAGCTTCCTCCCAGAGAACTGCATGAAGTGGCCACTGTCCCTTTTCTGAGCCCTCCTGCACACCTGGCTCACAGTTTGATCCTTGCTGGTGATGATCTAAGGCTCCACCCCATCCAACTTATGGGCCCACCCAAGCTGTTAGCAGTGTCTTTTCCATATGAATGGCTTGGCTTGGTGCAGGCTTCAAACCTTTCTAAATCCACTCAAGCAAGCAACAGCTGAATCCAGTCTCCATACTTCTCACTAAGTGGCCCCAGGCCCAGCACTAGCAGCAGCCATCTGCAGATCACTTTATAGTTTACACCAAGTGGCTCCAGACAGAACACAGGTGGTGACTGATCTTGGCCTGCACCACCTGGTAAACCCTAGAGCCTGTACACCCAGTGGACAGTTACAGACATTGTCAGAGCACCACCACCCAACCACTTCCACAAGCCATGGAGGGAGGTGGTTGGTGGCCAGTGGTCACAGCAAGTTCTAGCAGCTGACTGGCCTGGGTAAATCCACCCCATTGATCTGCCAACAGCAATCAAGACTCAACTACAAGAGGAGGGAGTATTCAGCCTACATGAAGGGCACACCATGAGTACCCAGCTTGGGTGATAGGGAGGCTGAGCCACTGGACCCTATAGGACACCTACTATATTAGGCCACACTACCAAAGCAGGGAGTCAAAGCAGCTCTACCTAATACATAGAAACAAACACAGGGAGGCTGCCAAAACGAGGAGACAAAAAATATGGCCCAAATGAAATAAGAGAATAAAACTAAGGTGGGGGGGGGGGGATGGACTAAACAAAATGGAGATAAGCAATCTATCAGATGCACAATTCAAAACACTGGTTATAAGGATGCTCAAGGAACTCAGTGGGCACTTCAACAATATAAACCTGATCCAATCAGAAAAAAGGATTCACTAATTGAAATAAAGAACAATGTACAGGGACTGAACAGTGGAGTGGATAAAGCCAAGAATAAAATCAATGCTTTGGAACATAAAGAAATAAAAAGACATCCCATCATAACAGCAAGAAGAAAAAGAATACAAAAAAACAAGGATAGTGTAAGGAGCCTCGGGGAAACTTCAGTTATTCCATCATTCACATCATAGGGGTGCCAAAAAGAGGAAAAAGAGCAAAAAACTGGAAACCTATTTGAAAAAAGTAATGAAAGAAAACTTCCCTAATTTGGTGAAGGAAATAGACATACAAGTCCAGGAAACACAGAGAGCCCTAGAAAAGATGGACCCAAAGAGGACCACACCAAGACACCATAATTAAAATGCCAAAGGTTAAAGATAAAGAGAGAATCTGAAAAGCAGCAGAGAAAAACAGAATGTTACTTTTAAAGGAGTCCCTATAGACTGTCAGCTGATTTCTCAAAAGAAATTTTGCAGGCTAGAAGGGATTGACAAAAAGTATTCAAAGTAAAGAAAAGCAAGGACCTACAACCAAGTTTACTCTACCCAGCAAAGCTATCATTCAGAATGGAAGGGCAGATAAAGTGCTTCCCAGACAAGATAAAGCTAAAGGAGTACATCATCTCCAAGCCCTTATTATATGAATTTTTAAAAGGACTTATATAAGAAAAAGAAGATCAAAACTATGAACATTAAAATGATAACACACTCACAACTATCAACGATATAATCTAAAAAATAAAAACAAAAACAAATTAAGCAGACAACCAGGGGAAAACAGAATCATAGGTATGGGGAGCATGTGCAGGAGTGTCAGCTGGAAGGGTGAAGAGGAAAAAAGAGGGAAATGGTGCAGGAATTAAAAAGCAAAATAGGAGAGTGCCCTCCACACTCTTGAACCAGGCGGGAAACTATTCCTACTGGCTTTTCAAGCATATCTGTTCAAACAGATGCATTTTCAGTACTGGCCTCCCAGTGTAACGCCCTGTCTATAACTCCATACTCTGTATGTGAAACTGCGATGGTGCAGGCATGAGGACTGTTATACCCATAAGACAAAGAGACAGAAAAGTGAGCATTCATTAATTTCATTGCCACCTTTCCAGCTGTACCTTTTTTGATCCTGGTATATTTCATAGCTTTTAATAGCAGAATTGTTAGAGGCTTGAATGATAGAGTATTTTACAAATCTAACTAGAAATATTTCTCTATTATTTTCATGTATCTAAGGCAGCTTTAATCCTATAACTATTAGGTTCCTGAGGTCCAAGCCATTGATGAAAAGTGACTTCCTTCTATTTGTGATTAACTGAAAGTGTATCTGCCAACAAAAGAAGTTAATTTTAAATTCTGGTGGCTTCACTATTTTTCATAGTATAAGATGAGTTCTGGAAGTCACTTCCTCCTTTATTTCCAAATCTGAGCAGCTGGTGAGACCATTGTTGCATATTCATTTCCTTTCTTCCTATGCGCTAGAGAACACCAACCAACTTGCCTATGACTAGGAAAGCCACTCTAAGGGCTGAAATTGGAAAGCAGGCTGCAATGGTTTTCATGATTGATGATGACTTCCAAAGACTTGAAGACCATCCAGCATCCATGGGGAACAACAGTTGGTATCTGAAGGTGAGATCTTGGCTTCAGGAGATGGAGCCACCACAGCTGCTCAGGCCTGTTTCCCAGGCCAGTCTATAATGACCCAATAATTCAAATCAAGACTTCTAGTGGTGCTGGTTAGCTCTTCTGCTGAGGGAGCCAAAGGAAATTTTAAATATTTATTAGTACTGATGGCTACACACCCTAATCAACTTGTATTTAGGTTCACTGACAACTTAAAGTTGCTAGTTTTTTAGAGGAATATAACAAATATACCACCTGAGTCAATCAGATGGGTGAGTGAGACAAAGAAACTCTTAATGAGAATTCAGTAAATAATAATCTTACAAAATTCTACAGAAAAAGGGGTGAGGAGGGGAGTTATAGAAGTGCTTTTCATGTAAAAAATCTATAATGACCATGGGAAGGATCCTCTCTGGTCAGAGGCAGACCACACAGTGTACTAGGCTTTAGAACCTTCAGACTGGACTACCGCAATGTGCTTCACAGCAGTAGCTAATGCCCCACTTCTGCTAACTGCACCCCGGTGCTGCTGGCAGGTGGGCCTGGCACCTGACCTGCACCTGTGCTCCACAGATAACAGTCCAATCATCTCATTTGGCAGAGTGAATGAGAAAAACTTCACACAGTGGTCCTCGTGGCTGCACGTTATATGTTGAGTTGCCCAAAGTGCTTGTTAAAAAATGCTGACCAACTGAGACTGCCCTGGAGATTTTCTGATTCAGCAAGTCCAGTGCAGAGCCCAGGAATCTGCATATATTCAAGAACACTGTAGGTGCTATATGGCGACTACTCTGAAAACAATGCCCACAGGCTTCATAGTTGGGACAATTTCCAATGCTTGCAAAGCAACTGACTAAAGAGTGAAGAAGACCCCACATACATTCTGTGGCAAATGGGAGTAATATGCTTGGTCTAGAAGGGTGGCTCTTACTTGGTTCCAGAGATTGCTGCCCTGAAGAATACAGGTCTGGTGATGCCTTTTAAGTTTTTTTTAAAGAGAAGTCAGAACTACAGATTTTCTCCCAAATTTTAAATGTTGGCTAATTTTACTTTTTTAATCCTAAATGAGCCAAAAAATAAAAAGTTTATTGCCTGCTACCTTGCAGCCTCTCCTTGACATTCTGCAGCTGCTGCCTACTCTACATTTCGCTTTTCTAGGCTATTCACTTTCACTGCACCAAGACAAGGCCAGTGGTCCCCGGTCACAGTCCCAAGAAACAAGTATTAAAACAACAACTGGGCACTGTGTATACAGTCTTGCTCTTCTAAAGAGTCTGCCCCCTCTGATCTGTCAAACCCTGAGTATACTGACTGCCCTGCAGGCTTCAGTGCTGACCTATCTTTTCAGTCCAGCATGTGCTGAGAGGAGTTTGTGACATGATTAATTCTTTATGGCAAAAAGATACTTTAACATTTACATTTTAATTATGCAAAAGAAATCTAGAAAATTGGAATAGAGGCCATAGCTTTATGATCCAGAATTCAACAGAAGGGAGAACAACCACTTTTTTTTTTTTATTAAAGAGGTGCCATCTTGGAATAC
Organism: Furipterus horrens; assembly: GCF_987537825.1. Taxonomy (NCBI): domain Eukaryota; kingdom Metazoa; phylum Chordata; class Mammalia; order Chiroptera; family Furipteridae; genus Furipterus; species Furipterus horrens. The sequence continues at coordinate 97,478,152 of NW_028327172.1, forward strand.
ACTCTCCTCTCCTTAGAAAAAAAGGGTGGGGGAGGTAGACAGAAGGGAGGGCGTGAATCCTGTCAGGCATTCCATGGTGCTCACAGGGGGAAATAATTATAATTTCTAGTGTAAGAGAAGCTACCAAAGAAAAGAGGAAGATAAATTTGCTCCTCTCTTTCTTTAATACCCTCTCCTTTTCCTTCCATCTTTGCATTTCTACCAATAAGTTAAAGAAATCAAATCCCACTTCCTAGAAGCCTTTCCTAACTACTCCAGCCCACGTTTACTCATTCTTTTCAATTCTTCAATATTAATTGTCCCCTGACCTAAATACTCTTCAACAGTTTTTACACGTGTACATGTTTCTTAAGTTTATGCCTTCATCACAACCACTTAATATGTGTATATTTTGTATGCCATGTCCCTGTGACAGGGTAAACTGTTCATCAAGTATTTGTATGGATAGACATTTAGGTGGGCCCCTGACCCCTGCCTCCTGGTATTCACACCTTTGTGCGAACCCCACGCCCTTGAGTGTAGACAGCTGTGACTTGCTTCTCTGCAGTGAAATCGGACAAAGATTAAGGAATGTATATAATTCTATTGTTGTGATTATATATGAATGGTGTCCATCATGATAGTCCATCTTTCTCCTCTCTGGCTTTGAAGAAGAAAGCTGCCATGAATCCTACAGCTACAAACAAACAAACAAACAAACAAACAAACAAACAAGAAAAACCAAAACCAAACAAACAAACAAAAATAAATACCAGAATGCTGCCGGCAAATCCAGGAGCAAGGAACAATGCTGCCCAGTGGGACCTCCGAGTGAGAACAAAGGCTGGCTGACACCTTACTGCACCTGGACGAGACCCTGAGCAGAGGATGCAGCAAAGACATTGCTGGACTCTAGAACCACAGAAACACATATAATATATGTGTATTGTTTTAGGTTGCTAAATCTATGTTAATCTGTTATGCAGCAAAAGAAAATTAATGTCCATTAATGTTGATGTTGGCCATGTGACTTGATTTGGCCAAAGAGAATGTCAGTGGATATGATGTAAATAGGAGCTTAAAATGTTATTGTATGGTGGGTCTGCCCTTTTGTGTTTCATTGCAACAAAAGATAACAAAGTCCTTAAACCTTCTTCTCTTAAACATACACACACACACACACTTATGCTATGCTACCACCACCACATCACCTTAAACAATTTTAGGGAGGTTATGCATACTTACTAAATGAAATAAAGTAGTCTAGAAGCACAAAGACCTATGCCCTGCCCACAGTTGCAACCAAACAAATATTACCAGTTGGAAAAGCATGTTGTTAAGAAAAGCAGAATAAAAGAGAGGAACGATTTTTTTCAGAATAAATTTTACCACTATCATTTATATGGTTAGTTATGCCGAAGTTTTAGTCTCAGAGAAAACTGCACAAAGTAAATATAGGTTGGGGCAAAAGTAGGTTTACAGTTGTGAGTATGCAAAACACAGAATTTATTCTTGTATTATTATTTACTAATCACTGTATTTTTTTTCCATATAAACAAATGGAAACCTTTTACCCCAGCCTGTACTGTTGCAGAAGATGTCACTGAAAAATGGTAACTGCCAGAACCTAACATGTGAAAATAATCAAATATGCTTTCCACTGAATACTACAAGTACAGCCACAAATGCCCCATGAAAATCAATCCAATTGAAACAGGGTACAGATCTTCCCCACAGTCCATGGTTTGGGGGATAGGGGAAGAAGATAATACAGATTTTAAGGTACTAAGGTAATAGCTATGCTATCTTCCCGGGGCAAAAAGTGTATGTGACTTTCAGGATTTAAAAGGAAGAGCGGACAGTCTTGAGGGAAATGGGTGACATGATGTAGGAGCAGGTTGTAGCAGCCATGTGGGAAGCAACAAGCAGCAATACAGTTTATAGTCAGGGTCCAGCCATGCGGCCTGGGCTAGTAAGAAAGCAGGCATGTCGCTTGCTTTGGTCATGCCAGCTCCAGCTGACTCCGAAGCAACCAAGGACCCTGCTTTAAGGACCCAGACTCTATCTGGACTCTTGGAACTTGGCACACACGTGACGACACTCTCTTAGGACCTGTGCCTTTCCTGGACTTCACCATGATCCAGTGTAACACAGCACATGCTTTCCTGGACTATTATATGGAGGCTGCTGACAATGTATACCAGATCCTGAAGGAGAGAGGTGACAGAGAAGGAAAGGGGAACTATTGGCTTGGTTTCGGTTTATATAGCGTTTTGGGGAGCAAAGGAAGTGCTGAGTGTCATGGAATAACAGTGCTCCAAGCAGAAGCGCTCCCAGCTCCCCCAAGACTGAGATATTGTAAATAAAGACCCATTTTCCTCAACACTAACTGTTGGGTCTTACACTAAGGTGCCATGTGAACAAGCCCTGGTTTACTCAGTAACACAATTGCTAAGGGTGACTCCTTTGTCAGCCTTCCCATCATTTTAACCAAAACACGCCACTCTGGCTCTGGGATCTCTGAAAACCAGTCCTCATGAGACCAAAGCAGAAATGTTTTCCCAGAGTGTGGTGAAAACAGACCTGCCAACCAGGTCATTTGGTAAAACTGAATTCAGGGGCTCCCTCCTAGTTTCACTTTCTGGCACAGACTGGTGACCTGCTAGAATCTGGGTCAACACACAACTCACCAATGGTCACTGGCACCAATTCAGCGCCAACAGGACTTCCCAATTTGGGGTGTGATGAGGAAGGAAACTGTTCAGTACAGAACAACCCAACTGTGATACAGAATGGGTGTGAAAACAGAACAGCTGTGAGGCAGCCCCTCTGCAGCTAGACAGCTCTTCTCTGCCCCTAGCTGGTCTGCTCTGCTCTAGTCTTGTTCAGTTCTGTGCCAGTCTGCTCTGGACTGAGTCGGTCCACTCCTTGAGATACCATGAGTGTTTCAGCTCAGCCTGGGAAAGGCAGTCTTCAGTGGAAAGGGAAAGTGTGCCTCTCAGAGCCAGAGGGGAGCTGACTGATATGGAGAGAAATCCCTGCCACTGGGTCCCTGATTGGTCTGTCCCCATGCAAATGAGGACCCCCTAAACCCTCGCAGTTTGATTAGGCCAAAGGCACTGTCCTGATTGGTCAGAAAGGAGCTGCTCTGATTGGTTGATGACGATGTTGATGGGGATACAGCTACGCAGCACCAACTGAATGGAGAAAGCTTCAGTCCTATTGGCTGAAATAGAATTCCAGGATCTCCTTCAAAAAGGCTGGCTCAGATGGCAGAAACACAGTGCAGGCAGGCAGTTTAGGGAAGAGGAAGGTAGTGCAGTGCAGAAGAAGGCAGAGCAGCGCAGACTTGTCTGTGAAGAGCAGTTTGTGCAAGAGACCCTCTGCAGAAATGGCTGCTAGGCTCAGTTTTTAAAAATTTTAGTCCAGTTAGCCACCAGGAGCCCTTCTTAGTACATATCTTCTTCCTCAGGGTCCACAAAACTTAAGTTTTGTTTTAAAACTGATTTTACTTAGCTTGCCAAGGGTCGAGGAGTTAAAAGATGTCCTTCAAGTCTCTCATTTACAAAAGATTAGGTACACAGTAAAGGTTTTTCTTAACCACATTAGTTGATATTTTCAGCCTTTTCATTTTTGCTGTATAAGTCTCAGCCCTAGTACAAAATTCCATTCCAAATGTTAGTGAATTTCACACCTGCACCTGGCATCCAATTACTGGGATGCAAAAGGACATTATTCTTTTCCCAATTAAAACATACAAAAATAAATTTCCAAATTGTATCTTGAGATCTTGGAAACAATAATATCTACTAGTTGCTCAGGCATTCCATACACAGACCAGTGGGACAATGCTACAGTTCTGGTAATGCCAACTTCTCTGATTAAGGAACTCTCCTCCACTTCCCAGTGCGTCTAAGTCCTGCCATCTCCCACGTGCTGGTATTTCAGTCAGGACTTCTGAAACATCATTATGGTCTGTATCTCAGCACATTTAGAAAAGAAGGTAGTAAAGCTTCCAGGGCTCCATTTATGTTCAAAGATTCTGACTTCTCCAAGCTTTGATGATGTCTTTAGGTAATGATGCAACCTTCACAGGTGGTTCCTATATTTTAGTAACTTATTTGAGGAAAAGGTATCTCTTTATTGACTTCCTTGGAAGTTACACAAATGGAAAGGCTAAAGATCCAGCACATTATGTAAACAGCCCACCCTTCAAGAGTACTATTCTTTTTTGAAACACTTTCATTGGAGAAAAATTAGAGCACCTTTCCTTTCCTTGCCCAGTTACTAATTCTTCATGCATTCCTTTATTCATAGCAATGGCAAATCTAAAATTCAACTATTTCATAGATGTCATTTAAAACAGACACCAGGACTGGAGTAGGCAAAAGTGACATTGGAAAAAACACATGTAGGGCAGACCTGTCACGCAGGTTTAGAACCAGGTAGCTAGCAGTGACCACAAGCGTCTCAGATCATTAAGCAATGTCTCACTGTGATGTCATGCAGGGATGTGCAGAATTGTAATCCTTTCAAAACAGATTGTCAGCATGATGAAAGTGGATACAAACAAGTTCTTGAACAGGGATGACTAAAGAGCTGGGGGGAGAATGTCACTGAACTGAAATGGAATGCTAGCATAGTCACCAGGGACTGACGCCCGATGTCAGGTAAACAAAATCCCTCTCACTTAGATATTTTCTCTACTGATTAGCAGTTCCATAAAATACTCCTGATCTTTTAATCTCCAAACAGCTAAAATCCACAGATGTCAGAAATGAGTTCGTTAATTGCTGCAAATTAGTGAGCAAACATGGATTTCTCATTTAAACCCATTACACCCATATGTTAAAATGAAACACTTGTCACATGTTTTCTTCTCTGGCACTCAAATCAGGAGCATTCTTTGTAAAAACCTATACAGGTGGAGAAGCAGAGACAGTGCTAGGGTGTGTGTTCCAGGTTCTTCCTTCCTGAAGGGGTGCTTATTCTTGGAGAGAAAACCTTTAAATGGTAATGAATTTGTTGCCTAACTTTTTATGCTGAGCTATAGTGGGCCTCCACCTTCACTTAGTTAAGACAGAGAGATGGGGTGCCCCTCACCCGGAGAAAGCTTTTGCTTCTCTTAGAAGAACCTGGAGCGCTTCCTCCCAGAGTGCATGGGTTTGCTTCCTGTCACCCACGCAGTCAAGGAAGTGTAAATTGCTGAATTAAAACAGAAAGAAAGAACAGCCTCAAATGCTGTGGAAAAGCAAACTTGGAATTTTCAGATTTCTAAGCATTAAGAGCAACCTGGCTTACACTGGGGCTCTCTACTGTGGATTGCTCAGACTGGAAGATTTATGAGCACTATGAGAAAGGGTGGGAGGGTTAAACCAAAAAATGTATCAATTACCAAAGTACAAATAAAAATAGCTCCTCTGCACAAGCTTCATTAAGTTTTATCAGCAAGTATCTTGGGGTTTTACACTCAAACCACAGGTCATAAATTCACAATAAAGTCCCCATATGTTCACCAAACACCTGAATCCAATTTCTCTACTGCTTGTGAAGTAGGAATGTGGTGCTCAAATTAATTATGCATGCAAGTTAGTTTCTAACAAGGGCAGCTTTTTCATCAGTCTTAGCACCTTTATGATGGTATGTAGGTATAAACTCTTTCAAGTCTGAACAGTGAAAAAATAAAGTTAGTAAAAACCTTCTTACAATGTTTGCATTTTTTCTATAGACAGCTCCAGAATTTTTGAGCTATAACAAATGGCATTAATATTTACTTTAAGGTTTTTCGACAAATATTTCTGTGGCTATGTACAAAGTACCTTGAATGATAGAAAAAGTCTAAAGTGAAACTAAATGCTATATTTATATTTGTGCCTATGGATACATGAGAAATTAGCTACTTAGGAAATATCATGTCACTTTCTATTTGTTTTCACAGTTCTACTCATCATCTGTACTATGAAAAGAATTATGAGAAACTCACGCAAATCCCAAAGGCACTCACATCCTCAGCTGATAAAATTCATTTTCAGATTCTGACACCCAGTATTTGTTGTCCACTTCACACCAATTTCGGTGTAATAAATGATCACAAATTAAAAGCATACAGCTATGTCCTCTGGGTTAAAAAGGTAGTCACCAAACTGTTAAGGCTGCGTTCGCTTCTGATGAGTCACAGAGAGGGTCACGCATCAGAAAGACTCAGGACTCGATCTCACCCAGTCCCTCTGTGGTCATTTAGTAAGAGGGCTATTATTGTGTAAGCAGCAAAATCTCAGGAATGCACCCCTCGTCAATTTTATTACTATCATCACTCTTCCTTACTAGCCTGTCATCGGTCTCAGGAACAAGTGAGACAGATTTAGCTTTACTTTTTTGAGGGGAATTCTTCCAGCTACAAAGAACACACATAGTTGCACATATATACATAATTTCAGGATGCAACAATAAACACATACACACAAGACATTCTATGGTCTGAGGTAACTTCTCCTGACTAGTGTATTTCACAGAAATAATCCAAGTCAGTTTCTTCCCAAAAGGGTTGTAAAACTATTGCATTCCCACCTCAAGCAAGGCATTGGCTTAAGAGCGCACACAAGTGATACTATTTAGCAAGCTTTAAAAACTATTATTACAGGACTTCCGGCCAAGATGGAGGCTTAGACGGACACGCTAGGTCTCCCTCTACAACTATAGAGGAATACAACTACTTCAAAACAAAGGATAACTAGAAATTCCAGAAAATAAAACTACACGGAAGTCCAACATATGAAGTTATAAACCAGCGGAGCCATTTGGGCAGGTAAGAGTTAAAGAGGGCAGTGCTGTTTGCGGTCGCACCCGGAGGGGCGGGCAGCGAGGAATCCCGGCTGCGGCCAAGCCCCTGCCGGTGCGCGACTCCGGCGCTGGGGAGAGCGGCCGCCGCATCGCCTTGAACAGTGAGGCCCAGGGGGGCGGGAGGACGGATCCCGGTCTCCTAGCTGAATAACTGTGTGAATCCATCTTGGACCCCCGCCCCCAAAGAAAGCACCACAGGGCTGCGAAATAGGTCGCGAACAGGCAGGCGCCGGTCGCTAATTTGTGACGCGTACACAGGCACTGCCCCCGGACAGCCGGCCCAAGAAAACAAAACGCATCTGTCAAAATGAGGCAGGCAACTATAGAAATACCGGTGACACAGCTCACCAGGCAGCAGATAGAGAACCTGACAGATGAACAGATAAGAAACCTGTCAGAGGCTCAGTTCTGGGCCATTGTTATCAGGTGGCTTACAGAATTCACAAAAGAGCAGGAAAATATGAAAGAAGCGAAAAACTTTCATAACGAAAGGAACAAAACCACATATGAGACAGAAGGAAAGGAAATAAAATCCAGAGTTCATTTCAACAAACTGGAATATGGAGAAGGAACAAGCAGTCAACCAATGCAGCGAGAGGAAATGGGAAGCAACAATGAAAGGATCAGAAACCTCTGGGACAGCTATAAAAGGCCCAACATAAGAATCATTGGTTTGCCAGAGAATGAGGAAGATGAACTAGAACTTGAAAAATTGAGTGAAAATATAATAAAGGAGAACTTCCCAGACTTGGGGAAGGGAATAGACTTGCAGGTCCAGGAAGCAAGGAGAGTTCCCAAGAGACTGGACCCAGGGAGAACCACTCCAAGACACATTATAATCAAAATGTCAAAAATTAAAGATAAAGAGAGAATCTTAAAAGCAGCAAGAGAGAAGAAAAGAATTATGTACAAAGGGGTCCCAATTAGACTATCAGCTGACTTCTCAAGGGAAACCCTACAGGCAAGAAGAGACTGGCAAGAAATATTCAAAGTAATGAAAATCCAAAACCTACAACCACGAATACTCTATCCAGCGAAATTGTCATTCAGAATAGAAGGACAGAGAAAGTGTTTCCAGGACAAAATAAAACTGAAAGAGTTCATTAGATCCAAACCACTGTTATATGAGATGTTAAAGGGACTGGTTTAAAAAAAAAACACAGAAGCTAGGGAGATGAAACAAAGGCAAACTAAATAGGCAACGAGAGTGGAAGAGGAACTGTGGGTACGGGAAGCATATTGGGGGGAGGTCAACAGGGAGGGGGAATGGGGAAAGGGAGGGAGATGATATAGGAATTGGGGATCAAGGTAGGAGGGAATGGAATAGATGGAGAGAGGTTGGGAGGAACTGTATGCACAACTAATGGACATAATCTAAAAGGGGGGGACAACTGGAGGGAGGGGGGCCACCGGGTGGAGGGGAGCAGAGGGAAGGGAAATTGGCACAAATGTAATAATTTAATCAATAAAACACATTAAATCTGAAAAAAAAACTATTATTACAAAACTGATTATCAAAGTTGTTTGAGAAATAATATTCTAGTAAAAATTTTTAAACAAATGACCTTTGAATATCATGAGAGTGAATGTTAGAGCCTAAAACCCTTGATGGTGGGAAAATCCAGGTTGAACTTCCACAGGCCCCTGTGAAGAGCATGGGCAAAGGGCAGGGATAGAAGCAGAGTTCTGAGTCTCCTGAGTCTTCCTGATTTGCTAGCTAGCAACTCTGTGTAGTTTTCCATGAATAAATGATGGGAGAGAAAATGTTTTCCAGGTATATCTATGAATTTAAATGCATTCTCGAAAATACTATGTTGCTGCCTGTAAGAAACCACACGTCATTTTTTTTAACCACACACAAAGCAGTTATAATTTGGGGTTACTGCCCAAAGTGCACTTACTTTTTCGTAGATTGTGTGATATTCATAAATGGCAAGGATATATAAGGCATTCCAATAGGTTAGAGAGCTGAAGAAACTTTATGCATTATATTATTCATTCAATAAAACCATTGGAAATATAAAAGCTAGGCAGTTGTGACCCTTAGTGAAAGCCTGTGCTTCAAACAAAAATATACATTTGGGGGTCTGAATAAAGAGGAAAGGGAATTTAATATTACAAGTGGAAATCTTAAAGAACTAAAAGAAAAATGAAAATCAGGAATACAGTAATTATAAAAATTTGAAATAAAAAGTAGTGGAAATGAAATTACAAAACCTTAAAAGTTTTGATGACAAAATAGAAATGCTTATGATATTCTTTTTTCAAATTATAGAGGTTTTATCATACAAGCATAGAAAGTAATTGTAGAACCATTATTTTAATATTTTAATTCTTTAATCATGAACTGATTACTGAATGCAAAGCTAACATTTTCTTTGTTTTTGCATTCTGTCTTTAATGACAGCATAATTGCAAAAAAAAAAAAAAACAACCAAAAAAACACAAAAACAAAAAAAACCTATCCAAAACTAAGCTATGTTGTTTTAAAGATAAAAATTCCATATACTGCAGTATTTAATGCTCATGTTATAATTCTAAATTACAGCTAAATTCCATGACTTTTTTGAAATGACTTAGTGAAAAATAATGTACATTTTATAAGTGGCTAACCTGAAATGTTTTTGAAAACTAGAATAAAACTAGGAACATACATTGACTAGTAAAAAACAAAACAAAAGAGAACACTGGATGTGTGGACCCTAAAAAAAGAAGATACCTACTAAGGAAGGCTCCCAGTGCCCAACTGGGCTCAAATTTAAAAATGAAAATACCCCAGAGCTCAGCAGCCATTTTTACACAGGGGCCTCTCACACAAACCTCACTTCATGGAGATGTCTGTGCTGAGCTACCTGCCTACACTGCGTTTCTGCCATCTGAGCCAACCGTTATAAAGGAGCTCCTGGAATCCTATTTCAACCAATAGGACTGAGGCTTTCCCCATCCAATCAGAGCTGTACAGCTGTATTACCATCAGTACTTTCACTGACCAATTAGAGCAGCCCCATTCTGACCAATCAAGACAGCGCCTTTTGGACCAAACTGGAAATTTGAAGTTCTCACTTGGATGGACCAATCAGGAACCCAGGGACAGGCGTTTCTAAGTCCACTCCCCCCTGGCTTGGAAAGTGCACTTTACCTTTCATAGAAGACCGAAGACTGCATTTCCCCAGCTGGAGCTGAAACACCAAAGATGTCTACCAGAGCAGAGCAGACGAAAACTGTCTAGCCAGAGAGACGTGGCCCCTGGCTCCAAGTCTGCCTCCCAGCCATGTTGCACAATTTCATAACTGAGCTGTATCACAATTGAGTGGTTTGCACTGAATAAAGTTCCCTTCATCACCACACCCCAATGTGGGGATTACTGTTGTTGTTGAATTGATGCCAATGACCACTGGTTGACAAATATGCTTAAATGAAAAGTTGGTATGTGTTACTGGTTTTTAAACCCTTTTAAGATTATTAGAATATTTTTCTTGACTGATTTTTAACTTTATGCTACTAATTAAATTCATAATTATTAGTTAATAATTTTCTAGGCTTCTATTCACAATTTGGCCATGTCCCAACTTACAAATAACCTATTTGGACAGAAGAAATAAATGAGTTAGAACTATCAGTCAGTTTACCTTCTCATTTCATGTTCAGCTGAATTATGAGAAAACACAAACTGTATGACCACATTGCTTTGGAATTTTTGATAGATTTGGAAAGTGGCTTGCATCATTCTTTTGTAAATTATATTTTTTCAAAGTAATACTTACTATGTATAATTTATATTTTAAAATGCTAACTAAAAGGTTTAAAATAAAAGAATCTGTTGCTTCATTAGATATTGTCTCTCTGACTACCTGATTATAAAAAAAACACTTTTAAGGTTTTTAGTTGTTTTTTATGATTATTTCTTTTTAACTCAACCTGAGATACTCGAAATGAATCAATCATAATACCTGCTTTGTGATATACTCTCATCGATAATTCTTGCATGATTCACTTAGTCATTTTTAGTACTCAATATTATTAAAAATTAAATTATCAGTATGCTCCATTATACGAAAACAAAATTCAGGGATTTAACAATAATCTATATGTAACCAAATACCCCTATTATTTAACTGCATATTTCTGAGTAACATATTTATAGTACTATCTCCTGATTCATTAATTTTAAACACTATCAGTTGATTTCCTATGAAGTTACATGAAATCTTAGCTCTCTTACACCCTGCAATCCCAATTTCTGCTCCCATTTCTCATTTCCCATACTCCTCAATATAGTTATAGCACAACTTTTAAATTATTTTTTAGTTTTTACATTAATTATATAAATATTGTTCACTGCTAATTCAAGGGGAGCACTATGACTGCATTTCCTTTCTTCTACGGCATTCTTGGTTTCTTTTGCTTAGTTTTCTTAGCGCCTGTCTCTAGTTTTTTTCCCAGCCTATACAGCCTTTTAAAAACACTTCATTTTTTAGAGCAGTTTTAGGTTCACAGCAAAATTAGGAGGAAGGTACAGATATTTTCCCATATACACCCTGCCCACACACCTGCATGGCCCTCCCTGCTATCAAAATCCCCCACCAGAGGACATGCATTGACATCATTATCCCCCAAAGTCCACAGTTTACATTAGGATTCACTCCAGATGTTGCACACTTCATGGGTTTGGAAAAATTTCTAGTGACATTTACTTATCATTACAGTGTCATACAGTATAGTTCCACTGCCTTAAAAATCCTCTCTGTTCTTTCTACCCATCACTCCCCCCCACACTGTCGGCAACCACTAATCTTTTCACTGTCTCCAGAGATTTGCCTTTTCCAGAGTGTCCTAGAGTTAAAACCATATTGGTTTCTTTCACTGAGTGATATGCACTTAGGCTTCCTGCACGTTTTTTCATGGCTTGATAGCTCATTTCTTTTTAGCTCTGAATAATATTCCATTGTCTGGATATATCACAGTTTATCCTTTCACCTACTGAAAAACATCTTGCTTGCTTTCCAGTTTTGGCAATTTTGAATAAAGCTACTATGAACATCATTCATGTTCAGGTTTTTGTGTGGATATGAGTTTTCGACTCTGGGGCAAATACCAAGGAGCACAATTTCTGGATTTGAGTGGTAAGAGAATGTTTAGTTTTGTAAGAATATGCCAAACTGTCTTCCAAACTGGCTGGACCATTTTACATCCCAAGCAGCAGTGAATGAGTTCCTGCTGCCCCACATCTTTCCCTGCATTTGGTGTCTGTGTCCTGAATTCTGGCCATTCTAATATGTGTGCGGTGGCTACCTTACGGTTGTTTTAATTTGCATATGATGTGAAGCTTTTTTCCACATGCTTATCTGCCATCTGTGTATCTTTTTTTGGTGAGGTGCCTGTTAAGGTCTTTGGCCCTTTTAAAAATTGGGCTGTTGTTTTTCTCTGTTGAGTTTTTAAAGTTCTTTGTATATTTTGGATAACAGTATTTCATCCAACATGTCTTTTGCAAATATTTTCTCCCTCTTTATAGCCTTTTAGCACAAATTTCCACAAGATCAAACCCATCATAACTTACCGATTCCAATGTTTTCCTTGGAGGCCCCCAACCTCAAGTGCTCCTCCCACCTACACCACATGCCCTGATTCCCTAGCTCCACGCACAGCGGAAGCCCGCCATCATTGTCTTGGGAGTTGTTAGAGCACACATTATGTAGCTTCTGAAAAGGAGTTGTATTAGATGGAAAAAAAAATTGTATCTTTACATATTTAACATGTATCTGTTCTACCATCACCACTCACTGACAGTATGGTTAGGTATGGGATCACAGGTCAGGAAACATTGCCCTTCAATGTTTGAAAGATATGGCTCCATTGCTTTCTAGCTTCCAATGTCGCTGCTGAGAAGCCTAACATTCTGATTCCCAGCCCTTTATTGTATACATTTAAAAGTGTTAAACTCTTTATTTTTGATATTATGAAACTCACCATGCTGTTTTTTATAATTAATTGTTTTGGACAGAAAGTAATTCTTTAATCTGGAATCTTAACTTCTCCAGTTCTGGGAAAACTTAAGATGTTATTTCTCTTAATAATTTCTCCCTCATTATCTCTGGTCTCTCTTTCTAAAAAGCTTATTAGTTATATACTGGACCTCTCAGAATGGATTTGATTTTCTTCCTCTTTCTTTTTCACTATACCACTCTTTGTATATGTCTTGTGTTTTGTTACTTTTTCAGAAATTTCTTCAACCTTATCTACCAAGCCTTCTATTGTGTTTCTTTATACTGCTATCATAATTATTATTTTCCAAGAGTTCTTTAATATTTCTTAATAATTTTTTCCAATAACCTCCTATTCATATTTGGCGTTTATAATATCTTATTTTTTTTGGTGGGTATTACAGTTTTTAAATATTTTCTTTTCTTTTCCTTGTATTTTCTGTTTCCTCCAAATTCTTAAGTTTGTTGTTTTTCTCTCTGATTTCCACAATTAAGCCTTCCTCAAATGTTTGATATGTTTGCTGGTCCTTTCATATTCAAGAGTGAGGCTCTAAAAGGCAAATTAGTCATTGTGTGGATGGGTGGGGCTTATACCTGGTGGCCATTACTCTAGAAAGGCTGCTCAGAGAACCATTTTTTGGGAGCTGGGGATCCCCACATATATGAAGGGGATCCCCACATATATGAAGGCTCCTTCTCTGGAGAAACTACTGGTTTCTTCCGAGGAATATCTACCAATCTTTGACTTGGAGGTGTGTCAACTTGGTTCTTGAATTTTGGAGTTATTTTGTCATTATATAAGTAATAAAAAGATATATCTATTTAAAAAAAAAGAAATAATATTTGCTTCTTGTACTTTTTGAAGAAATATTTTTATTCTGTATGCTAAAATGGGATTTTCTAGTTTGTATTATTAATTCTCAATTATTTTCAAATAGATAAAATATCTTTTCAAGAATAAAACAGGTATATGAATACTTTTGTTTATAATTAGATGAAAGACATGGATGTAAATATTTACTGTTGGTTAGAAGAACAGGATAATACCCACCACTCTCCAACAAACTTTAGAATTATTTCTATATACATATTTTTGGATTATATATGTTTTATACACATAAATTGTTTTTAAAATATGTTTATATATGTAAATACCTATTATATGTGTATGCATATATATGCATTTTATGCATATACATATATGTGAAATTTAGTATCTGTCTCTGTCTCTCTCTACACACACACATACAAAGTCTGTCCAGAAAAAGTCAAGCCTTTGTTAACATAAGAATGGTTTACACACAGAAGACTTCCGGCAAAGATGGAGGCCTAGACTGACATGCTCAGTCTCCCTCCACAACTAAGAAGGAATACAACTACCGCAAAATCAGAAATAACCAGAAGTTCCACAAAATAAATGGAATTCCAACATATGAATTTATAAAAAAGTGGTGCTTGTCTGGATAGGTAGGAGGGGCAAAGCCAGGGCAGAGAGGTCAAGCTGTGCTGGTGGCAGCAGCAGCGGGACAGCGGTAAGGACTGACACCCATATTTAAGGGGAGGCAAGAGGTGCCTGGGGAGCACCTGAGGCTGCAGACCAGACCCGTCAGCTTGTAATTCCAATGCCGGGGAAGGCAGACCCCCATTGCCTTGGACTGTGAGGCCCGGAGTGGGTGGGGATGAAGGAGGAGGTTCCTGGTCTCTCAGTGGAGAGTGAATGGCAGAATCCATCTTGGACCACTGCCCCCACACAAAACACCACAGCGTGGTGAGAAGGGTCACCCGGTTGTGATGAGTGCATGGGGCTCCACCCTCTATAGCATAGGAGGTGTGACAGTCCTGCCCAGGAAGCAAAGGTAAACACAAAACTGTCAGGATGGCACAGATCATGATAGAGATCCCAGTGATGCAGCTGACCAGACAGCAAATATCTAATCTAATGGCTCAGCAGATAGGAAATCTTTCTGAGGCACAGTTCAGAGCTTTGGTTATAAAAATGCTTACAGACTTAACAGCAGATCTTAAACAAGATGGGGAAGGAATGAAGGCTAGTCCTGCTGAAATGAACAAAAACACATACGAAACTACTGGTGAGGGAAAGAAGAGCAAGGATCAAATCAACAAATTGGAACATAAGGAAGGAACAAACAGTCAACCAGTGCAGAAAGAGGATATGAAAAGTGAGGAAAATGAGGAGAGGCTCAGAAATCTATGGGACAGCTATAAGTAGGCCAACATCCGAATAATAGGGTTGCCAGAAGGTGAAGAAGAACAAGAAATTGAAAAATTATGTGAAAAAATAATGAAGCAGAACTTTGCTAACTTGGGGAAGGAAATAGACTTACAGGTCCAGGAAGCACAGAGAGTTCCAAAAGAAACTGGACCCAGGGAGAACCACACCAAGGCACATTATAATCAAATGTCAAAAATTAAGGATAAAGAGAGAATCTTAAAAGCAGCAAGAGAGAAGAGAATTATGTACAAAGGGGTCCCAATAAGACTCTCAGCTTATTTCTCAAAAGAAACTCTGCAGGCAAGGAGGACTGGCAAGAAATATTCAAAGTAATGAAAAGCAAAAACCTACAACCATGATTCTTCTATCCAGCGAAGCTGTCATTCAGAATAGAAGGGCAGAGAAAGTGCTTCCAGGACAAAGGAAAACTGAAGGAGTTCATCAGATCCAAACCACTGTTATATGAAATGTTAAAGGGACTTGTTTAGGAGAAAGAGGATCAAAACTATGAACATTAAAATGAAAACTGTATCACAACAACCAACAACAAAAACTAGGGAACCAAAACAAAGGCAAACTAAGTAGGCAATGAGAGGAAAAAAAATTATAGGTACGGGGAACATACTGGGGGGAGGTCAGCAGGGAGGGGGAAGCGGGGAAAGGGAGGGAGATGATATAGGATTTAAGAAGCATAGTAGGAGGCAGTGGATTAGATAGGAAGATGTTGAGAAGAACTATATGCACAACCAATGGGCATGGACTAAGGGGGGGGCAACAGAATGGGGGGGTCCCTAGGTGGAGGGGAACAAAGGGAAAAGAAATTGGGACAACTGTCACAGTATAATCAATAAAGCATATTTAAATAAATAAATAAATAAATAAATAAATAAAAGACTGGTTTGTGCAACACTGATGTAACCTGGCAACCAAGGAGAATTAGTTGGAATGTGCATGTGTGAGTCATGATGACTTCACTGTACTAGTCAGTGGGGGCGGTAGATGCCATTGAGTGAACATGTGTACTGTATGGCTGTCACATTCAAAATGACTGAGCTAGTAGAGTGCAATTGGTGATGGGCAGCTTCATTACAACAATGTGCCCATTCATGCATCATGTCTTGTGCAGTTTTTTGTGAAACATCAAATCACCCAGATGAATCAGCTCCCTAAAGCCCAGATTTGGCTTCTGGTTTTCCCCAAAACTAAAATCACCTTTGAGAGGGAAGAAATTTCAGACTATTGATGAGATTCAGGAAAATATGACAGGGCAGCTGATGGTGACTGCGAGAGCTGTGCCTACTCTGAAGGGGACTGAGACATCTTTGTCCTATGTACAATGTTTCTTGTACCTTGTATCTCCTTCAATAAATGTCTCTATTTTTCATATTATGTGACTGGATATCTTCTGGACAGACCATATATATATATATATATATCTCCAAACATTTTTCCCCTGAAACCTACATTCTGGTATTACACTCCATATATTTTTCTTTTCTTTGACATGTTACGAAATTCACAGTTTCACTTTAGATGCTTATTGTACAAGTTTACTCCCACTGGTGAATGTGGTGATTATGATAAATAATTTTAATCCTGTTTCAATATTTGCTTCCCCACACTCAATTATTATGCCAAGTAGTGACCACATCCCATTTGGATCTCTTAAAATTATTCCATTGGTGCTCCTAGGAAAGGCTCTTTCACAACTTTCCCATGGTGCAGTGCTGCCATAGCCACAGGGTGTGCTTTGGGAATACAATTCCAGCACATACCACCAAACAAAGTGGTGTCATTTTCTAGAAGATGAAGTTTTGTGGCTAGCCCATGTGAATTAAAATAAGGAAATTGAACTTGGTATAAGACTCGAAAAAATCATAGTTTTAGAAGAACCAAATGATACTCTGATTAAGTAAAAGTTTACCAAAAGCTCCTTTTGTTTATTTGTTTCAGTCCTTGTATTTGAAACTATTTCAGGAAGCACTAAAGTCACTTCTATCTTGGAAAGAAGGAACAATGAATATCATTTAACTTTTTTTAAAAGTTTAAGATTTTCATGATATTTAGTTCTCATTACTGAGTACTGAGTAGAAAAAAGAAAATGAGCTGAGTCTTACTTTACTGACTATAGCCCTTAATTTTCTAACACACTGGCTAATTGTGGGTTTGCTTGGTTTGCCTCTAGTTAATTGAGACTTTATTGTATATTGCTTACATGATTTTAAAATTAAACTGTAGCTGAATAAAATGAGAAAAAAATCTGTACTTCTTTTGTGGGCATGATGTTCATTCATAGAAGAGATTCTTTTCTCTAGTTTGATATTTTTTCCTGTCAATTTCAAGGATTCTCAAATTTCTAAAAAAAATAAAAAGTCAACAATATTGAATTCCAGACACAACTTGTTTAAAATGCGGATTAAAAGCCTTTTGAGCTTTACAAGTTGATTGATATGGTAAAATTATCACATCTCTATGTCTAAAATGCTGTTGAAAGACTTTTTTTATATTTAAAAAAATTATTTATTTTTAGATAGAGGGGAAGGGAAGGAGAAAGAGAGGAAGAGAAACATCAATTGGTTGCCTTCTGCATGACATCGACAGGGGACCTGGCCTGCAACATAGGCATGTGCCCTGACCAGGAATAGAATTCTGACACTCAATCCAGTGAGCCACACCAGCCATGGCTAAAGGCTTTAATTTGACACTTTACTAACTTAACTTTATTTTGGGAAAACAATCTTAATTTAACATAATTATAGATTTTAATAAAGATTCGTTTTCCTGCAGTAGACATAGAATTCTTGATTTTTCCATTAATGTCAAAGAACTGGAAAACAAGAAGAGCAGCACCCAGCTAAGGTGCTATTGATTCATGAGAAGCAGCAGCAGAGGTCACAGGAATTCAGGTGCACATTTCAAAACCAGCTTTGATGCCTGAAGTCTCACCAAAGCAGCATCTGTGCCAGCTTATCCCTTACCACAGAGGAGAAAGGAAGGGAGCAAACCAAAGCATCTGTTAAAGCTCTGTGTGATCCTTTCCAAGCAGACTGTAACACTGCCTTTCCTGTACTTTCAGGTTCAACTGATGTCCACTTACAGTGTGCAAGGAAGCTCAGCCAAGACCAACGAGAACCAATTATGTATCTGGTAGCAATAGAAGCCTAGGATGAATACAGACAGATATAGACATTGATGTACATGCAGACACAGGCATGGATTTAAATATCAGCAATATTCTAACACAGACATTACATTAAAGAACAGGGTGGGGATTTTTTTTGAGTTGTGATAGATTTAGAAAATATATACTTAAATTTTACCCATGTTAGTCACAAGTTTGAAATGAAGCTACATTGAGACTCAGAAGTCACAGGCCTCTACAGGTATTTGTTTTGTCTTTTCTCATGTTGTACACACTGACATTGACATTGTTTCATTTTAACATCATAATAGTGTTTTCATGGACTGTGGCTGACATTTTGTTGTGACATTATGCTGAGAATCCTCCACTGACTATCAGTGCAACACTGTTTCTATAGGTTTCTACTACATCAGAAGGCCATCTCCATGGTTTTGGCACATTATTCAGAGAACTTAACAAGTAAAATGCAGAACATTTAATAAACTTGAAGGTGTTGTTGATAAATACAAATAGATATGACACAATATAAAATTTGTAAAAGTTTCCATCAAGTCACTAGTGTTTTATTACAACACAGATTCAGTTAAAGTGTCAATTCTTCATCTTTCCAACAAAATGAAAGCCTGTGATAAGCCCTTTAAATGTCAAAAAGTTCAGAGAAGTAATAATCTACCCCTTTGTTGCTGGCATCAGGTTTCTTAAAATTTTATATGTTTCTATTTTTGTGTGTGTTGTAAACTGAACTAAAATGTAAGAAATATGTATGAAATATACAATTACAACTCCATTTTTATTAAATTTAAGAAACTATTGATCATGACACATTTTATATTTGAGAGAATGAAAATATTGCCAATTAAACTGACATTGACTGTAATAAGTATCTTGATACTTATTTAAACTGGGAAAATACATGAATCTTATAACTCATGAAGAATGGTGGTAGCATGACATTTGATAAAACCAATATTACCAGTAATGGTAATAAAAATAATTGATGATAGTTTATTTTTTTTCTCAAAACTCATCAGATAAACATATAAATCCTGAAAGTGATTTTGCAATTTTAGGTAGAAACTGATGAATTTCTTGAGAGTGATCTGAAACAAAATTCTCCCTTTCCTGGTGGTCTCCTCTTTCACTGGTAGTTACAAAATTCTCCATGAACATTTACTATCAATAATGAGACCTATTGATTCAGAAAGCTTAATACTTCCAGGTTAAGTTCCCTAAAACATCTTTACTGTATAATATACTCAATTTTGGCCAAAAGTCATGTCACTTAAAGTCATGATGTGAACATTTCTGTGTTTTTTACAATCCAAATTTGCAAGCATAATTCGATTTGTTATATAGTTGTATTTTATAAAGTATACATATATATATAAATTGCTCCTAAAATATAAAGCCAGAGAAAGTATTTCTACAGATGATCTCATATATTTCCATTTATCACACCAACAATTGATCATAATAAGAACAGCTACGCATGAATGTTAAAAACCCTTCATTTGAAAATGGTCATTTTGTTACACAGTTTCAGTTTTATGAGTATGTTAAAAATGACCCTTGGAATTCAGTGCTACTGAGAGCATTTTTCCAATGAACTCATACATTTCCTTTTGTCACAGAGTAGGGATTTTTATGTTGTTTTTGGCTACCAGGAAACTCTGAGATAAATTTAATGTCCAATTATAATTACTCCCTCACATCAATTTCCTAATATATTTTTTCTTTCAAACTTTGTTTTAATAGCTATTTATAAAAACTGCTTCAAATAATTTTTTAGAAATTAGGTTGGCGTAACTTCTACAGGAACAAATTTTGTATCACTAACCACAGTTCCTAGAGAACCATAATGACCACTCTAATGAGTATAGAATATAAAGTCTATTTCTGCTTAGTTATTTCTTCTCATTCTTCTAGTAGAAATAATATTTGGCTTATGTGTATATAAATAATATGAAAATAGGTATAAGAAAGCCTCTAACCCAATGCTGAGCACAGAACAGGCACTTCTTAAACAATGAACATAATGAATCATGACATCCAGATAGACACAGAGTAGGTCATTATAAATCCAGGTCTGCAGCTCAGGAAAGAAGTAAAATTGAGATGTCGCTTTCTTAATTCTCATCATGTATACATATGTAGCTTAAGCTGTGGGAGAGGATGAGATCATCCAGAGAACAGAGAGCGAAGAGGGCCGTTCCTACTTTTCACAGTCTTGTGTATTAGCAGTAGAGAGGCAAAAGGAGGATGTGGTGTGGTTGTTTATGAAGTGGAGACCCCATGGGATATAAAATCTACTGTGTTTTAGAGCAGTACCGCAAGTGACTCGCTGGGTTCTGCTGCCAAAGGCTCACTGCAGGGGCTCCCTGCAAGGTCCCAACACAAATGTCTCTGCTCCCTCTGAGCTAAACTCAGGCTTGTGGTACCTGGGTTGCTGGCAGGTGGCATCTGCTTTGCTGGTTGACAAAGAAGAGTCTCCTACAGAGCTGTTCATCTAATTCCTTTCATGAGCGCTATGGTTCCACTAATTGAAGAAAACTTTAAAGTATAAAAATTTGTTTATGTTAACTAAATATGACAGTGATGATATATTATTGTTATCATTACCCCAAGTCCAAGTCTTTAAGATTAACTTTCCTAGTTTCTTGATGTTGGATTAATATTTGATATCAAATATGTTCCTTGTCCCATCTATAATTTGGCTATATCATCTCATAAAAAGGATTAAAAATTAGTTACAGGTGTATTGCTCTTTTGACCAAGTCTATAATTTGCTATATTCTCAGTATTTCTTCATAGATGAACTATTTAGTTTATGTAGTTTCTAAGTTTCAGTGGATATTATTATAAAAGACATTTACTTTTTTTTTTTTTTAAGCTGATGGGATATCTTCAATTTATTAAATGCTTTTCAAAAAACTTACTGTTTGTCCTTGTAACTTAGAATCATGATGCTCTGCAGAATCTTGGGAGTAATTAAGACATTAAGTTCAAGATTTCAACAATAATGTAAGTCTGATTATGGGGAAAAAAGGAACACAAAATGACAATGAGCTTTATACTTTTTTTAAGAGAAAAGCCATGTCTGTAGTCAGGTTTGGACGATCAAAATGTTTGGCACTGCAAGGAAGAGAGATCTTCTATAACATTTTAAATAAAATCTCATTCCAAAAACATGAGTGTATATTTGCACATGTAGCAAGTTTTCCAATTAAAGCCTAAAGTTGACAAATACATTTGTTATTCCTTTTGTATGCACTTGAGGGAGGAGCTGTGAGACCCCACTCAAATCCAACCCATGGATATCCTCCAATCTAAGACATATCGTTCACATCTTGCCAAGTCATAATTGAAGACATAAAGAGTTGTAAAGCTTAAATTTAGAAAATGTAGGCATTCTCTTTTCACCACAACATGTTCCTACACAACACATCACAAGTGGATGACATTTTCCCATAGGAGCAATGTTATCATTGGCGTTCATGTTCCTGACCAAGAGTTGGCTTCAGGTAGCTCCCTGATATAGATGGATCCCATGAGCACAGGCAGAATTATTCTAAATCTTTATAGTAATTTCAACAGTAAAAGTAGACTGCAAATACTATAAAATGGGTTTAAATATAGGCTGTGTGTTCCTTATACAAGAGAACACAAGATTCTATACAATATATAAAGTACTAAGGAATTATTAGAGATTTGGCATGAAATGAACATGCCAACTAAATATCATAAAACTTTTGCTCTTTTTCTTTAAAATGCCTAAAGCCAAATATTTGGAAGAGGAAGGGGAATATCCTTTAGTTTAATGCTTTAATTTTACCCTGGAGACCCAACATGTTTTTTACATTTTTCATAAGTTTTGTTTTGCTTTGAAAAGATTTCCCTGTAGCTAGCAGAGACTTTCAGAAAATCATTCCATCAATGTTAGAACTCTTCCAAAATGCTACAGTTGGGACATTACTGATTGTTCAGTTAGGTGGGTGTGTGTTGCTCTCTATCATGGCATTTAATATTTTATTCAAATGGCATTAAAAATGGCCTTAAAATTAAAAATATTCTATCATTTCTCAGATAACTGGTAGAACTGGCATAGGCCAATATCCAATTTGTTCTTTGCCTGTTTGCTTTTCTCTCTTCTTGTTCAGACACTGGCTGCAACGCACAATGAATGAAATGTCAAAGGTAAGGAAAATTTAAGTGTCAATTACAAGGTATGTAATGAATGACTGACTAGAGAAAATGTTGTGATCACATACTCCGTGATCACAGAATTGCATCTTTTAGAACTAAAGAACATTCAAATTATAAAGCAGCTTTAAGATCTTTGAGATCATTGAGACTAATCCTACCATTTTACTGATGCGGAAATTGAGGCATAGAGAGATAAAATGACATGCCAGAGGTCCACGAGGGAGGTGGCAGGCTTAGGACAATGCAAGTATATTCATGGGTTCTTAGCCCAGGGCTACTGCAGGGTGGCACGGGTGTTAACGCCCTCTGGCTTACTTCCGTCTTCCTGGTGCACAGACATTGGCGGGCAAGGTTTTTCATCTGTGGTGTCCTTGAATGAACGGAGGTCAAGAGTGTGCTCTCCCTCTGTCTGCCAGTCTCTCTCAATTCCTCATACACACACACATATATAATAAACACTCAGTTCAAAATATGAATTTAAAGTAAATATGATACTATATTTTGTTTAGCAATCAAAGTCTCTAATGTATATTATTCCTAAAAGAGTACCATAGAAAACTAGCCTTTGGCCATTTTAATTTAGATCATCTAAAAGGAAGTCAAATATATATAAGTTCTCTGTCCAAGATGTGCCTTTCATTAGCAAAAAGTTTTATTCAAATCTTATAGAAGAGGTGAATTAAATATTAAAGTCCAGAGAATTTTAAGCATCTATTCCATTATCTTAAATGTAACTCTAGACAAACCACTAAAGCAAATCTTTTTTCTTGCCCTTACTCTTTAACATAAATAAGCCTTTTAGTTTTTTCCCATATGGAAAAGACTAAATGATGACATTCCAAATGATGACATTATTTACAGTATCTGCTTTAAAAAGGCAGAGCTTCTACTCCTATTTCAATTAAAGCAACTGTGC
The DNA here is from genome assembly GCF_987537825.1 of Furipterus horrens. Lineage (NCBI taxonomy): Eukaryota > Metazoa > Chordata > Mammalia > Chiroptera > Furipteridae > Furipterus > Furipterus horrens. The sequence continues at coordinate 97,501,446 of NW_028327172.1, forward strand.
AATTATGCTTCCCAGAAACAATTAAGAGAGGAAAAACCATTTGCCTTGCTCTAGACCTTTCGGAGGTGGGTGGTGAGTACCCTTTCTTACCACCAGTGGCATTGAGATAATTATTTAATGTAAAGGTTCACTTCCTCGGGTATAAATTTTGGTTTTAGTTGACACTAAAAAGAAACATCAATTTATTAGGAGATAAAACTTGTTCTCCAGTAATGGAGCAGCTGTGTACATAAATTTATTGCAGTTTAATGTTCTCACATATAAAGCAATTAGAGTTTTCTGACAAACAAACTTGCCACTGAAATGATAGTGTGTATCATGGTGGGGACAGTCTGTGAGATGGGAAATTAAAATGGGTGGCTTCAATGAAAAATTCTCTCTAAAAACATAAAATAATAATACACGTTGGAAAAATACAAGTGAAACTTTCTCATCAATGAGTTTAAAATAAAAGAAACGCTGTACACGTTACAGCCATGGTGAGTCCCCTCAGCACCCACTCTGTGGCCCTTCCTAGTAATGGACTCACTGAGCGAAGGTCGTGGCGCAGCCTGCTTGCACCCCAAGCAGGGGGTGACAGAGACAGTCCAGACAGCACCACCTGACTGTCCTCATAAATAAAGAACAAAAGCAGACAGGTGGCAATCACAATTATTTCCAGTGGCTGACTGCTCGGCTACACTTGCCTTGTAGGAGAATAAAGCACATTTACTCAAGGATGGCTTCTTCCCAGACAGCACCCCTATCTTTCACACACCTGCTCTCATTTTGATGTGAGAGAGAAAGAGTGGTTGAGGGAGCAGGAGAACGTGGCTATTTCTTTGCATCCCCTATCTTACAACATACACGCAGCATCATGCCCACCAGGGCAGTGGCTACCTCAGCTGTTGCTACTCATTTCTTGTGGCTGAAAAAATTTTTTTTCCAGTTCATATAGGAAGATTAGTTGAGATTTAAAACTGCTATAAAACATATATGTAATTTGTAATATGTAGCAACAGTTATCATCGTTATTTATTAAGCACCAATTAAGTGCCAGGTACTATGTAAATTGCTCAGAATACAAAGATGTGAAAAGTGGTTCCTACACTTAACAGTCAGACAACATAATAATAGGTAAGGTCTTACATAATACAGGTAAAGCATACCTTTTTGTGAAAATAAGGAGAGTGATCAATTCTTAAGGTGGGCTTGGAGTGAGGAATGGGGTGTCAGCCAGGTTGAGAGATGGGACCACATGTAGGGGAGGCAGGTTTAAGAAGCTGCCAGTGATTCTGAGGTCCCAGAGTGGATGCTGATTATTGCTTAAAAAAAAAAAAGCCTGCTGAGACATCCAATCAAACAAGACAGACTGACCAGTTAAAAAATGGGCAAAAGACCTGAATAGACACTTCTCCAAAAAGAACATACAGACATATGAAAAGATGCCCAACATCACTAATCATCAGACAAATGCAAATTCAACAAACAAGTGCTAGTGAGGATCTGGAGAAAGGGGAACCCTCCTGCACCACTGGTGGGAATGCAGACTGGTGTAGCCGCTGTAGAAATCAGTATGAGTCCTCAAAAATTAAAAATGAAACTGCCTCATGACCCAGCAATTCCACTTCTGGAAATATATCTGAAGAAACCTCAAACACTAATTCAAAAGAATACGTGCACTCCTATGTTCACTGAAGTGCTACTTATAATAGCCAAGGTTTAGAAGCAGTCCAAGTGCCCATCAGTAGTAAGTGGCTAAAATAACTATGGGACATTTACACAATGAAATACTACTTGGCTGTAGAAAAGAAAAGAAGGAAATCTTACCTTTTCCAACAGCATTATGCTAAGTGAAATCTAATGAACTAAATAAACAAAATAGAGATAGACTCATAAATACACAGAACAGACTGACAGCTATCAGAAAGGGAGCAGTTGAGAGAATGGGTGGAAAAGGTGAGGAAATTAAGCAAAGGGAAAAAAAGGGCGGGGGGCACAGACACAGACAACAGTATGGCAATTACCAGAGGAAGACAGGAGGAGGTAGAAGAGGGTAAAGGGGTGATAAATGATGATGGAAGCAGCCTTGACTTGGGGTGGTGAACACACAATACAATATACAGATAATGTATTACAGAAATATACACTTGAAACCTATGTAATTTAATTTACCAATGTCACCCCAATAAATTCAATTAAAAAATTTAAAAAGACTATCAGAAAGAAAAACATGACAGACCGAATACATATCTATGGTTCAGCTCACTTCTAAAACCCCATTGAAGTGCAAACAAAGAAATAAGAAGCCTTCGAATCACCAGGATAAAAAGAATAACAAAAGAGGAGACCATAGTAAATGAAGGACAAGACTTTAGAAGCTAGAAGGTTAAGGAATGAGACTCAGCATACTGGAAAAGGCAGAACAGTAGGTCTGCATCAGTGGAAGAGGCTGAGAGGCAGCGCCCGCTCTGCAGGGCCGAACAGTGACTTGGGAATTGAGACACAGGAGCCTCTGAAGACCCACATCATGATACAGGTGGGCTAGAACAGAAGATGACTCTGGGCATTTTTGCTTCACATAATTCTTCCCCTTCTCCATCTTCAGATACCAAGAACGCTTTAAGAATATGTGTGTACGTGTACATACTTGCGTGTGTGTCCAGTGCATATTAATTTTGGGGCTTTCATGGCAGCAGCAACACGGCAATGAAAGTAGTCCGTGGAGAAGGCGGGCAATGGTGGACACATGGCCCTCTGTGAACTGAGCATTGCATCTGTACGCTGGGACTGTGGACTGACCATGATGCTCAGAGCAGGAGCAGAGGAGACACTGCCCATTCAAAATGAGCTGCTCAGCTGTGTAACAAATAGCTGCTTAGCATATAGTCCAAAAGGACTGTGGCCTACAGCTTGGTCCTGGAAGCCGCTTCCCATCCTGGCATCTCTGAAAGAGTACTTTGAATAGGAATGGGGCAAAGGCTATGCAGACACACGACCCAGAAGCAACAAAGAAGTATTAAAGGGATGACTAAGTTTCATATTTTTATAGAGCAGTCACAAGTCCTGGACTTTGCTGGACATCCACACTTTCAAATAGCATATACTCATGACAGACTGCTCATGGTCAAACTACAGGTCCTAATTTTTCAGTTGGAGCTAAATGGTCAACACGGTGTGAGGAGTTCAAAGGGAAATGCTCAGCTTCAAGTGCTCCCTCAAGAAAACTCAGAAGTGACAGTGAGAGCTGCCAGTCAAGGTTCTGCCTAAAAAGGTCCTGCTGACTTCTTGCCCCCACACAGTCCTTGGCAGAAATTCAGCTGCCTGAATTGGCCCTGTCCCCGTCTGTGAGGAGCAGCCCCCGGGGCCGGTGGAGGGAAGGCTGAAGCCAGGCTCCAAAGTGCTTCATGCTTTTCTCGTTAGACAAAAGCACTGCCTGGGCACTTACTAAATCCCATATATCTTTGGTTTACATGAAAAGGAAGAACAGCTTCTGCACATTTGATCTTCTTACTATAAATACCTAAGTGAAGAAAAAAGGTGACAATAGTCTCATCCCACTCAATTTATTCCTGTTAGCATCCTTTCAGTGGAAAAAAGGAGGAAAAAAAACCACCAACCCTTGCCTTGAGTGTGAACGCAACATAAAAAACCAGTGCTGAATCATGAACATAATTATAACATGGAAACATTCAAACTGAATTTTAACATCTCATTTTATAGCTACTTATAAATCCTGTGAATATCATCAATTTCAGTGAACACTACACAAGAATATACATTACCAAGACAGGATTTTCAGACTTAGTGCGGACAGTGAGGGTGATGTGGGGCACAAGATGCTAGTTTTGACAAGATCTCAAGGATGAAAATACCCTTCCATGGGCCAGGTAAGCTGTATCTCCAGCCACCAGCCCCCCTGTACTCAGTTGTCTTACATTCACACTGTTTTGTAGGTGGAGGTGGAACTTTTTGAGGGGAGGGACATTGTCATATTCACCTTTGTTTCCTTAGCCCTGATCCCAAGGTGAGGCAGCTAAGTACTCTATGAATTTGTTGAATGAAGGAAAAACTGTGATCACTTTCCAGGCATGTGCTCCTCTTTTTTACCCCTTTTAAAATTTTCTTTTATAATAATTTACATTCTGTGTTTGCACAGACTATCATGAGTACACACAAAACATTTCCCCATGAAGCCAATCAGAAAAGAGTCCCTCTACTCAAATCTACAAATTTCACAATAAAACTCTTTCCACCGTGTTTCCAAGATTTCCTACTCGTGACTCATATTTAAAGATTCTTCCTATTCAGAGCTCCTCCTCCTAACCACACACACTCAAATGAAGCACTACTTTTTCATGGTTCTGAAATCCATACAAGGATGACATAAAACATATGACAAAGTTTAATATTATTAACAGACACTGGAAAATTAGAAAAAGAATTCTATTTATTGTGTAACTGCAATTCTAACCAAGTATTAGTCAGACACTTTGACCACAACCCATGATAAAAATCCATAGATAGAGAGCAGGCTGACAGCTCTGGGTTGGGCGGGGATGGTAGGGGTAGAGGGTTTGAGCAAAAAGGACAAAAGGACTCATGGACATGAATAATGGTGTGGTGTTTGCAGGGGGGAGGGTAGTATAAGGGGGAATAAGTGGTAATGGAAAAAATACAATAAAAATGAATTTAAATTTAAAAATGTTATGAAAAAAGTACATGTTACATAGCAATCAGTACAAATTACATAAATATATAACTGAAGTAGATTATAAAGTGAAACCATCTGTTCCTAATATATTCTAATATTTTCTATTCTATTCTACATTATTCTCTTTAAAAATTGTTGATGCCAACCTTCTAAGATGACTTCATAACCTGACAATGGGAGGTGATTGTTCAAAACCTTAAAGTTGTCTGTCATTTCATTTCAAGAGAGAAGTTTTGATTTGATTCAAAGGCAAAACAGAACCATTAAGTCCTAAAAGACTGAAAATAACAACAGTGTGATGATTGGGGGGCAGGTAAGGAGGATAAATGGTAATGGAAAAAATACAATAAAAATTGATTAAGACATAAAATAAAATAACTTTCATGAAAGAAGCTAAAGAACCTAGACCCTCAGGGAAAATCACTCCCAGGTTTATTCTCTTTTTGCATCTCCATCTGTATGGCTTTTGGATAGCTTCTGTTAGTTTCTCTTTTCTCTTCCATTTTGTGTTGCCTGTAGAGTTAAGAACAGTAGGAAGCTGGCATGGCCTAGGAAAAATAGAAAAGTAGGTCTTGCTCAGCCCTGACTCTGGTTAGCCCAGGCTTCATTCTGAGATCAGAGGAAGCGTTGGAGCTCACCTGAGATGCTGCCCAGTGTACCACAGTGGACCAACAAAAAAATGACATCCCAAACCTTAGCTACTCATAGTGTGTGCCATAGGTCTCTTTGAGTATCCCTTTACACTGTCCCACAGGACTTCCTGCCATGATGGAAGTGTTCTACATGTGTGGGAGAGTATAGCCACCATCAGCTACATGTGACCACATGCTCTACATGTGTGAGATAGTGTGGCTGCCGCCAGCGATGCGTGACCATATATTCTACATGTGTGGCACAGTATGACCTCCACCAGCTACATGCCATCATATGTTCTACATGTGTGGACAGTGTGGCCATCACTAGGTATGTGGGTCTAGTGAACACTTGATGTATGGCTAATTCAATGTAGAAACTAAATTTTAAATTTGACTTAATTTTAATTGATGGAAAGTTAAAGAGTCAAATGTGGCTGGTGGCCTCCATCCTGAACAGTACAGCCCTTAAACTTATTAAAGATGGGGAGAGAGATGGGGTCGGAAGGGTTAGGCACAAATAAGAATTAAAAAAAAAAATTATTTATTTATTTGTTTATTTATTTTTAGAGAGAGGGGAAAGGAGAAAGAGAAGGAGAGAAACATCACTGTGTGGTTGCCTCTCACTCGTGTCCCAAACTGGGGACCTGACGTGCAACCTAGTCATGTGGCCTGACTGGGAATCGAACCTGCGACACTTGGTTCGCATGCCGACACTCAATCCACTGAGCCACAGCAGCCAGGGTAGAATTTGGAGATACTTATCCTGACTATTTTATCCCATCAGATATTTCCAAGATTCAGGATTGAACTGTGGCATTTGGCATCCTCAAATCTTGAAAGAGAAACAGAGTTTATAGAACCAAACAACCATAGAATTTCACTGTGGGATTCTGTCTTCGCTAATAAACCATCTCTTCCAACTAGATCTGGGTTGAAAGGTGTTGTTACAAACAGCTGTATGTTCTTTGAGGGGTAGTGGAGGCAAGAATCTAGTTCACTATAAGGTATGGAAAGGCCTAAACTTAGAATCTGCTGTGTCACTTACTGGCCCTAAGATCTAAAGTAAGCTACAAATGATCTTTTTTAGCCCCCACAGCTACTGATGAGCTCCTCGGAGCAGCAAATGAACTGGTATCAAGGAAGCACCCAGTGCTGAGGTTCAGGGTAGGTATATGTGGTAGTTACAATGCTCAATAGTGTCTGTCCAGGCAGATGTGCAAACAACTCTTACTGTAGTTCAGGACAACTAACAGTTAAATCACACAGGTAGAGAGAAAACTGACTTTCTTCTATATTTGTGTAACTCCTAGAAAAGGACAGGGTAATCTAGAAATTGTGGGAGATAGAATAATCAGAATAGCAGATGCTCAGTTTACAATCTATGCTATTGGGAAATCCCCAAATCTAGAACATGGTAGGCCCAAATCAGGTCCGTAGGCTAGCTTATTCTTTCGTGTATCCAGAACAAAACAGTTAACAGAGATACTTGGCCTTTTCCATATACTATGGACTGTCATATGCACCTAATCCTCACAATTCTAGAAAGTGAGTACGATTATTCCCATTCAATAAGTGAGGTAAGTGAGGAAAGAAATGGAAAGATTAAGTAACATGCCCAAGATCAGCAGCCTGTAGGCAGTAGAAATGGGGTTAAAAGGAAGCACACACTTGATTCACTGCATACATGGTCTTTACATGAGCAGTGGGGTCTACATGGAGTACATTCAACAGCCTCACTTGGTAACTTGTATTTAAGATAAGGGAACATATTAGACAGCATCAAGGGCACAAGAGTAGAAGTGAAAATATTTTAACAATCTTAAGTTATTTAATATAGGTGCAATCAGTTCTTTATATCTTCATAACCCAAGGAAATGATGAATGCCAATAGAGGACTTAGAACGATCAAGCAAGGGTCAATGATCCCTTGAATACATGGCTGAAGAAGCTAGTGAATAATTAAATATACTTTAAGAGAATTCCCATTAAATACTAAAGATAATTGAGGAAGAAATTTTGGTTCTTAAAAGTAGTAAGCTTTGGTTATTTCGGAGATACACTATATTGAACACATGGCATAGTTAAGCAGAACTAATAAGACTACAATAAACACAACAGATTGATTTCAGTGTCCTCTAAGTGCTTACACTGAAAAAATACACAGCTTGGTGCAATCAGTAGGAACCAGCACAATAGAGTCCAACAGAACTGCAGTTTCAACAGTGCTGTTGGGTACATTTTTTAAAAAGTGCTAAAATAATAGGCAATTTAGATGTTCTGAAATTAAGTCTAACAAGGTGAGTAATTGCTGTGCAAGTCACACTACATTTTAGAGACTGTGTTCTCACATTGAATAAGATGCAGATATTGCCTTTAAAAGGTATAATCTTCTGTAATCATTTTTTGGTGTTCAAAGCAATTTCTTTCCAATGGAAAAAGAAAGCAAGAGAACATGGTACATATCCCCAGATTTCTTGCCAACATGTAAACTCTGATCATTCACAGTGTGTAGTTACTGACCAGCTGGACTAAAGGACAGGGTAGCCAGTAACTTACAGCAACACTCATCAGAAAAGGGGTCAAGTGCCTGGAGCCTGTTCCTGGTACAGGGGCTCAACTGAGGGAGTGTGCGGAGGAAGACTTCCTCATACCACAGGAGGGTCACTTTTTGGCTGGTGCAAACTAGGGAGGAGCCTCATGAAAGAGAGAATGGAGTGAGCATCAGCCGAGGGGCGTATTCAATTGAAATTCACTGCCAAGAGAGGGAGAAATAGATTTACTCAAACATTTCTACAGTGAACAGAGAGCGACAGGAGCTACGCCACACCCACTGGTAATAAAGAGATGAATAAGATAGTCACTAAACTAGGAGAGATATGAGACTATATGTTCATGTATATGTTATTACATGCCTTTTGTTGAGCCTATTATGCTATGGGCTGGGCATAAAGGGATGACTAGAGCAGGTACGTTTTCTGTCCTTATGGAGCAACTGTGCTGATGATAAATTTTAACTAGAACTGTGTTATGTGCTAGGAAGGAGAAAAACGAGGGGTACCTGGATTGAGTTAAGCTTAAAACATTCACCCAAATACATGAAATAAGATAATTAGTAAAGACCTCCACTGCAAGTTGACTTAACAGGCTAGAAGGACGCCACAAGCAATGAGTGCTCTCTGATGGGCACTGAAAGTGACCAGCCTGGCCATACACTTGTGACAGGACTGAGAAAATTCAGACCATCCCCCAAACTCTAGGGTGGCTGCTTGGACAGAGGTGCCACTGTGTGGGAATATGAAACCCCACAATTCCACAGCTGGAAACACTCCCAAAAATCAGCAAGCAGAGTTCTAAGGGAATGCCTGGCACTTAGCAGAAGTAAGCTCAGGCTCTTCACAGGAGGGTGTGCGCCTCCTGTCACTGTGTGCTCCTCCCTTCACTGCAGACTAATTTAAATGCTCTTGTGAATATCAGGTAATTGTTATTTTTAAATTCAGGAACAAGTGATTTGAAACCCATTAGACTGAAGGTGGGGATTTAAGCCCAACATCCAAGCTGGGACTAGGAGCAGGCATGCCCAGAAGGAGCCAAACTCTTATCTGGAAAGTTAAGTCTAAAGGAGAGGCCCGTGCTTCTGGACAATCTATGGACTGGGACAGGAAATACTCACAAAGAGCAGGTCAGAAAATTAGATCAAAAGTAGAGTAATTCATGCTGGTGGAATCAGGTAAGACTTCTTAGTAGAGGAAGCATATGTATTAGATCTTAAAACAGAAGTAAAATTTGAAAAGATCAGGACAGGGCAGGAGATAAAAAGCTAACATAGGCAAGATGTTACGGTTAGATTAAAAAAAGTAGTATCACTTTGACTGGGACACAGGACACCCAACCAAAGAGTGGGAAATGAAACCATAAAGAAATAGGAACCAAATAACATACAGTGGAATGAAGAACCACTAGCAAAATTTTCCCATAAAGGGCCAACTAGCAACTATTTGTTTCAACTATTCACCTCTGCCTCTGCAGTGCAAAAGCAGGCACAGACAACGCCAAAACAAAGTTTAGTTTGCATACCCCTATGTGCAGACCCCACAGTGTACAGATCCCTGCTTCAGAGGACTTCAGAATGATATGATATGCTCAAGCACTGTGGTGGGAAGGCCACATGGACAGCAGAATCTCAACCAAAGGTCTGGAGAGAGGGAGTCTAACAAGTAACAATAACACTCTGAATTAATGGATTCCTGTTATTCATACCAAAGGGTTCCCAAAACAATAAATACCCAAGGGAAAGAAGTATCAAGGAGCCAAATGACTAAAATAAATTATTATTCCATTTTTTTACTTTACATAATCATTATTTTCTTAACACCTAATGAGTAAACATGGACCAAAAACTGGATAACTGAAACACCACATACCTTGGTCAACTTGTGGAGGGCAATGCATAACAAATCACTAATACAGCCTTTGCCTAAAGCAGCGGGGTAAAGAGCTTCGTGGAAGGCTAGAAGTTTGAAACAAAGCTACCAAATAATAAAGAACAGGAAGCAATGACAATAAAAAATTCCTTCTGTTTTTGATGAACTTGTGAGATTTTAGTAGAAAACTTTCCGTTTTTCTCAAATTTGAACGTTTTCCATTGACCTGTTAACATTATTCGACATGTCAAAGAACAATCACAATTTACTTCTGCAACAGGCAGTACATACAACTTCTGCTTGCAACTGCTGTAATTCCTGTAAACTACAGGAATTAATAAAAAATGGATAATTTCAGGTCATTCAATACCAGAAGGATATACTTACAAATGCATTCTATAATGTATGTGCATATTCTAGAGAATATTTTAAAGTTTCCAATGAAGAACAGCACTTGTTAGCTTTTCCTCACCAGAATGTAAGACAATGAAAGAAAACAGAAGCATGGTCAGCAGCAGAATTCTGAACGAGCTGAAAACCAGGATTTTTAATTTTTTTACTTTGAGAAACATTTGAGCAAATTCCAATGACTACTTTTGTAGATTCGTCCTATAACCACTACCAAAGGTAACTCAGTTTTAGTGTGCGCAAACAATTTAAAACTGACTTATGCTTAAAGGTGTTGCTCCTTTTTCAAAATTTAGAAAATACTACTTTTAGTTTCACTCCCACTTGGATGGACACACAGAGTAATTTATTTTCATTGGCCTTTGTTTGAGTTTAAAAAAATAAGTATTTAATGGTAACATTTTTGAAACAAACTGACTGAATTGATCAATAGATGTTATCAAGTCACTAACTAGAAGGTTTTCAAGAAATCACCTAAATTGACTTCAGCCAATTTAGTGTTAGTTTTTAAAAACAGATGAGTCATTTTTTAAAGGATTCACTAGAGCCTCTATTAGAACTTTAAACGTACCAATATCCAAATCATAGGGGTGCCAGAAGGAGAAGAGAAAGAGCAAGAAATTAGAAATCTATCTAATTTGGTAAAACACAGAGTTCCAAACAAGATGAATGCAAAGAGGCCCACTCCAAGACACACCATAATTAAAATGCCAAAGGTTCAAGATAAAGAGAGAATCTTAAAAGCAGCAAGAGAAAAGAAGAGAGTTATATACAAAGGGGTTCCTATAAGACTATCAGCTGATTTCTCAAAAGAAACTTTGCAGGCAAGAAGGGACTGCAAGAAGTATTCGAGGTGATGAAAAGCAAGGACCTACAACCAAGATTACTCTATCCAGCAAAGCTATCATTTGGAATGGAAGGGCAGATAAAGTGCTTCCCAGACAAGGTAATGCTGAAGGAGTTCATCATCACCAAGCCCTTACTATATAAAATGTTAAAGGGACTTACTTAAGAAAAAGAAGATCAGAACAATGAACATTAAAGTGACAACAAACTCACAACTATGAACAACAGAATCTAAAAAAAAAAAAATAAAAGCAAACTAATCAAACAACCAGGATAGGAACAGAATCATAGGTATGGGAATCATTTGTAGGGTTATCAGATGGGAGGGGGAAGGCAGAGAAAGTGGGAAATGGTGCAGGGATTAAGAAGCATAACTGGTGGGTACGAAATAGACAGGAGGAAGTTAAAAATAGTATAGGAAAGGGTGAAAACAAATAACTTACATGTACAACCCATGGACATGAACTAAGTGGTGTAGGATACTGGAGGGAAGGGAGGTACTGGGTGGAGGGGAGCAAAGGGGAAAAATTGGGACAACTGTAACAGCATAATCAATAAAATATACTTTAAAAATAAGTGGAACCAGGAGCTTAAAAAAAAAAAAAAAAAGGGAAAAAAAAATCCCATCCTAACATTTTATGAAACTCTTTCTAAAACACAGACAAAAAAAAAAAAAAAAAAAGTCTCCTTTAATTTAACCTTATTTCCCCTTATTTGGCCTCTAGAAGAATAGGGAAAAACTAGTCAGACTCCTCTTCATAAAATCTTCTGTGTTTCAAAGAGTAAGAACTAGGTCTCCATCAAGTTTTCTGTTTTACAAGTTGAGATCTTAATTCTCTAACTTACTCATGGAGCCTCTCTTCCATCTCGGCAGCACCTGCTAAGTTTGCCAGTGCCTCCACTCCCCTTTCACAATATGCAGGTACACAGTTTTACAAATACTAATATCAGAAAAATTATAAATTTTAAAAGCCACTCATGTGTGTCCTGAAATCTTACTGAATACTTAGCATTTTGCAAGGTGATGTATGGGGACAAACTCTGTCATAGCCCAAGGGGAAAAACTGTTCTTGCTTTTTCACAAGGATAACTCTATCTTTTGTGTCTTGAATTTTACAGCCTCCTCCACCCGCCTGCCCCACACCTCCCTCTCTACCTTTGCTCATTCTGGATGAGTCATTAGGACTTCATTGCCTAAGTTATTTTCCTCTTATACCATCAAGGTCTCCTGCATTGCTGGTTGATTTATCTCAGCTTAATAACCTTTCCTTGACCTTACTATTCAATTGAGTTACAAATAACGACTTCCTTCTCTACTCTGCTGTACCTAACATCACCTGAGAGTCATCACACACCCACCTCACACTGTCTTCTCAGCATCTAGCAGTTGGGTTTCAGTAGCTCCCTCTTCATTCTTAAATAATCTTCTAAAGAGTTTAAGGCAATGAGAGGTTTCTTTTGGTCTTCATATTTCTTGCAAAAATTGACCCCACTGGCTCTCGTCCCTTGACTAAAACATGACTTCTCCATATTTGTTGAGGAGTACCCCCAAATTATTAATCATCTTTTATCTCTCTCTGTTAGCTGCATCTATCAGGCTAGCCCTGAAAACCTATAATCATTTTCATGCTTTGGAACCTACAGATCCATATGGACTGTTCTTCTAAAGACCACATCAATTATTCTAATTGCCTGCTGGCATCTCACTTGGATATGCTGGCAACATTGCGAACCTGTTATACACAAAAATGAAATATTTCCCCCCAAAGCTTCCCCTCCTTTTTTTCTCTATATTAATGCTATCACTGTTTAGCTTTAAAATCAGCCACATTTTTATTTCATTCTCTAATTCCCCCTCAAATTCAATGAGCTGGATTCACACACATGAAATAGGAATAAGGGAGTTTACTTTATTGTTGAGAAAATATTAAGCTTTGGAAAACAATAGTTCTATTGAAAAATTAGTTGGAAAACAAAATTAAATTTAAGAATGAAGCTTGGTGTGTTCCAAATCATGGACTATACTTTTCCTTAAGAAACAGTGACATATTAATTCTTCCTGAGCCTCAAGATAAAATTTTATTTTGACTCTGACAGATAAAACACAAGAGGAGACCCCAAATGGCAGAGGAGTAAGTGGAAGGTACACTAACCTCCTCCCAAACTGGACCAAACTGGAATGGAACTGCAACTAAATTGCAGAGAAATAATCCTGAACAACCAACTGAACAAAAGCTGGAGAGAAGCCTTATAACCACGGACAAACAGAAGAAAGCAGTTCACCTTAATGTGACTGGTAGGAGAGAGTGCAGAGGAGGCGCAAGAGTTCTGGCTCGGTTCCCACAGGAGGCAGCTGAAGTTCTGGAGTGATATTTCAGTAGCCAGGGGTTCCCCTGAGAAGTGTGGCATCTAAACCCCAAGCTGAGCTCCACAGCCTATAGCACCAGAGCTGGGAAAAATACCCAGTTAACAATCTACCTGTGAAAAGCAGCTATGTTCCTATCTGCCAGAGAGAGATGACTGGAGATGCAGAGAGCCTCTTAAAGGGCCAACACAAAAAATTTTGTTTGCAGCCACTTACCCTGGGCTCCTGCAGATGGAAGGTGGAGTGGACTACAGACACATGAGGACAGTCTGGGATTGCTGGCTCTGGGGAGAGAACGGAAGGAACAGCCACCAGGATCCCTGTGCTGAGTCATTCCCCATACTGCAAAGGCTATCTTTCTCAGGCAGAGTACTCCTCTTCAAGTGGTATCATGTGGAGCAGAAGCAATAGCTGTGCCTTGCCAAGCTTAAGCTGGGTTGCTGAGTACAGCTTGAGGCTATACCATTAATTAAGTTTAACAACTAAGGTAGATCTCTGGGAGCTCTCAGACTTAAACTGACCTGTCCCCAGGCCCAGTGCTGGTAAAAGCCAGCTATGGTAGGCAGCCTGATTCTTTCTGCACACCCAGGCCCATCACAGGAAGCCACAATCTGTGGATCACTGATAGCTCCAAACAGGTTGCCCAGGGCCAGTCACAAGCAGTGTCTGACAAAGGTTTGGATCAGAGTCTTTGCAAATCTACCTAATACATACAAACAAATACAAAGAAGCAATCAAATGGGAAGACAAAGAAATCAATACAAAATGAAAGAACAAGGGAATTATCCAAGAGAAGGAGAACCAGATGAAATGGAAGCAAGCAATTTATTAGATAGAGTTTAGAGTAATAATTATAAAGCTACTCAACAGCATGAAAAAGACATAGAAACCATAAAAAAGGACCAGTCAGAAATAAAGAATGCAATATCTGAAATAAATAATACACTGGAAGGAATAAACACTAGGTTAAATGAAGCAGAGGATCGAATCAGTGATTTGGAAGACAGGTAGAAAAAAACACCCAAGCACAGCAGCAAAAAGACAAAAAGGAGAAAGGATTTAAAGAAAAGCTTAAGAAACATTTTGACAACATGAAGCATAACAACACCTGCTTCACGGGAAACCAGAAGGAGAAGAGAGTGAGAAAGGGATAGAGAATCTATCTGAAGAAATAAAGACCGAAAACTTTCCTAACTGGTGAAGGAAAAAGACACACAAGTCCAGGGAGCTCAGAGAGTCCCAAACAAGTTAGACCCAAAGAGGCCTACACCCATATATATCATAATTAAAATGGCAAGACTTAAAGACAAGGAGAGAATCCTGAAAGGCGCAAGAGAAAAGCAGGTAGTTACCTACAAGGGAGCACCAATTAGACTGTCATCTGATTTCTCAACAGAAACATTTCAGTATAGAAGGGAGTGGTATGAAACATCCAAGGCGATGAAAAGCAAGGGCCTACAACCCAAGCAACTTCACACAACAAGCCTATCATTTAAAAATGAAGGAGAAATAAGGAGCTTCTCAGGCAAGAAAAAACTAAAGGAGTTTGTTAACACCAAACCAGTACTGCAACAAATGATAAAGGGGAATAAGAAGAAGAGGAAGAAGAAGAGGAAGAAGAAGAGGAAGAAGAAGAAGAGGAAGAAGAGGAGGAAGAAGAAGAGGAAGAAGAAGAAGGGGATGAAGGAGCAGGAGGAGGAAGAAGAAGGGGAAGAAGAAACAAGAGGAAAATAATCCAACAAAATAGCTCTAATTACATATCTATCAATATCACCTTAAACATAAATAGCTTTAATGCTCCAACCAAAAGACACAGGGTAGCTGAATGAATAAGAAAACAAGACACATACATATGCTGCCTCCAAGAGACCCACCTCAGATTGAAAGATACACAGAGATTAAAAGTAAAAAAATGGTATTTCATGCAAATGGAAAGGAAAAGAAAAGCTGGGGTAGCAATACTTATATTCAACTAAACAGACTTTATAAACAAGGCTATAGTAAGAGACAAAGGACACTATATAATGATAAAGGGAACAATCCAACAAGAGGATATAACCCTAGTAAACATTTATGAACCCAACGAAGGAACACCTAAACTTTTAAAGCAAATCTTGATAGGCATAAAGGGAAAGATCAACAGAAACACAGTCATAATTAGGGGTTTTACCACCCCATTGATTTCAATGGATAGATATTCCAGAGAGAAAGTCAACAAGGAGACAGAAGCCGTACAAGACACACTACATCAAATGGACTTAATGATATTTTCAGGGCATTTCACCCCAAAGGAGCAGAATAAACATACCTTTCAAATATACATGGAATGTTTCCTAGGATAGACCACATCTTAGGACACAAAACTAGACTCAATAAACTGAATAAGACTGAAATTATATCAAGTATTTTCTCTGTCCACAACACTATGGAA